>NW_027362771.1:644988288-645413288 GCF_046119375.1 Phyllobates terribilis
TCCGCCCTTCTCCTCCCCCCCTCCGCCCCTTCTCCTCCCCCCCTCCGCCCTTCTCCCCCTTTATGAAGCCAGAGCTGTCAATCAAATGAGGGGGAGATGGGTGAGGAGATGTATAGAAATGATCGGCCGCTGTGATGCGCCGGGACATAGATTGATTAGTCGTGCGGGGGGCGGTCTGGCTTCGGCCGCAGACCCCGGGGCTGGAGACATTTGGGGGTCTGGCGCCTGTGTCACACTTCTGGGATGGCCGGTGACCTGTGCTTCTCTTTAACCCTTTAGTTCAGCCCCCGGCGCCTCCTCTGACGGCTGCAGCAGGTTGTGGAGTCAGGTAGGTGCTCTGAAGCCCCCATCCCCCCGTCACTGGGTCGTCATAGTGATAGAGATGTGACGGTCAGGCATATTGGAGCCATCGTCCTGCAGTTACCATGGAGACCATGCCCCTCGTCTCGATCGTCTCCCACCTGTCTAGACAGTTTCTGATCTGTCTGCGCAGTCTATTCAGGACGAGTCTCACATATGGTCTCCTAGTAATATAACGAGTGTACGGGGGTCCCACGGGAGAGGAGACGAGTGTACGGGGGTCCCACGGGAGAGGAGACGAGTGTACGGGGGTCCCACGGGAGAGGAGACGAGTATACAGGGGGTCACACGGGAGAGGAGACGAGTATACAGGGGGTCACACGGGAGAGGCGACGCGTATACAGGGGGTCACACGGGAGAGGCGACGCGTGTACGGGGGTCACACGGAGAGGCGACGCGTGTACGGGGGTCACACGGGAGAGGCGGCGCGTGTACGGGGGTCACACGGGAGAGGCGACGCGTGTACGGGGGTCACACGGGAGAGGCGACGCGTGTACGGGGGTCACACGGGAGAGGCGACGCGTGTACGGGGGTCACACGGGAGAGGCGACGCGTGTACGGGGGTCACACGGGAGAGGCGACGCGTGTACGGGGGTCACACGGGAGAGGCGACGCGTGTACGGGGGTCACACGGGAGAGGCGACGCGTGTACGGGGGTCACACGGGAGAGGCGACGCGTGTACGGGGGTCACACGGGAGAGGCGACGCGTGTACGGGGGTCACACGGGAGAGGCGACGCGTGTACGGGGGTCACACGGGAGAGGCGACGCGTGTACGGGGGTCACATGGGAGAGGAGTCTAGTATACAGGGGGTCACACGGGAGAGGAGTCTAGTATACAGGGGGTCACACGGGAGAGGAGATGAGTGTACGGGAGTCACACGGGAGAGGAGACGAGTATGCAGGGGGTCACACGGGAGAGGAGACGAGTGTACGGGAGTCACACGGGAGAGGAGACGAGTATGCAGGGGGTCACACGGGAGAGGAGACGAGTATGCAGGGGGTCACACGGGAGAGGAGACGAGTATACAGGGGGTCACACGGGAGAGGAGACGAGTATACAGGGGGTCAACACGGGAGAGGAGACGAGTATACAGGGGGTCACACGGGAGAGGAGACGAGTATGCAGGGGGTCACACGGGAGAGGAGACGAGTATGCAGGGGGTCACACGGGAGAGAGACGAGTATGCAGGGGGTCACATGGGAGAGGAGACGAGTATGCAGGGGGTCACACGGGAGAGGAGACGAGTATGCAGGGGGTCACACGGGAGAGGAGACGAGTATGCAGGGGGTCACACGGGAGAGGAGACGAGTATACAGGGGGTCTCACGGAAGAGGAGACGAGTGTACAGGGGGTCTCACGGGAGAGGAGACGAGTGTACAGGGGGTCTCACGGGAGAGGAGACGAGTATGCAGGGGGTCACACGGGAGAGGAGACGAGTATACAGGGGGTCTCATGGGAGAGGAGACGAGTGTACAGGGGGTCTCACGGGAGAGGAGACGAGTGTACAGGGGGTCACACGGGAGAGGAGACGAGTGTACGGGGGGTCACACGGGAGAGGAGACGAGTGTACGGGGGTCACACGGGAGAGGAGACGAGTGTACGGGGGTCACACGGGAGAGGAGACGATATACAGGGGGTCACACGGGAGAGGAGACGAGTATGCAGGGGGTCACACGGGAGAGGAGACGAGTATGCAGGGGGTCACACGGGAGAGGAGACGAGTATGCAGGGGGTCACACGGGAGAGGAGACTCCTGTACGGGGGTCACACGGGAGAGGCGACGCGTGTACGGGGGTCACACGGGAGAGGAGATGCGTGTACGGGGGTCACACGGGAGAGGCGACGCGTATACGGAGGTCACACGGGAGAGGAGACGCGTGTACGGGGGTCTCGTGCGCGGGCACACGGTGTTTCTCCATGTGCTGATGTCTCTTGCTGTCTCTCAGGGCAGTCAGACGGAGCTGTTGAAGCCGCTGTCCCCCGTCAGGTGAGTATCGTCCTGCTGTCTGTCTTCTCGGCTGTGTCAGAGCTCTCCTCACGGTGTGTCTCTTTTTCAGAGACCTCGGCTGCTTCAGTGCAGAACCCAGCAGCTTCCTGTTCCGTTCCTGCTCCCGGGGGGCCGTGTGGAGCGCTGCAGGTGACAACCCCTCCTCGGTCGTGTGACCGCGCCCTCCTCCCTGTCGTGTGACCGCGCCCTCCTCCCCGTCGTGTGACCGCGCCCTCCTCCCCGTCGTGTGACCGCGCCCTCCTCCCCGTCGTGTGACCGCGCCCTCCTCCCCGTCGTGTGACCGCGCCCTCCTCCCCGTCGTGTGACCGCGCCCCCTCCCCGTCGTGTGACCGCGCCCCCCTCCCCGTCGTGTGACCGCGCCCCCCTCCCCGTCGTGTGACCGCGCCCCCCTCCCCGTCGTGTGACCGCGCCCCCCTCCCCGTCGTGTGACCGCGCCCCCCTCCCCGTCGTGTGACCGCGCCCCCCTCCCCGTCGGTCGTGTGACCGCGCCCTCCCCCCCGTCGGTCGTGTGACCGCGCCCTCCCCCCGTCGGTCGTGTGACCGCGCCCTCCCCCCCGTCGGTCGTGTGACCGCGCCCTCCCCCCCGTCGGTCGTGTGACCGCGCCCTCCCCCCCGTCGGTCGTGTGAATGCCCCCTCGGCAATCTCGTGACCGCCCCCCCCTTCCCCCCAGTCATTCGTGACCCCCCCCCCCCCCCCCAAGTCAGTCGTGTCCCCGAACCCCCGGGGCTTCCTCCCCGATCAGCTGCCTCTGTGACGTGTCGCCCGTGGCAACCATCTGTGTCCACTGGTGGCGGTGGGCCTGTGTGACCCTGGTCTCCTTCCGTAGGTTCGGAGCAGAGCTCGGCCAGTTCTAGTCCGGTCCGGTTACGTCATCCTCGCACAGATGAGAAGACTGCAATAGCTCAACTCCGCAAGGTACGCAGCCCCGCCGCTAAGGTCCACTGTGCCCCAGTGTCCTCACGGCCCCGGGGCCGTGCTCCCGGCCGGCCCTTTCCCCCCCCCCACGGGGCAGTGCTCCCCCCCCACCCCCCCCGGGGCCGTGCTCCCGGCCGGCCCTTTCCCCCACCCCCGGGGCCGTGGCTCCCGACCGACCCTTCCCCCCCCACAGGGCAGTGCTCCCCCCCCCGGGGCCGTGCTCGCCGGCCCTTCCCCCCCCGGGGCCGTGCTCCCCGCCCTCGGTCTTACGTGACCTCGTCTGCTCTCACTGTCAGGACATCGAGTCTCTTCTGAATGTAACGCTGGAGGATCCGCTCTGCGAGTCGCTGTCTAATGGGGTGACGCTCTGCCAGCTGCTGAACCACCTGCGTCCACGCACCATCCCCATCATCAACGTGCCGTCCCCCGCCGTGGTATGAGGGTGTGACATTGGGTGGAGGGGAGAGGCAGCCTTGTGCCCCCATTTATCCCCCATTATTATCTTCCAGCCCAAACTCAACCTGGTGAAGTGTAGAAAGAACGTGGACAGTTTCCTGGACGCCTGTCAGAGACTAGGGGTCCCCGAGGTGAGTCCTGCATGGTCTGGGGGGTGACGCTACCGGTCATTACTGGTGAATGTGCCCCATGCTGGTCATTACTGGTGCATGTGCCCCATGCTGGTCATTACTGGTGCATGTGCCCCATGCTGGTCATTACTGGTGCATGTGCCCCATGCTGGTCATTACTGGTGCATGTGCCCCATGCTGGTCATTACTGGTGCATGTGTCCCATGCTGGTCATTACTGGTGCATGTGTCCCATGCTGGTCATTACTGGTGCATGTGTCCCATGCTGGTCATTACTGGTGCATGTGTCCCATGCTGGTCATTACTGGTGCATGTGTCCCATGCTGGTCATTACTGGTGCATGTGCCCCATGCTGGTCATTACTGGTGCATGTGCCCCATGCTGGTCATTACTGGTGCATGTGCCCCATGCTGGTCATTACTGGTGCATGTGTCCCATGCTGGTCATTACTGGTGCATGTGTCCCATGCTGGTCATTACTGGTGCATGTGCCCCATGCTGGTCATAACTGGTGCATGTGTCCCATGCTGGTCATTACTGGTGCATGTGTCCCATGCTGGTCATTACTGGTGCATGTGCCCCATGCTGGTCATTACTGGTGCATGTGCCCCATGCTGGTCATAACTGGTGCATGTGTCCCATGCTGGTCATTACTGGTTCACGGGTCCTGCCTGTCCCATACTAGTTTTGCCTGTGTATTATCTGTGCTGGTGCCATGGTTTTCTGCTCCTTCCGGGGGCGCTGTTGCTGGCAGCAGGCTTGGAGACTTGTCTGTGACACGATGTCTTTACTTCGCTCGTTCTGCAGACTGATGTTCATCCTCTGCTGATGCTTTTTGTATTAACTTTCTTTTCTCTCCACTTTTCTCCTCCTTGATCCTGATAAATTTCATCACCTTTCTTGCACATTCCTCTGCCCGCCATCCGCCTGACATGCCTGCTCCTCTGTCCGCTCTCCCCCCCCCCCCCCGACATACCTGCTCTTCTGTCTGCCCTTTGCCTGACATGGTTGCTCCTCTGTTCACTTGACATGCCTGCTCCTCTGCCCGCCCTCCGCCTGACATGCCTGCTCCTCTGCCTGCCTGACATGCCTGCTCCTCTGCCTGCCTGACATGCCTGCTCCTCTGCCTGCCTGACATGCCTGCTCCTCTGCCCGCCTGACATGCCTGCTCCTCTGCCCGCCCTCCGCCTGACATGCCTGCTCCTCTGCCTGACATGCCTGCTCCTCTGAAATAACTGCTCCTCTGCCGGACATGCCTGCTCCTCTGACATAACTGCTCCTCTGCCGGACATGCCTGCTCCTCTGCCCGCCCTCTGCCTGACATGACTGCTCCTCTGCCCGCCCTCTGCCTGACATGACTGCTCCTCTGCCCGTCCTCTGCCTGACATGACTGCTCCTCTGCCCGTCCTCTGCCTGACATGACTGCTCCTCTGCCCGTCCTCTGCCTGACATGACTGCTCCTCTGCCCGTCCTCTGCCTGACATGACTGCTCCTCTGCCCGCCCTCTGCCTGACATGCCTGCTCCTCTGACATGCCTGCTCCTCTGCCCGCCCTCCGCCTGACATGCCTGCTCCTCTGACATGACTGCTTGTTTGCCCGCCGGACATGCCTGCTCCTCTGCCCGCCTGACATGCCTGCTCCTCTGCCCGCCCTCCGCCTGACATGCCTGCTCCTCTGACATGACTGCTTGTTTGCCCGCCTGACATGCCTGCTCCTCTGCCCACCCTCCGCCTGACATGCCTGCTCCTCTGCCCGCCCTCCGCCTGACATGCCTGCTCCTCTCGTCCTGTCTCTGTTCTGTGCAGCGAGACCTGTGCTCTGCCTGTGACATCCTGGGAGCGGAGCGTCCACTCGATGTACTGAGGACGGTGTCGTCTCTGCTGCTGCTGTACGCCTCCGGAGAAGCTGCCGCCCCAGGCCCGGGGTCCGGCCCGCCATTCCTGCAGTTGCTCTATCGGCATCACGGCTTCCTGCTCTTCTACACTCTGCTAATGCTCGTCCTGTATGTCGCCTACAGCAGGATCTGCCCTTTGTAGGGACGGGATGGGCATTGTACTCTGGTGTCAGCCACCTGTTCTGTCCATACACTACTCCAGAGATGCCGCATCGGTGCTGTGCAGGGGGCTAGTGTCCCTCAGGAATACGGACTGCGCCGGGCCCAGGGCCCCTACATTGTATGGACGGACATCTGCTATGGATCACCCCAGACCCGTGTGCCTTATCTGTCCGCCCTCTGCCAAAAATAGTTCTGGGAGGGAGCCACATTTGTTGCCTTACACCACCTCCCCCTCTCGCTGACCCGCCAGCCTCCTCAGGGTCGCCCGTCCCTTGTGCCCGCATCTCCTGTGAGTGCCTGAGCCACCACTTGCCTATAGAATCACATATATATATATGAGTATAGGGATCTGCCAAATAGAGAGAAATAGTAATGAGTCTAATATATTTTATAGGACGTAGCCTTCAATAACGCACTGAGACCTCTAGTGCCTGAGATCTAGACCCTCGCCCCCCCCACCCCCAAATACCATGCACCCTATATATTTATATACGCACTGTAAATAGATGTACACACCGGGAATACACTGATGATCCGTACACTGCACTGTACAGTCTAGAGGATTTGTAACTCCTATTTATGATTAAACTCCCCTGTAAATGACTGGAATCTTCCTGATTGGGAGGCTGGGTTGTACCACGTGTCGTAATTGGGGGGCACATTATACTCTCAACGTGCCCTTGTGGTCTAGTGAGGTGGTCAATGGTTATAATATTGGGTTAGGATACAGGGGGTCATTGATATTGCTGTCACTGGAGGGATTGTGTTTCACATGCTGGGCAGCAGATGAGGACACACATTATTGATGCCCATATGACGGCCCACGTGCCCCATGTGATGGCCCCCATGCCCCTGTGGTCTAGTGAGGTGGGCAATGGTTATAATATTGGGGTAGGATACAGCGGGTCATTGATATTGCTGTGACTGGAGGGATTGTGTTTCACGTGCTGGGCAGCAGATGAAGACACACATTATTGATGCCCACGTGCCCAATGAGATGGCCCCCATGGCCCTGTGGTCTAGTGAGGTGGGCAATGGTTATAATATTGGTGTAGGATACAGCGAGTCATTGATATTGCGGTCACTGGAGGGATTATGTTTCACATGCTGGGCAGCAGCTGAGGACATACGTTATTGATGCCCATGTGACGGCCCCTGTGGTCTAGTGAGGTGGGCAATGGTTATAATATGGGGGTAGGATTCAGGGGGTCATTGATATTGCGGTCACTGGAGGGATTATGTTTCACATGCTGGGCAGCAGATGAGGACATACTTTATTGATGCCCCTCTGGTCTAGTGAGGTGGGCAATGGTTATAATATGGGGGTAGGATTCAGGGGGTCATTGATATTGTTGTCACTGGAGGGATTATGTTTCACATGCTGGGCAGCAGATGAGGACATACTTTATTGATGCCAATGTGACGGCCCCTGTGGTCTAGTGAGGTGGGCAATGGTTATAATATTGGGGTAGGATACAGCGGGTCATTGATATTGCAGTCACTGGAGGGATTATGTTTCACATGCTGGGCAGCAGATGAGGATTTACGTTATTGATGCCCATATTCCCGCAGTATCAGACTACATCGGAGCTGCTTGTAGTCAGTTACCAAGGAGACACAGACGTTTGCATAGGAGTTGTTAACACAAAAGTCTAATCGAGTAGTCAAGCTGTCCCATAAACCTGGCTGCCTGTTCTCCGCTGTTTACTCTGCGCTGGATCCTCTCCCCAGCTCCTCTTCCTCCCCTCTCGCAGCGCTCACTCTTGCAGAGATTACAGCAGCTGGATGTGAGTCATTTGTATCCAAAATGTGGACAGATTCACCAAGAAATCTTCTCAGAAAGGAAAATCTTGGTCTTCCTGATCGCCGCTAACCTGTGATGTAATGAATCTGTTCATGATGTCATCTGTCTCCATCACTCACAGATTATCTTTTCTTCCTCGGTGGTATTAACCCTCCTCTGTCTATAACGTCCACACACTGACCTCCACCCATCATGTCCCTGTCCTAACACCACCTTGTGTCCACCTCCTCCATGTCTTCCCACATCTTCCATGACTCCTCCTGGCCTCCGTCCTGTCCTCCTCTTCCTTCCCAGGACGACATCTGTTCCCCTCATGACATCCTGGAAGGTGAAGGCCTGGGACGATTGTTCATCACGGTGCAGTCACTGTTCCAGCACGGTACGAAATCCCCCAAACCATGACCTCCCCCCAACAGAGAGCACAAAGTCTGCGTAAGAAGAGGACAAGCCGGAGTCGCTGAGAACTATCACAAACTTTTTCTTTTTAGATACAGGTCTGACAAAAGGGAAGGAGCTTATTTCTGGCCAATGCTGTAATGTGGTCGTTTCTTAAGATTGATGATGTCACTATCGGACCTTTGTTTAGTCTGTTGTTGTCTATTGTCTTAGTTTCCAGACAGATCTTACCGACTGTAATGTCACTGTCATGATCAGAAAACTAGCATCACTGTCAGGACTAGAAGACTGTAGTGTCGCTGTCATGATCAGAAAACTAGCATCACTGTCAGGACTAGATGACTGTAGTGTCACTGTCATGATCAGAAAACTAGCATCACTGTCAGGACTAGAAGACTGTAGTGTCGCTGTCATGATCAGAAAACTAGCATCACTGTCAGGACTAGAAGACTGTAATGTCGCTGTCATGATCAAAGAACTAGCATCACTGTCAGGACTAGATGACTAATGTCACTGTCATGATCAGAAAACTAGCATCACTGTCAGGACTAGAAGACTGTAGTGTCGCTGTCATGATCGGAAAACTAGCATCACTGTCAGGACTAGAATACTGTAGTATCGCTGTCATCAGAAAACTAGCATCACTGTCAGGACTAGAAGACTGTAGTGTCGCTGTCATGATCAGAAAACTAGCATCACTGTCAGGACTAGAAGACTAGTGTCGCTGTCCTGATCAAAAAACTAGCATCACGGTCAGGACTAGAAGACTGTAGTGTCGCTGTCATGATCAGAAAACTAGCATCACTGTCAGGACTAGAAGACTGTAGTGTCACTGTCATGATCAGAAAACTATACCATCACTGTCTGCACCAGACGACTGTAATGTCACTGTCATGAACAGAAAACTATATCATGACTGTCAGGACCAGACGACTGTAACGCCACTGTCGTGAGCAGAAAACTATATCATCACTGTCAGGACTAGACGACTGTAACGCCACTGTTGTGAGCAGAAAACTGTATCATCACTGTCAGGACCAAACGACTGTAAGGCCACTGTCGTGAGCAGAAAACTATATCATCACTGTCAGGACCAGACGACTGTAACGCCACTGTCGTGAGCAGAAAACTATATCATCACTGTCAGGACCAGACGACTGTAACGCCACTGTCGTGAGCAGAAAACTATATCATCACTGTCAGGACCAGACGACTGTAACGCCACTGTTGTGAGCAGAAAACTATATCATCACTGTCAGGACAAAACAACTGTAACGCCACTGTCGTGAGCAGAAAACTATAGTATCACTGTCAGGACCAGACGACTGTAACGCCACTGTCGTGAGCAGAAAACTAGCATCACTGTCAGGACCAGACGACTGTAACGCCACTGTCGTGAGCAGAAAACTAGCATCACTGTCAGGACCAGACGACTGTAACGCCACTGTCGTGAGCAGAAAACTATAGTATCACTGTCGGGACCAGACGACTGTAACGCCACTGTCGTGAGCAGAAAACTATATCATCACTGTCAGGACCAGACGACTGTAACACCACTGTCGTGAGCAGACAACTATAGTATCACTGTCGGGACCAGACGACTGTAACGCCACTGTCGTGAGCAGAAAACTATATCATCACTGTCAGGACCAGACGACTGTAACGCCACTGTCGTGAGCAGAAAACTATAGCATCACTGTCAGGACCAGACGACTGTAACGCCACTGTTGTGAGCAGAAAACTATATCATCACTGTCGGGACCAGACGACTGTAGCGCCACTGTCGTGAGCAGAAAACTATAGCATCACTGTCAGGACCAGACGAATGTAACCCCACTGTCGTGAGCAGAAAACTATAGTATCACTGTCAGGACCAGACGACTGTAACGCCACTGTCGTGAGCAGACAACTATAGTATCACTGTCAGGACCAGACGACTGTAACGCCACTGTCGTGAGCAGACAACTATAGTATCACTGTCGGGACCAGACGACTGTAACGCCACTGTCGTGAGCAGAAAACTATATCATCACTGTCAGGACCAGACGACTGTAACGCCACTGTCGTGAGCAGAAAACTATAGCATCACTGTCAGGACCAGACGACTGTAACGTCACTGTCGTGAGCAGAAAACTATATCATCACTGTCAGGACCAGACGACTGTAGCGCCACTGTCGTGAGCAGAAAACTATAGCATCACTGTCAGGACCAGACGAATGTAACCCCACTGTCGTGAGCAGAAAACTATAGTATCACTGTCAGGACCAGACGACTGTAACGCCACTGTCGTGAGCAGACAACTATAGTATCACTGTCGGGACCAGACATAATAAGGATCCCTTATTGGGATGAGAAGACTGTAGCGCCCCTATCAGGAACACGTCTGTAGGATCCCTTATTGGGACGAGACGACTGTAGCGCCCCTATCAGGAACACGTCTGTAGGATCCCTTATTGGGGTGAGAAGACTGTAGCGCCCCTATCAGGAACACGTCTGTAGGATCCCTTGTTAGGGCGCTACAGTCGTCTCATCCTATCAGGAACACGTCTGTAGGATCCCTTATTGGGATGAGACGACTGTAGCGCCTCTATCAGGAACACGTCTGTAGGATCCCTTGTTAGGATGAGACGACTGTAGCGCCCCTATCAGGAACACGTCTGTAGGATCCCTTATTGGGATGAGAAGACTGTAGCGCCCCTATCAGGAACACGTCTGTAGGATCCCTTATTGGGATGAGAAGACTGTAGCGCCCCTATCAGGAACACGTCTGTAGGATCCCTTATTGGTATGAGAAGACTGTAGCGCCCCTATCAGGAACACGTCTGTAGGATCCCTTGTTAGGATGAGACGACTGTAGCGCCCCTATCAGGAACACGTCTGTAGGATCCCTTATTGGGATGAGACGACTGTAGCGCCTCTATCAGGAACACGTCTGTAGGATCCCTTGTTAGGATGAGACGACTGTAGCGCCCCTATCAGGAACACGTCTGTAGGATCCCTTATTGGGATGAGACGACTGTAGCGCCTCTATCAGGAACACGTCTGTAGGATCCCTTGTTAGAATGAGACGACTGTATCGCCTCTATCAGGAACACGTCTGTAGGATCCCTTATTGGGATGAGACGACTGTAGCGCCTCTATCAGGAACACGTCTGTAGGATCCCTTGTTATGATTAGAAGACTGTAGCGCCCCTATCAGGAACACGTCTGTAGGATCCCTTATTGGTATGAGAAGACTGTAGCGCCCCTATCAGGAACACGTCTGTAGGATCCCTTGTTAGGATGAGACGACTGTAGCGCCCCTATCAGGAACACGTCTGTAGGATCCCTTATTGGGATGAGAAGACTGTAGCGCCCCTATCAGGAACACGTCTGTAGGATCCCTTATTGGGATGAGAAGACTGTAGCGCCCCTATCAGGAACACGTCTGTAGGATCCCTTGTTAGGATGAGATGCCTGTAGCGCCCCTATCAGGAACACGGCTGTAGGATCCCTTGTTAGGATGAGAAGACTGTAGCGCCCCTATCAGGAACACGTCTGTAGGATCCCATGTTAGGATGAGATGCCTGTAGCGCCCCTATCAGGAACACGGCTGTAGGATCCCTTGTTAGGATGAGAAGACTGTAGCGCCCCTATCAGGAACACGTCTGTAGGATCCCATGTTAGGATGAGATGCCTGTAGCGCCTCTATCAGGAACACGTCTGTAGGATCCCTTGTTAGGATGAGATGCCTGTAGCGCCCCTATCAGGAACACGTCTGTAGGATCCCTTGTTAGGATGAGATGCCTGTAGCGCCCCTATCAGGAACACGTCTGTAGGATCCCTTGTTAGGATGAGACGACTGTAGCGCCCCTATCAGGAACACGTCTGTAGGATCCCTTATTGGGATGAGACGACTGTAGCGCCTCTATCAGGAACACGTCTGTAGGATCCCTTGTTAGGATGAGACGACTGTAGCGCCCCTATCAGGAACACGTCTGTAGGATCCCATGTTAGGATGAGATGCCTGTAGCGCCCCTATCAGGAACACGTCTGTAGGATCCCTTGTTGGGATGAGAAGACTGTAGCGCCCCTATCAGGAACACGTCTGTAGGATCCCTTATTGGTATGAGAAGACTGTAGCGCCCCTATCAGGAACACGTCTGTAGGATCCCTTGTTAGGATGAGACGACTGTAGCGCCCCTATCAGGAACACGTCTGTAGGATCCCTTATTGGGATGAGACGACTGTAGCGCCTCTATCAGGAACACGTCTGTAGGATCCCTTGTTAGGATGAGACGACTGTAGCGCCCCTATCAGGAACACGTCTGTAGGATCCCTTATTGGGATGAGACGACTGTAGCGCCTCTATCAGGAACACGTCTGTAGGATCCCTTGTTAGAATGAGACGACTGTATCGCCTCTATCAGGAACACGTCTGTAGGATCCCTTATTGGGATGAGACGACTGTAGCGCCTCTATCAGGAACACGTCTGTAGGATCCCTTGTTATGATTAGAAGACTGTAGCGCCCCTATCAGGAACACGTCTGTAGGATCCCTTATTGGTATGAGAAGACTGTAGCGCCCCTATCAGGAACACGTCTGTAGGATCCCTTGTTAGGATGAGACGACTGTAGCGCCCCTATCAGGAACACGTCTGTAGGATCCCTTATTGGGATGAGAAGACTGTAGCGCCCCTATCAGGAACACGTCTGTAGGATCCCTTATTGGGATGAGAAGACTGTAGCGCCCCTATCAGGAACACGTCTGTAGGATCCCTTGTTAGGATGAGATGCCTGTAGCGCCCCTATCAGGAACACGGCTGTAGGATCCCTTGTTAGGATGAGAAGACTGTAGCGCCCCTATCAGGAACACGTCTGTAGGATCCCATGTTAGGATGAGATGCCTGTAGCGCCCCTATCAGGAACACGGCTGTAGGATCCCTTGTTAGGATGAGAAGACTGTAGCGCCCCTATCAGGAACACGTCTGTAGGATCCCATGTTAGGATGAGATGCCTGTAGCGCCTCTATCAGGAACACGTCTGTAGGATCCCTTGTTAGGATGAGATGCCTGTAGCGCCCCTATCAGGAACACGTCTGTAGGATCCCTTGTTAGGATGAGATGCCTGTAGCGCCCCTATCAGGAACACGTCTGTAGGATCCCTTGTTAGGATGAGACGACTGTAGCGCCCCTATCAGGAACACGTCTGTAGGATCCCTTATTGGGATGAGACGACTGTAGCGCCTCTATCAGGAACACGTCTGTAGGATCCCTTGTTAGGATGAGACGACTGTAGCGCCCCTATCAGGAACACGTCTGTAGGATCCCATGTTAGGATGAGATGCCTGTAGCGCCCCTATCAGGAACACGTCTGTAGGATCCCTTGTTGGGATGAGAAGACTGTAGCGCCCCTATCAGGAACACGTCTGTAGGATCCCTTATTGGTATGAGAAGACTGTAGCGCCCCTATCAGGAACACGTCTGTAGGATCCCTTGTTAGGATGAGACGACTGTAGCGCCCCTATCAGGAACACGTCTGTAGGATCCCTTATTGGGATGAGACGACTGTAGCGCCTCTATCAGGAACACGTCTGTAGGATCCCTTGTTAGGATGAGACGACTGTAGCGCCCCTATCAGGAACACGTCTGTAGGATCCCTTATTGGGATGAGACGACTGTAGCGCCTCTATCAGGAACACGTCTGTAGGATCCCTTGTTAGAATGAGACGACTGTATCGCCTCTATCAGGAACACGTCTGTAGGATCCCTTATTGGGATGAGACGACTGTAGCGCCTCTATCAGGAACACGTCTGTAGGATCCCTTGTTATGATTAGAAGACTGTAGCGCCCCTATCAGGAACACGTCTGTAGGATCCCTTATTGGTATGAGAAGACTTTAGCGCCCCTATCAGGAACACGTCTGTAGGATCCCTTGTTAGGATGAGACGACTGTAGCGCCCCTATCAGGAACACGTCTGTAGGATCCCTTATTGGGATGAGAAGACTGTAGCGCCCCTATCAGGAACACGTCTGTAGGATCCCTTATTGGGATGAGAAGACTGTAGCGCCCCTATCAGGAACACGTCTGTAGGATCCCTTGTTAGGATGAGATGCCTGTAGCGCCCCTATCAGGAACACGGCTGTAGGATCCCTTGTTAGGATGAGAAGACTGTAGCGCCCCTATCAGGAACACGTCTGTAGGATCCCATGTTAGGATGAGATGCCTGTAGCGCCCCTATCAGGAACACGGCTGTAGGATCCCTTGTTAGGATGAGAAGACTGTAGCGCCCCTATCAGGAACACGTCTGTAGGATCCCATGTTAGGATGAGATGCCTGTAGCGCCTCTATCAGGAACACGTCTGTAGGATCCCTTGTTAGGATGAGATGCCTGTAGCGCCCCTATCAGGAACACGTCTGTAGGATCCCTTGTTAGGATGAGATGCCTGTAGCGCCCCTATCAGGAACACGTCTGTAGGATCCCTTGTTAGGATGAGACGACTGTAGCGCCCCTATCAGGAACACGTCTGTAGGATCCCTTATTGGGATGAGACGACTGTAGCGCCTCTATCAGGAACACGTCTGTAGGATCCCTTGTTAGGATGAGACGACTGTAGCGCCCCTATCAGGAACACGTCTGTAGGATCCCATGTTAGGATGAGATGCCTGTAGCGCCCCTATCAGGAACACGTCTGTAGGATCCCTTGTTAGGATGAGATGCCTCTAGCGCCCCTATCAGGAACACGTCTGTAGGATCCCTTGTTAGGATGAGACGACTGTAGCGCCCCTATCAGGAACACGTCTGTAGGATCCCTTATTGGGATGAGACGACTGTAGCGCCTCTATCAGGAACACGTCTGTAGGATCCCTTGTTAGGATGAGACGACTGTAGCGCCCATATCAGGAACACGTCTGTAGGATCCCTTGTTGGGATGAGACGACTGTAGCGCCTCTATCAGGAACACGTCTGTAGGATCAGGAACACGTCTGTAGGATCCCTTGTTAGGATGAGACGACTGTAGCGCCCCTATCAGGAACACGTCTGTAGGATCCCTTGTTAGGATGAGAAGACTGTAGCGCCCCTATCAGGAACACATCTGTAGGATCCCTTGTTAGGATGAGACGTCTGTAGCGCCCCTATCAGGAACACGTCTGTAGGATCCCTTGTTAGGATGAGATGCCTGTAGCGCCCCTATCAGGAACACGTCTGTAGGATCCCTTATTGGGATGAGACGACTATAGCGCCCCTATCAGGAACACGTCTGTAGGATCCCTTGTTAGGATGAGATGCCTGTAGCGCCCCTATCAGGAACACGGCTGTAGGATCCCTTGTTAGGATGAGAAGACTGTAGCGCCCCTATCAGGAACACGTCTGTAGGATCCCATGTTAGGGGCGCTACAGGCATCTCATCCTATCAGGAACACGTCTGTAGGATCCCTTGTTAGGATGAGATGCCTGTAGCGCCCCTATTGGGAACACGTCTGTAGGATCCCTTGTTAGGATGAGATGCCTGTAGCGCCCCTATCAGGAACACGTCTGTAGGATCCCTTGTTAGGATGAGACGACTGTAGCGCCCCTATCAGGAATACGTCTGTAGGATCCCTTATTGGGATGAGAAGACTGTAGCGCCCCTATCAGGAACACGTCTGTAGGATCCCTTATTGGGACGAGACGACTGTAGCGCCCCTATCAGGAACACATCTGTAGGATCCCTTATTGGGGTGAGAAGACTGTAGCGCCCCTATCAGGAACACGTCTGTAGGATCCCTTGTTAGGGCGCTACAGTTGTCTCATCCTATCAGGAACACGTCTGTAGGATCCCTTATTGGGATGAGACGACTGTAGCGCCTCTATCAGGAACACGTCTGTAGGATCCCTTGTTAGGATGAGACGACTGTAGCGCCCCTATCAGGAACACGTCTGTAGGATCCCTTATTGGGATGAGAAGACTGTAGCGCCCCTATCAGGAACACGTCTGTAGGATCCCTTATTGGGATGAGAAGACTGTAGCGCCCCTATCAGGAACACGTCTGTAGGATCCCTTATTGGTATGAGAAGACTGTAGCGCCCCTATCAGGAACACGTCTGTAGGATCCCTTGTTAGGATGAGACGACTGTAGCGCCCCTATCAGGAACACGTCTGTAGGATCCCTTATTGGGATGAGACGACTGTAGCGCCTCTATCAGGAACACGTCTGTAGGATCCCTTGTTAGGATGAGACGACTGTAGCGCCCCTATCAGGAACACGTCTGTAGGATCCCTTATTGGGATGAGACGACTGTAGCGCCTCTATCAGGAACACGTCTGTAGGATCCCTTGTTAGAATGAGACGACTGTATCGCCTCTATCAGGAACACGTCTGTAGGATCCCTTATGGGGATGAGACGACTGTAGCGCCTCTATCAGGAACACGTCTGTAGGATCCCTTGTTATGATTAGAAGACTGTAGCGCCTCTATCAGGAACACGTCTGTAGGATCCCTTGTTAGGATGAGACGACTGTAGCGCCCCTATCAGGAACACGTCTGTAGGATCCCTTATTGGGATGAGAAGACTGTAGCGCCCCTATCAGGAACACGTCTGTAGGATCCCTTATTGGGATGAGAAGACTGTAGCGCCCCTATCAGGAACACGTCTGTAGGATCCCTTGTTAGGATGAGATGCCTGTAGCGCCCCTATCAGGAACACGGCTGTAGGATCCCTTGTTAGGATGAGAAGACTGTAGCGCCCCTATCAGGAACACGTCTGTAGGATCCCATGTTAGGATGAGATGCCTGTAGCGCCTCTATCAGGAACACGTCTGTAGGATCCCTTGTTAGGATGAGATGCCTGTAGCGCCCCTATCAGGAACACGTCTGTAGGATCCCTTGTTAGGGGCGCTACAGGCATCTCATCCTATCAGGAACACGTCTGTAGAATCCCTTGTTAGGATGAGACGACTGTAGCGCCCCTATCAGGAACACGTCTGTAGGATCCCTTATTGGGATGAGACGACTGTAGCGCCTCTATCAGGAACACGTCTGTAGGATCCCTTGTTAGGATGAGACGACTGTAGCGCCCCTATCAGGAACACGTCTGTAGGATCCCTTATTGGGATGAGACGACTGTAGCGCCTCTATCAGGAACACGTCTGTAGGATCCCTTGTTAGGATGAGATGACTGTAGCGCCCATATCAGGAACACGTCTGTAGGATCCCTTGTTGGGATGAGACGACTGTAGCGCCTCTATCAGGAACACGTCTGTAGGATCAGGAACACGTCTGTAGGATCCCTTGTTAGGATGAGACGACTGTAGCGCCCCTATCAGGAACACGTCTGTAGGATCCCTTATTGGGATGAGACGACTGTAGCGCCTCTATCAGGAACACGTCTGTAGGATCCCTTGTTAGGATGAGACGACTGTAGCGCCCCTATCAGGAACACGTCTGTAGGATCCCATGTTAGGATGAGATGCCTGTAGCGCCCCTATCAGGAACACGTCTGTAGGATCCCTTGTTAGGATGAGATGCCTCTAGCGCCCCTATCAGGAACACGTCTGTAGGATCCCTTGTTAGGATGAGACGACTGTAGCGCCCCTATCAGGAACACGTCTGTAGGATCCCTTATTGGGATGAGACGACTGTAGCGCCTCTATCAGGAACACGTCTGTAGGATCCCTTGTTAGGATGAGACGACTGTAGCGCCCATATCAGGAACACGTCTGTAGGATCCCTTGTTGGGATGAGACGACTGTAGCGCCTCTATCAGGAACACGTCTGTAGGATCAGGAACACGTCTGTAGGATCCCTTGTTAGGATGAGACGACTGTAGCGCCCCTATCAGGAACACGTCTGTAGGATCCCTTGTTAGGATGAGAAGACTGTAGCGCCCCTATCAGGAACACATCTGTAGGATCCCTTGTTAGGATGAGACGTCTGTAGCGCCCCTATCAGGAACACGTCTGTAGGATCCCTTGTTAGGATGAGATGCCTGTAGCGCCCCTATCAGGAACACGTCTGTAGGATCCCTTATTGGGATGAGACGACTATAGCGCCCCTATCAGGAACACGTCTGTAGGATCCCTTGTTAGGATGAGATGCCTGTAGCGCCCCTATCAGGAACACGGCTGTAGGATCCCTTGTTAGGATGAGAAGATTGTAGCGCCCCTATCAGGAACACGTCTGTAGGATCCCATGTTAGGGGCGCTACAGGCATCTCATCCTATCAGGAACACGTCTGTAGGATCCCTTGTTAGGATGAGATGCCTGTAGCGCCCCTATTGGGAACACGTCTGTAGGATCCCTTGTTAGGATGAGATGCCTGTAGCGCCCCTATCAGGAACACGTCTGTAGGATCCCTTGTTAGGATGAGACGACTGTAGCGCCCCTATCAGGAATACGTCTGTAGGATCCCTTATTGGGATGAGAAGACTGTAGCGCCCCTATCAGGAACACGTCTGTAGGATCCCTTATTGGGACGAGATGACTGTAGCGCCCCTATCAGGAACACGTCTGTAGGATCCCTTATTGGGGTGAGAAGACTGTAGCGCCCCTATCAGGAACACGTCTGTAGGATCCCTTGTTAGGGCGCTACAGTTGTCTCATCCTATCAGGAACACGTCTGTAGGATCCCTTATTGGGATGAGACGACTGTAGCGCCTCTATCAGGAACACGTCTGTAGGATCCCTTGTTAGGATGAGACGACTGTAGCGCCCCTATCAGGAACACGTCTGTAGGATCCCTTATTGGGATGAGAAGACTGTAGCGCCCCTATCAGGAACACGTCTGTAGGATCCCTTATTGGGATGAGAAGACTGTAGCGCCCCTATCAGGAACACGTCTGTAGGATCCCTTATTGGTATGAGAAGACTGTAGCGCCCCTATCAGGAACACGTCTGTAGGATCCCTTGTTAGGATGAGACGACTGTAGCGCCCCTATCAGGAACACGTCTGTAGGATCCCTTATTGGGATGAGACGACTGTAGCGCCTCTATCAGGAACACGTCTGTAGGATCCCTTGTTAGGATGAGACGACTGTAGCGCCCCTATCAGGAACACGTCTGTAGGATCCCTTATTGGGATGAGACGACTGTAGCGCCTCTATCAGGAACACGTCTGTAGGATCCCTTGTTAGAATGAGACGACTGTATCGCCTCTATCAGGAACACGTCTGTAGGATCCCTTATGGGGATGAGACGACTGTAGCGCCTCTATCAGGAACACGTCTGTAGGATCCCTTGTTATGATTAGAAGACTGTAGCGCCTCTATCAGGAACACGTCTGTAGGATCCCTTGTTAGGATGAGACGACTGTAGCGCCCCTATCAGGAACACGTCTGTAGGATCCCTTATTGGGATGAGAAGACTGTAGCGCCCCTATCAGGAACACGTCTGTAGGATCCCTTATTGGGATGAGAAGACTGTAGCGCCCCTATCAGGAACACGTCTCTAGGATCCCTTGTTAGGATGAGATGCCTGTAGCGCCCCTATCAGGAACACGGCTGTAGGATCCCTTGTTAGGATGAGAAGACTGTAGCGCCCCTATCAGGAACACGTCTGTAGGATCCCATGTTAGGATGAGATGCCTGTAGCGCCTCTATCAGGAACACGTCTGTAGGATCCCTTGTTAGGATGAGATGCCTGTAGCGCCCCTATCAGGAACACGTCTGTAGGATCCCTTGTTAGGATGAGATGCCTGTAGCGCCCCTATCAGGAACACGTCTGTAGAATCCCTTGTTAGGATGAGACGACTGTAGCGCCCCTATCAGGAACACGTCTGTAGGATCCCTTATTGGGATGAGACGACTGTAGCGCCTCTATCAGGAACACGTCTGTAGGATCCCTTGTTAGGATGAGACGACTGTAGCGCCCCTATCAGGAACACGTCTGTAGGATCCCTTATTGGGATGAGACGACTGTAGCGCCTCTATCAGGAACACGTCTGTAGGATCCCTTGTTAGGATGAGATGACTGTAGCGCCCATATCAGGAACACGTCTGTAGGATCCCTTGTTGGGATGAGACGACTGTAGCGCCTCTATCAGGAACACGTCTGTAGGATCAGGAACACGTCTGTAGGATCCCTTGTTAGGATGAGACGACTGTAGCGCCCCTATCAGGAACACGTCTGTAGGATCCCTTGTTAGGATGAGAAGACTGTAGCGCCCCTATCAGGAACACATCTGTAGGATCCCTTGTTAGGATGAGACGTCTGTAGCGCCCCTATCAGGAACACGTCTGTAGGATCCCTTGTTAGGATGAGATGCCTGTAGCGCCCCTATCAGGAACACGTCTGTAGGATCCCTTATTGGGATGAGACTACTATAGCGCCCCTATCAGGAACACGTCTGTAGGATCCCTTGTTAGGATGAGATGCCTGTAGCGCCCCTATCAGGAACACGGCTGTAGGATCCCTTGTTAGGATGAGAAGACTGTAGCGCCCCTATCAGGAACACGTCTGTAGGATCCCATGTTAGGATGAGATGCCTGTAGCGCCCCTATCAGGAACACGGCTGTAGGATCCCTTGTTAGGATGAGAAGACTGTAGCGCCCCTATCAGGAACACGTCTGTAGGATCCCATGTTAGGGGCGCTACAGGCATCTCATCCTATCAGGAACACGTCTGTAGGATCCCTTGTTAGGATGAGATGCCTGTAGCGCCCCTATTAGGAACACGTCTGTAGGATCCCTTGCTAGGATGAGATGCCTGTAGCGCCCCTATCAGGAACACGTCTGTAGGATCCCTTGTTAGGATGAGACGACTGTAGCGCCCCTATCAGGAATACGTCTGTAGGATCCCTTATTGGGATGAGAAGACTGTAGCGCCCCTATCAGGAACACGTCTGTAGGATCCCTTATTGGGACGAGACGACTGTAGCGCCCCTATCAGGAACACGTCTGTAGGATCCCTTATTGGGGTGAGAAGACTGTAGCGCCCCTATCAGGAACACGTCTGTAGGATCCCTTGTTAGGGCGCTACAGTCGTCTCATCCTATCAGGAACACGTCTGTAGGATCCCTTATTGGGATGAGACGACTGTAGCGCCTCTATCAGGAACACGTCTGTAGGATCCCTTGTTAGGATGAGACGACTGTAGCGCCCCTATCAGGAACACGTCTGTAGGATCCCTTATTGGGATGAGAAGACTGTAGCGCCCCTATCAGGAACACGTCTGTAGGATCCCTTATTGGGATGAGAAGACTGTAGCGCCCCTATCAGGAACACGTCTGTAGGATCCCTTATTGGTATGAGAAGACTGTAGCGCCCCTATCAGGAACACGTCTGTAGGATCCCTTGTTAGGATGAGACGACTGTAGCGCCCCTATCAGGAACACGTCTGTAGGATCCCTTATTGGGATGAGACGACTGTAGCGCCTCTATCAGGAACACGTCTGTAGGATCCCTTGTTAGGATGAGACGACTGTAGCGCCCCTATCAGGAACACGTCTGTAGGATCCCTTATTGGGATGAGACGACTGTAGCGCCTCTATCAGGAACACGTCTGTAGGATCCCTTGCTAGAATGAGACGACTGTATCGCCTCTATCAGGAACACGTCTGTAGGATCCCTTATGGGGATGAGACGACTGTAGCGCCTCTATCAGGAACACGTCTGTAGGATCCCTTGTTATGATTAGAAGACTGTAGCGCCTCTATCAGGAACACGTCTGTAGGATCCCTTGTTAGGATGAGACGACTGTAGCGCCCCTATCAGGAACACGTCTGTAGGATCCCTTATTGGGATGAGAAGACTGTAGCGCCCCTATCAGGAACACGTCTGTAGGATCCCTTATTGGGATGAGAAGACTGTAGCGCCCCTATCAGGAACACGTCTGTAGGATCCCTTGTTAGGATGAGATGCCTGTAGCGCCCCTATCAGGAACACGGCTGTAGGATCCCTTGTTAGGATGAGAAGACTGTAGCGCCCCTATCAGGAACACGTCTGTAGGATCCCATGTTAGGATGAGATGCCTGTAGCGCCTCTATCAGGAACACGTCTGTAGGATCCCTTGTTAGGATGAGATGCCTGTAGCGCCCCTATCAGGAACACGTCTGTAGGATCCCTTGTTAGGATGAGATGCCTGTAGCGCCCCTATCAGGAACACGTCTGTAGGATCCCTTGTTAGGATGAGACGACTGTAGCGCCCCTATCAGGAACACGTCTGTAGGATCCCTTATTGGGATGAGACGACTGTAGCGCCTCTATCAGGAACACGTCTGTAGGATCCCTTGTTAGGATGAGATGACTGTAGCGCCCATATCAGGAACACGTCTGTAGGATCCCTTGTTGGGATGAGACGACTGTAGCGCCTCTATCAGGAACACGTCTGTAGGATCAGGAACACGTCTGTAGGATCCCTTGTTAGGATGAGACGACTGTAGCGCCCCTATCAGGAACACGTCTGTAGGATCCCTTGTTAGGATGAGAAGACTGTAGCGCCCCTATCAGGAACACATCTGTAGGATCCCTTGTTAGGATGAGACGTCTGTAGCGCCCCTATCAGGAACACGTCTGTAGGATCCCTTGTTAGGATGAGATGCCTGTAGCGCCCCTATCAGGAACACGTCTGTAGGATCCCTTATTGGGATGAGACGACTATAGCGCCCCTATCAGGAACACGTCTGTAGGATCCCTTGTTAGGATGAGATGCCTGTAGCGCCCCTATCAGGAACACGGCTGTAGGATCCCTTGTTAGGATGAGAAGACTGTAGCGCCCCTATCAGGAACACGTCTGTAGGATCCCATGTTAGGATGAGATGCCTGTAGCGCCCCTATCAGGAACACGGCTGTAGGATCCCTTGTTAGGATGAGAAGACTGTAGCGCCCCTATCAGGAACACGTCTGTAGGATCCCATGTTAGGGGCGCTACAGGCATCTCATCCTATCAGGAACACGTCTGTAGGATCCCTTGTTAGGATGAGATGCCTGTAGCGCCCCTATTAGGAACACGTCTGTAGGATCCCTTGTTAGGATGAGATGCCTGTAGCGCCCCTATCAGGAACACGTCTGTAGGATCCCTTGTTAGGATGAGACGACTGTAGCGCCCCTATCAGGAATACGTCTGTAGGATCCCTTATTGGGATGAGAAGACTGTAGCGCCCCTATCAGGAACACGTCTGTAGGATCCCTTATTGGGACGAGACGACTGTAGCGCCCCTATCAGGAACACGTCTGTAGGATCCCTTATTGGGGTGAGAAGACTGTAGCGCCCCTATCAGGAACACGTCTGTAGGATCCCTTGTTAGGGCGCTACAGTCGTCTCATCCTATCAGGAACACGTCTGTAGGATCCCTTATTGGGATGAGACGACTGTAGCGCCTCTATCAGGAACACGTCTGTAGGATCCCTTGTTAGGATGAGACGACTGTAGCGCCCCTATCAGGAACACGTCTGTAGGATCCCTTATTGGGATGAGAAGACTGTAGCGCCCCTATCAGGAACACGTCTGTAGGATCCCTTATTGGGATGAGAAGACTGTAGCGCCCCTATCAGGAACACGTCTGTAGGATCCCTTATTGGTATGAGAAGACTGTAGCGCCCCTATCAGGAACACGTCTGTAGGATCCCTTGTTAGGATGAGACGACTGTAGCGCCCCTATCAGGAACACGTCTGTAGGATCCCTTATTGGGATGAGACGACTGTAGCGCCTCTATCAGGAACACGTCTGTAGGATCCCTTGTTAGGATGAGACGACTGTAGCGCCCCTATCAGGAACACGTCTGTAGGATCCCTTATTGGGATGAGACGACTGTAGCGCCTCTATCAGGAACACGTCTGTAGGATCCCTTGTTAGAATGAGACGACTGTATCGCCTCTATCAGGAACACGTCTGTAGGATCCCTTATTGGGATGAGACGACTGTAGCGCCTCTATCAGGAACACGTCTGTAGGATCCCTTGTTATGATTAGAAGACTGTAGCGCCTCTATCAGGAACACGTCTGTAGGATCCCTTGTTAGGATGAGACGACTGTAGCGCCCCTATCAGGAACACGTCTGTAGGATCCCTTATTGGGATGAGAAGACTGTAGCGCCCCTATCAGGAACACGTCTGTAGGATCCCTTATTGGGATGAGAAGACTGTAGCGCCCCTATCAGGAACACGTCTGTAGGATCCCTTGTTAGGATGAGATGCCTGTAGCGCCCCTATCAGGAACACGGCTGTAGGATCCCTTGTTAGGATGAGAAGACTGTAGCGCCCCTATCAGGAACACGGCTGTAGGATCCCTTGTTAGGATGAGAAGACTGTAGCGCCCCTATCAGGAACACGTCTGTAGGATCCCATGTTAGGATGAGATGCCTGTAGCGCCTCTATCAGGAACACGTCTGTAGGATCCCTTGTTAGGATGAGATGCCTGTAGCGCCCCTATCAGGAACACGTCTGTAGGATCCCTTGTTAGGATGAGATGCCTGTAGCGCCCCTATCAGGAACACGTCTGTAGGATCCCTTGTTAGGATGAGACGACTGTAGCGCCCCTATCAGGAACACGTCTGTAGGATCCCTTATTGGGATGAGACGACTGTAGCGCCTCTATCAGGAACACGTCTGTAGGATCCCTTGTTAGGATGAGACGACTGTAGCGCCCCTATCAGGAACACGTCTGTAGGATCCCATGTTAGGATGAGATGCCTGTAGCGCACCTATCAGGAACACGTCTGTAGGATCCCTTGTTAGGATGAGATGCCTGTAGCGCCCCTATCAGGAACACGTCTGTAGGATCCCTTGTTAGGATGAGACGACTGTAGCGCCCCTATCAGGAACACGTCTGTAGGATCCCTTATTGGGATGAGACGACTAGCGCCTCTATCAGGAACACGTCTGTAGGATCCCTTGTTAGGGTGAGACGACTGTAGCGCCCCTATCAGGAACACGTCTGTAGGATCCCTTGTTAGGATGAGAAGACTGTAGCGCCCCTATCAGGAACACGTCTGTAGTATCCCTTGTTAGGGTGAGATGCCTGTAGCGCCCCTATCAGGAACACGGCTGTAGGATCCCTTGTTAGGATGAGATGCCTGTAGCGCCCCTATCAGGAACACGTCTGTAGGATCCCTTATTGGGATGAGACGACTATAGCGCCCCTATCAGGAACACGTCTGTAGGATCCCTTGTTAGGATGAGATGCCTGTAGCGCCCCTATCAGGAACACGGCTGTAGGATCCCTTGTTAGGATGAGAAGACTGTAGCGCCCCTATCAGGAACACGTCTGTAGGATCCCATGTTAGGATGAGATGCCTGTAGCGCCCCTATCAGGAACACGGCTGTAGGATCCCTTGTTAGGATGAGAAGACTGTAGCGCCCCTATCAGGAACACGTCTGTAGGATCCCATGTTAGGGGCGCTACAGGCATCTCATCCTATCAGGAACACGTCTGTAGGATCCCTTGTTAGGATGAGATGCCTGTAGCGCCCCTATTAGGAACACGTCTGTAGGATCCCTTGCTAGGATGAGATGCCTGTAGCGCCCCTATCAGGAACACGTCTGTAGGATCCCTTGTTAGGATGAGACGACTGTAGCGCCCCTATCAGGAATACGTCTGTAGGATCCCTTATTGGGATGAGAAGACTGTAGCGCCCCTATCAGGAACACGTCTGTAGGATCCCTTATTGGGACGAGACGACTGTAGCGCCCCTATCAGGAACACGTCTGTAGGATCCCTTATTGGGGTGAGAAGACTGTAGCGCCCCTATCAGGAACACGTCTGTAGGATCCCTTGTTAGGGCGCTACAGTCGTCTCATCCTATCAGGAACACGTCTGTAGGATCCCTTGTTAGGATGAGACGACTGTAGCGCCCCTATCAGGAACACGTCTGTAGGATCCCTTATTGGGATGAGAAGACTGTAGCGCCCCTATCAGGAACACGTCTGTAGGATCCCTTATTGGGATGAGAAGACTGTAGCGCCCCTATCAGGAACACGTCTGTAGGATCCCTTATTGGTATGAGAAGACTGTAGCGCCCCTATCAGGAACACGTCTGTAGGATCCCTTGTTAGGATGAGACGACTGTAGCGCCCCTATCAGGAACACGTCTGTAGGATCCCTTATTGGGATGAGACGACTGTAGCGCCTCTATCAGGAACACGTCTGTAGGATCCCTTGTTAGGATGAGACGACTGTAGCGCCCCTATCAGGAACACGTCTGTAGGATCCCTTATTGGGATGAGACGACTGTAGCGCCTCTATCAGGAACACGTCTGTAGGATCCCTTGCTAGAATGAGACGACTGTATCGCCTCTATCAGGAACACGTCTGTAGGATCCCTTATGGGGATGAGACGACTGTAGCGCCTCTATCAGGAACACGTCTAGGATCCCTTGTTATGATTAGAAGACTGTAGCGCCTCTATCAGGAACACGTCTGTAGGATCCCTTGTTAGGATGAGACGACTGTAGCGCCCCTATCAGGAACACGTCTGTAGGATCCCTTATTGGGATGAGAAGACTGTAGCGCCCCTATCAGGAACACGTCTGTAGGATCCCTTATTGGGATGAGAAGACTGTAGCGCCCCTATCAGGAACACGTCTGTAGGATCCCTTGTTAGGATGAGATGCCTGTAGCGCCCCTATCAGGAACACGGCTGTAGGATCCCTTGTTAGGATGAGAAGACTGTAGCGCCCCTATCAGGAACACGTCTGTAGGATCCCATGTTAGGATGAGATGCCTGTAGCGCCTCTATCAGGAACACGTCTGTAGGATCCCTTGTTAGGATGAGATGCCTGTAGCGCCCCTATCAGGAACACGTCTGTAGGATCCCTTGTTAGGATGAGATGCCTGTAGCGCCCCTATCAGGAACACGTCTGTAGGATCCCTTGTTAGGATGAGACGACTGTAGCGCCCCTATCAGGAACACGTCTGTAGGATCCCTTATTGGGATGAGAAGACTGTAGCGCCCCTATCAGGAACACGTCTGTAGGATCCCTTATTGGGACGAGACGACTGTAGCGCCCCTATCAGGAACACGTCTGTAGGATCCCTTATTGGGGTGAGAAGACTGTAGCGCCCCTATCAGGAACACGTCTGTAGGATCCCTTGTTAGGGCGCTACAGTCGTCTCATCCTATCAGGAACACGTCTGTAGGATCCCTTATTGGGATGAGAAGACTGTAGCGCCCCTATCAGGAACACGTCTGTAGGATCCCTTATTGGGATGAGAAGACTGTAGCGCCCCTATCAGGAACACGTCTGTAGGATCCCTTGTTAGGATGAGACGACTGTAGCGCCCCTATCAGGAACACGTCTGTAGGATCCCTTATTGGGATGAGACGACTGTAGCGCCTCTATCAGGAACACGTCTGTAGGATCCCTTGCTAGGATGAGACGACTGTAGCGCCTCTATCAGGAACACGTCTGTAGGATCCCTTGTTAGAATGAGACGACTGTAGCGCCCCTATCAGGAACACGTCTGTAGGATCCCTTATTGGGATGAGACGACTGTAGCGCCTCTATCAGGAACACGTCTGTAGGATCCCTTATTGGGATGAGACGACTGTAGCGCCTCTATCAGGAACACGTCTGTAGGATCCCTTGTTAGAATGAGACGACTGTAGCGCCCCTATCAGGAACACGTCTGTAGGATCCCTTATTGGGATGAGAAGACTGTAGCGCCCCTATCAGGAACACGTCTGTAGGATCCCTTATTGGGATGAGAAGACTGTAGCGCCCCTATCAGGAACACGTCTGTAGGATCCCTTATTGGGATGAGAAGACTGTAGCGCCCCTATCAGGAACACGTCTGTAGGATCCCTTGTTAGGATGAGATGCCTGTAGCGCCCCTATCAGGAACACGTCTTTAGGATCCCATGTTAGGATGAGATGCCTGTAGCGCCCCTATCAGGAACACGTCTGTAGGATCCCTTGTTAGGATGAGATGCCTGTAGCGCCCCTATCAGGAACACGGCTGTAGGATCCCTTGTTAGGATGAGAAGACTGTAGCGCCCCTATCAGGAACACGGCTGTAGGATCCCTTGTTAGGATGAGACGACTGTAGCGCCCCTATCAGGAACACGTCTGTAGGATCCCTTGTTAGGATTAGATGCCTGTAGCGCCCCTATCAGGAACACGTCTGTAGTGAGGACTGTTTTCTGCAGCAGATAGCTCTTCCCTGTGCGGACCGCACTGCCCTCTGCTGGTGCCTTTATTACCACTCGCAAGGATCGAGGAGCTGACCATGGTCTCCACACAGATGTACACAATCATACGCTGGAGAACTCCGGAAGAGGCGGTGTAGAAGGATTGTACAGATCACTGTGTACGACTGTGACCGCAGATTGTAACGGTGACAGCTCCTCTCCTCACAGCCTGTGATGTATGAGCCGCCACACGCTACAGCCATGTAAATAAAGTCATGCCTGACAACCGTACAGAGCAATGCTCAGTAATGTGTACCGCAGGATGCCCAGGTTATAGCAGCCGCTCATATATCTACACAAGATGCCTTGGTTGTAGCAGCCGCTCATATATCTACACAAGAGGCCTTGGTTGTAGCAGCCGCTCATATATCTACACAAGAGGCCCGGGTTGTAGCAGCCGCTCATATATCTACACAAGAGGCCCGGGTTGTAGCAGCCGCTCATATATCTACACAAGAGGCCCGGGTTGTAGCAGCCGCTCATATATCTACACAAGAGGCCCGGGTTATACCCTCTCTACATATATAAATATATACAGGAGATACCCAGGTTATACCAGCTGTACATATATAATTATATACAGGAGATGCCCAGGTTATACCAGCTGTACATATATAATTATATACAGGAGATGCCCAGGTTATACCAGCTGTACATATATAATTATATACAGAAGATATCAGGTTATACCAGCTGTACATATATAATTATATACAGGAGATGCCCAGGTTATACCAGCTGTACATATATAATTATATACAGGAGATGCTCAGGTTATACCAGCTGTACATATATAATTATATACAGGAGACGCTCAGGTTATACCAGCTGTACATATATAGTTATATACAGGAGATGCCCATTTTATACCAGCTGTACATATATATGGTTATATACAGGAGATGCCCAGGTTATACCAGCTGTACATATATAATTATATACAGGAGATGCCCAGGTTATACCAACTGTACATATATAATTATATACAGGAGACGCCCAGGTTATACCAGCTGTACATATATAATTATATACAGGAGATGCCCAGGTTATACCAGCTGTACATATATAATTATATACAGGAGATGCTCAGGTTATACCAGCTGTACATATATAATTATATACAGGAGTTACCCAGGTTATACCAGCTGTACATATATAATTATATACAGGAGATGCCCAGGTTATACCAGCTGTACATATATAATTATATACAGGAGATGCCCAGGTTATACCAGCTGTACATATATAATTATATACAGGAGATGCCCAGGTTATACCAGCTGTACATATATAATTATATACAGGAGATGCCCAGGTTATACCAGCTGTACATATATAATTATATACAGGAGATGCCCAGGTTATACCAGCTGTACATATATAATTATATACAGGAGATGCCCAGGTTATACCAGCTGTACATATATAATTATATACAGGAGATGCCCAGGTTATACCAGCTGTACATATATAATTATATACAGGAGATACTCAGGTTATACCAGCCGTACATATATAATTATATACAGGAGATGCCCAGGTTATACCAGCCGTACATATATAATTATATACAGAGAAGCCCAGGTTATACCAGCTGTACATATATAATTATATACAGGAGATGCTCAGGTTATACCAGCTGTACATATATAATTATATACAGGAGATGCCCAGGTTATACCAGCTGTACATATATAATTATATACAGGAGATGCCCAGGTTATACCAGCTGTACATATATAATTATATACAGGAGACGCCCAGGTTATACCAGCTGTACATATATAGTTATATACAGGAGACGCTCAGGTTATACCAGCTGTACATATATAATTATATACAGGAGACGCTCAGGTTATACCAGATGTACATATATAATTATATACAGGAGACGCTCAGGTTATACCAGCTGTACATATATAATTATATACAGGAGATGCTCAGGTTATACCAGCTGTACATATATAATTATATACAGGAGTTACCCAGGTTATACCAGCTGTACATATATAATTATATACAGGAGATGCCCAGGTTATACCAGCTGTACATATATAATTATATACAGGAGATGCCCAGGTTATACCAGCTGTACATATATAATTATATACAGGAGATGCCCAGGTTATACCAGCTGTACATATATAATTATATACAGGAGATACTCAGGTTATACCAGCCGTACATATATAATTATATACAGGAGATGCCCAGGTTATACCAGCTGTACATATATAATTATATACAGAGAAGCCCAGGTTATACCAGCTGTACATATATAATTATATACAGGAGATGCTCAGGTTATACCAGCTGTACATATATAATTATATACAGGAGATGCTCAGGTTATACCAGCTGTACATATATAATTATATACAGGAGATGCCCAGGTTATACCAGCTGTACATATATAGTTATATACAGGAGATGCCCAGGTTATACCAGCTGTACATATATAATTATATACAGAGAAGCCCAGGTTATACCAGCTGTACATATATAATTATATACAGGAGATGCTCAGGTTATACCAGCTGTACATATATAATTATATACAGGAGATGCTCAGGTTATACCAGCTGTACATATATAATTATATACAGGAGATGCCCAGGTTATACCAGATGTACATATATAGTTATATACAGGAGACGCCCAGGTTATACCAGCTGTACATATATAATTATATACAGGAGATGCTCAGGTTATACCAGCTGTACATATATAATTATATACAGGAGATGCTCAGGTTATACCAGCTGTACATATATAATTATATACAGGAGATGCTCAGGTTATACCAGCTGTACATATATAATTATATACAGAACATACCCAGGTTATACCGGCTGTACATATATAATTATATACAGGAGACGCCCAGGTTATACCAGCTGTACATATATAATTATATACAGGAGATGCCCAGGTTATACCAGCTGTACATATATAATTATATACAGGAGATGCCCAGGTTATACCAGCTGTACATATATAATTATATACAGGAGATACTCAGGTTATACCAGCCGTACATATATAATTATATACAGGAGATGCCCAGGTTATACCAGCTGTACATATATAATTATATACAGAGAAGCCCAGGTTATACCAGCTGTACATATATAATTATATACAGGAGATGCTCAGGTTATACCAGCTGTACATATATAATTATATACAGGAGATGCTCAGGTTATACCAGCTGTACATATATAATTATATACAGGAGATGCCCAGGTTATACCAGCTGTACATATATAGTTATATACAGGAGATGCCCAGGTTATACCAGCTGTACATATATAATTATATACAGAGAAGCCCAGGTTATACCAGCTGTACATATATAATTATATACAGGAGATGCTCAGGTTATACCAGCTGTACATATAATTATATACAGGAGATGCTCAGGTTATACCAGCTGTACATATATAATTATATACAGGAGATGCCCAGGTTATACCAGATGTACATATATAGTTATATACAGGAGACGCCCAGGTTATACCAGCTGTACATATATAATTATATACAGGAGATGCCCAGGTTATACCAGCTGTACATATATAATTATATACAGGAGATGCCCAGGTTATACCAGCTGTACATATATAATTATATACAGGACATACTCAGGTTATACCAGCCGTACATATATAATTATATACAGGAGATGCCCAGGTTATACCAGCCGTACATATATAATTATATACAGAGAAGCCCAGGTTATACCAGCTGTACATATATAATTATATACAGGAGATGCTCAGGTTATACCAGCTGTACATATATAATTATATACAGGAGATGCTCAGGTTATACCAGCTGTACATATATAATTATATACAGGAGATGCCCAGGTTATACCAGCTGTACATATATAGTTATATACAGGAGATGCCCAGGTTATACCAGCTGTACATATATAATTATATACAGAGAAGCCCAGGTTATACCAGCTGTACATATATAATTATATACAGGAGATGCTCAGGTTATACCAGCTGTACATATATAATTATATACAGGAGATGCCCAGGTTATACCAGCTGTACATATATAATTATATACAGGAGATGCCTAGGTTATACCAGATGTACATATATAATTATATACAGGAGATGCCCAGGTTATACCAGATGTACATATATAGTTATATACAAGAGACGCCCAGGTTATACCAGCTGTACATATATAATTATATACAGGAGATGCTCAGGTTATACCAGCTGTACATATATAATTATATACAGGAGATGCTCAGGTTATACCAGCTGTACATATATAATTATATACAGAACATACCCAGGTTATACCAGATGTACAGTATAGACCAAAAGTTTGGACACACCTTCTCATTTAAAGATTTTTCTGTATTTTCATGACTATGAAAATTGTACATTCACACTGAAGGCATCAAAACTATGAATTACCACATGTGGAATTATATACTTAACAAAAAAGTGTGAAACAACTGAAAATATGTCTTATATTCTAGGGTCTTCACAGTAGCCCCCTTTTGCTTTGATGACTGCTTTGCACACTCTTGGCATTCTCTTGATGAGCTTCAAGAGGTAGTCACCGGAAATGGTTTTCACTTCACAGGTGTGCCCTGTCAGGTTTAACAAGTGGGATTTCTTGCCTTATAAATGGGGTTGGGACCATCAGTTGTGTTGTGCATACTGTTCCTTGGCTGACCCTGCCGTGCTAGCTATGGGGCAGCTATGACCGGTCATATCATACTCCGTCGTGACACGGGTCGGCTGCACGGGACCACTTTCCCTATGATCCTCGTGCTTCTCCACATCCCATTACCTCTGGAGCCGTGCTAGTCATGGGGCAGCTACCACCGACCATGTCACCATCTGGCGTGACCCTGATCACCTGCACGGTATGACCTGCTTCCTGGTGTCCATGCCTGCTCCCCTTGCGCATAGCACTTATGCTGGCTCGCTTTAGGGGATCCTCAGCAGCATCGGCTCGCTTTAGGGGATCCTCAGCAGCATCGGCTCGCTTTAGCGGATCCTCAGCAGCATCACCCCGTGGGGTGAGGTGGCTGAGTTTCCCCTTTACTACAACACACACTTTTATTATACATCACATTGACATTTTTGACAGCGGCATTACATGACATATCAGATCTGGGAGGGTTGTCAGGAATGTATTGGGCAGCCAACCGTCCCAGGTCAGTTCCCAATAGCACATTAGTGGGGAGATTCTCTGACACCCCCACTTCCTGTAACCCCCCTCCCCGCACCCCAGTCCAGGAAAACTCGGGCCATCGGTATGGGACAGCAACCACCCCCAAACCCGGTGACAGTCGAGGTAACACAAACTCAGGACGGATGAGGATACGTTCTGCGCCAGTGTTCTTAAGGCCAACAGTAACGGCTGTAAGTTTTCCAGATCCTGTAGGTGTCATGTGGTCCACGTTGGAGGGCTCTGAACTTTTTCCGGTAAACCTCCGGAGTCAGCTGGTACTTTTTTATCAGGGCCTGCTTGACAGCCTCATAGTCTCCATCTTGTTCTCGAGGGAGGGAAGCAAACACCTCCAGAGCTTTTCCTCGAAGTCCTGGAGTTAGGCACCTTGCCCACGGTCCGCGGGCAGCTGGTACTGCCTGCAGGCTTTTTCAAATCCCCGCAGAAATAGGTCCAAGTCCCCATCCTTTTCCATCGCAGGGAAGTGCTCAGGACGGGGTTTAAAACTGTTGGCACTGCTGGACTCACGGATCTGCAGGGTGGATGGCTCCTTCTGAATCCGGGCTAGCTCCAGCTGGTACTGTCGTTCCCGCTCAGCAGCCTCTCGGTCAGCTTGTGCCTGACGCTCGGCTCTCTCAGCCTCTCAGAATTTCATGATCAGCTGCAGTCGTCCGTCACGATCGTCTGCAGCGAGCTGCTCCAGGGCCATCTGCAGGTGGGGTCCACACCACCCTGGCTGCGGGTCTGGCTAGCAATCACCGGTGTGACCCCTGCAGCAGCGCCATCCGGGCCTTGACTGGCCACCCCATCATCAGGGCTCTGCTGTAGGACTGGCTCTGCAGCCCCATGCAACAGTTCAGCAATCATTTGGGCCTTGTTTTTGCCCGTGGGGTCAATCTGTCTCAGCTCACAGAGAACAGTGATAGTGTCCTCTGACTGCTGGTGATACCAGTTTTCTCCACGCGTAGCCATCATTGCCAAATAAAAGATAGGACAGAAAAACAAGAGATGGGAAGGGGATGCAACTGCTACACATATAGTAATGTCCAAGATAAAAAATATTAAAACACTGAGTCTGATTTCTCAAAACTCTGCACAGAATTCTCGCAAGAACTGTGCAAGTTTTCAGTGACAGGAATGATTGCTCAATCCAGCCACTGATGTTCTGTAATATCCCACCGCTTGCCACCAATTTGTCAAGGATTCCACAGAGACAGCACCAGGGAGATCACACAATATCTCACCGTTGCCGTCACTATGTCACGGATTTCGTCAGGGATCCGCAAGCACACGGTCCCCACTACTCTCTACGTAGGTATCAGCAAGCGACCAGTGAGCGTATGGCGTCACACCTCTGGATTCCAACGCATGGAATACGTGTTTATGCCCTGCGTACGGTCACTGTCAGCTTCATGATAGCCCGATTATTAATATTATTCGCTGCCACCACCGGCCGAGTTTGAAATATAATACAGGCCTGGCCGGACACCTGCGTTTGGGTAGCGTGTATGGCTTTGGGGGAGGGAACGATTACAGGACAAAAGAAACAAAATAATATACAAGATTTTACAAAGGAGACATTACAATACATAAGCAGTGACACAAAATAATAAGGATTAAAGAAATAACTTAATCTATAAAGATCTCAGAGACTATTCAATATAGCCGGAGGGGAGCTCTCCTTTTGACTGTTCAGCGGAACGTGACCCCTTGCTTATGATACATATGCTCCCTGCAACGAGTACTGCTCCAACCTCAGCAAACTATTTTATGCTGAAGGGAGAGACCTGTTCACACCCCCTGTTCTGACATCATGGGGATGTTGTCCAGCCTGCACATTTTTTTAAAAAGCGATAACTTATCCCCGGTTGCTCGCAGAAGCTTGCAAGCGACGCCATTTTTTCCATTATGAATTTGTCTTTCTGTAGAGACCATGCATGGCATAGCTGTGCTCTCCTATTTTGTTACTTTTGTGCCACAGCACCCTGGAGGGGATTACAGCTATGGAAAAATAAGCATATTGCTCCTTGGCTGACCCTGCCACTAAAAGTATACGTCCCGTTATTATCAGAATTATGGAACTTCAGTTATTCCATATTTCATATCAGCTCCAGTTGGACTGGGGCTTCAGTTAAAACTCCCTTTGACGTCCCGGGAATCAAGCTCCAACAGTTACATGTAAATTGATCACCAGCCTGTGTCTAATCACCCCCTGTTTCTGCCAGGGAGAAAGACCCTCGCATTTTAATTAGGTTGCAGCTTTAAAAGTCACTTCTACTGTAGGTGATAATTTGCAGAGAGACAGATGCTGGACTGTCAGCTCTCCTATGACAAACGGGGGGATAAGGGAGGGGTGAGAGGGGCTTCAGAGAGAGAAAGAATAATTAATATATATGATGGGGGATAATGAATATTTTCAATATTTCTCAATATACACACACATGGGATCAGTAAACTTCCTATAGACTGACACATGGGATCAGTAAACTTCCTATAGACTGACACATGGGATCAGTAAACTTCCTATAGACTGACACATGGGATCAGTAAACTTCCTACACACTGGCACTTGGGATCAGTAAACTTCCTACACACTGGCACTTGGGATCAGTAAACTTCCTACACACTGGCACTTGGGATCAGTAAACTTCCTACACACTGGCACGTGGGATCAGTAAACTTCCTATAGACTGGCACTTGGGATCAGTAAACTTCCTACACACTGGCACGTGGGATCAGTAAACTTCCTATAGACTGGCACATGGGATCAGTAAACTTCCTATAGACTGGCACGTGGGATCAGTAAACTTCCTATAGACTGGCACGTGGGATCAGTAAACTTCCTATACACTGGCAAGTGGGATCAGTAATGTCAGGAAAACAACACCCACTTTTGGGTCAGACCTTGCAGCTCTCTGGCGCCCCCTTATCCTGCTGGTCAAACACGGTATTGACCGAGGATAAGCACGGGTGCAGCTGCTCTAGTTTATGTCGACTATTGCGGCACGTGATGTGACAGGACATATATATACCACCAGTTCCTTCCAGGAACGTATATATACCTCCGACCAGCCACCCTCAAACCACAATATCACATAAATACTGGTATACTGCCACCACCGATCGCTTAACAGGTGGATCGGGTACCTGGTAGGTAACGTGAATTAGCGGGTGAGGAACGTGTTTGCTCGACATAGGACAAGAAGGACGAAACTGGTAAATAATAATGATTTACTCCCGAAAGTGGGCAGTGTTTACAAAATATATGTAGCGCCGGCGTCCCTGCCCTCTGCTAGGCAGGGACGCTGTTCCCCTCACCGCTCTGCTCCGTGCCCGGCGTCCCTCTCCCGCTCTGCTGGCAGCGCGCGCTCCTTCCCGGCCACTGTGCTTAGGGCGCGCGCCCTCCCTCCCTCTTAAAGGGGCCGCGCGCGCCGTCCTAAGGAGTCCCCGGCCAATGGCCGGAGGACTTTACCATATATAAGGCACCTCCTCCAAAATGGAGGTGCCCGAGCAATGTTGTTGCACCGTTCTACTCTGCTTCAGCCCTCAGGTCCCTTGCCAGTTACCTGCCAGATTCCTGCCAGCTTGCTGTCCTAATCCTGCCTGATTTCCTGTTACCTGCCTGCCTGCCTGAGGTCCGACGGTCTGCCTTACAACTCCGGTCAGTCTGTCTAAGGACCAACTTGCCCGCTCACCTGGGAGCGCACATCAGCTACCTGCCTGCCTGCCTGAGGTCCGACGGTCTGCCTTACAACTCCGGTCAGTCTGTCTATGGACCAGCTTGCCCGCTCACCTGGGAGCGCTTCTCCGTTACCTGCCTGCTTGCCTGCCCGGAGGCTCCGCTGTCACGTGCTGTGACCACCAGCTATTCCAGACTCTTGCCCGCTCACCTGGGAGCGCTTCTCCGCTACCTGCCTGCTTGCCAGCCCGGAGGCTCCGCTGTCACGTGCTGTGACCACCAGCTATTCCAGACTCTTGCCCGCTCACATGGGAGCGCTTCTCCGCTACCTGCCTGCTTGCCTACCTGAAGGCTCCGCCGTCACGTGCTGTGACCACCTGCTATTCCAGAGACTCTCGCTTGCTCACCTGGGAGCACACATCCTCCATCTGCCTTGCTAGCCTACCTGGAGGTTCAGCCATCACAGGTCGTACCTACCCTTTACCTAGAGACTGCCCCGGTCACTTGCCGTGACCTCCAGCCCGTTCTTCCAGAGACTGCCCCGGTCACTTGCCGTGACCTCCAGCCCGTTCTTCCAGAGACTGCCCTGATCACTTGCCGTGACCTCCTGCCCGTACACCCAGAGACTGTCCCGGTCACCTGCTGTGACTACCTGCCTGGTCGCCACCCGCTCCCTTACAAGGACCGCTCCCTTGTATAGTAGCCCAGAGGTTCCGCCTCCCAGACCCGTTACAGTTTGCTCGGGCCATGGAACCCGGTGGCACCCAAGCTCCCTCACTCTCGGACCTGTGTCATGAACTGTCCCGTCAGAGGTCCCAACAGGAGTCCATCCTGGGTCACCTGCGGAATGTCAATACTCGCCTGGACACTCTGACTGCTCCACCAACAACCTCCGCCTGTGCCATGTCTCGCAATCCGGCAGCTCCGCTGTCCACTAACACCATGATATCCTACCCCGGACCTCGGCTTTCTGCACCTCCTCGCTTCGGAGGCGACTCAGCCCAGGCTCGGGGCTTCATAAATCAGTGCACCCTGCACTTTGAACTATTGTCCCACCAGTTTAACTCCGACCGAGCCAAAATTGCATTCATCATGTCCCATCTCACCGGGGAGGCCCTGGCCTGGCTAAATCCTCTATGGGAGAGAGGAGACCCCCTGGTGTCCAACTTGCCTGCTTTTCTCACGGCTTTCCGGAAAGTCTTCGACGAACCCGGACGGAAGACCTCATCCGCATCATCGTTGCTACGCCTCCGTCAGGAAAGTCTCACCGTGGGCCAATATGCCATACGGTTCCGTACCCTTGCCTCGGAGCTGGCCTGGGATAACGACGCTCTGGTTTCTGTCTTCTGGGAGGGTCTGTCCGGCCGTATTAAAGATGAACTTGCCGGTCGGGACATTCCTACCACTCTCGATGACTTAATAACTCTTGCCACCCGGATTGACCTACGGTTCCAGGAGCGTGCCAGAGAGGTCACCCATGAGAGGAGGTTACCACGTCTAGCTCCTACTTTTCAGAAACCCGTCACTCCTTCTGTCTCTAACCAGGTACACCCTCCTGAGCCTATGCAGGTCGACCAGACCAAGATGGTCAAGACCCGTCAGGACTTACGCCGTGCCGAGGGGACCTGCTTCTACTGTGGCAGTAAGGAGCACCGGATCCGTGCCTGCCCGGAGAGGTCGGGAAACGCCTGTGTCTAGGTTCGCTCAGGGAGGTCCACCTAGACAAGAATAAATCCTCTCCATCCCTGCTGTTGTCAGTTTCAATCGTCTACGGGGAGAACCGTTATTTCGAACTAGCCCAACTGGACTCTGGAGCAGCCGGGAATCTTATTTCACAGTCCCTGGTAGAGAAATACTGCATCCCCACCAAACCTCTGGCTGTACCCTTGTCTGTTGCTGCCGTGGATGGGGGGCTCTTACCACGCCCCATCCAACTCATCACCGAATCCATTACTCTGCAGGTGGGAATGCTGCATTCTGAAAGTATCTCCTTCCATGTTCTGCCTGGACTCTCTCACGCCCTCTTGCTAGGCCTACCTTGGCTCCAGAAACATGCACCCGTTCTTGACTGGCAGACTGGAGAAGTCCTTCGCTGGGGACAGGACTGCCATAAGACCTGTCTGGTTCCCGTTCATCCCGTCCGTCCTTCTCCTACCCCAGCTAATCTACCTGGACTTCCGATTCCTTATTGGTCTTATGCTGATGTCTTTAATAAAAAGGAGGCAGAGACACTACCCCCTCATAGACCATACGACTGCCCTATCGACCTGTTACCTGGTACTTCTCCTCCCCGTGGGCGTATTTATCCATTATCCGCTGCTGAGACCCGGTCGATGTCCGAATATATTGAGGAGAATCTGGCCAGGGGATTCATCCGGAAATCTACCTCCCCGGCGGGAGCAGGCTTCTTTTTCGTCAAAAAGAAGGACGGCTCTCTCCGTCCCTGTATAGACTATAGAGGCCTTAACCAGATCACGGTGAAGAATAAGTACCCCCTTCCGCTCATTCCGGAGTTATTTGATCGTCTGAGGAGGGCTAGAATCTTCACGAAACTGGACCTCCGTGGGGCGTACAACCTGGTTCGTATCCGTCAGGGGGATGAATGGAAGACGGCATTCAACACCCGGGACGGCCACTATGAATATCTGGTAATGCCCTTTGGCCTCTGTAACGCTCCTGCCGTCTTTCAAGAGTTGGTCAATGACATCTTCCGGGACCTTCTCTACTCCTGCGTAGTGGTGTACCTGGACGACATCTTGGTCTTCTCTCCGGATCTCCAGACTCACCGGAGGGATGTTCGTCAGGTCCTGCTCAGGCTCAGGCAGAACCATCTCTACGCTAAATATGAGAAGTGCCTCTTTGAGCAGACCTCGCTTCCGTTTCTGGGCTACATTATCTCTCAGACCGGCCTACAAATGGATCCTGAGAAACTGTCTGCCATCGAGAAATGGCCCCGACCAGAGGGGTTGAAGGCTATTCAACGGTTCCTGGGCTTCGCCAACTATTACCGCCTCTTCATCCCGCACTTCTCTTCCCGGACTGCCCCAATTTCCGCGCTCACCCGTAAGGGTACTAATCCCAAAGAGTGGCCGCCCGAAGCAGAGGAGGCCTTTCTTTCCCTAAAACAGGCCTTCTCTTCCGCCCCGGTGCTGCATCGCCCGGACGGCAACAAGCAGTTCTTCCTGGAAGTTGACGCCTCCTCCTCTGGAGCCGGAGCGGTACTTACTCAAAAATCATCTTCCGGGAGAATGGTAACTTGTGGCTTCTTCTCCAAACTCTTCTCCTCTTCTGAGCGCAACTATTCCATAGGAGACCGAGAGTTATTGGCCATCAAGCTGGCGTTGGAGGAGTGGCGTTACCTACTCGAGGGGGCTCTTCATCCGGTAATAATTTACACTGACCACAAGAACTTGGCTTACCTCCAGCATGCCCAGAGACTTAACCCGCGCCAAGCCCGGTGGTCCTTGTTTTTTGCTCGCTTTGATTTTGTTCTTCATTTTCGCCCGGCTGACAAAAACGTCAAAGCAGACGCCTTGTCCCGATCCTTTCTGGTGTCCGATCTCGAGGAAGAACCTAAACATATCATCGATCCCGCCAGAGTAATGCAGGTGGCTCCCATGAGTCTAAATCGTCTCCCTCCCGGTAAGACGTTTGTTTCAGTACCTGATCGGGAGAAGATCCTACACTGGGGCCATTCGTCTAAACTAGCTGGCCACGCCGGTCAGAAAAAGACCCTCCAGCTTATTGCCCGGCACTATTGGTGGCCTACCCTGCACAAGGACATAATAGACTTTGTTTCTGCCTGTGTGTCCTGCGCCCGCAACAAAGTCCCGAGACATCTGCCAGCCGGACGCCTCCTTCCGCTTCCTGTACCTGCTGCCCCCTGGCAGCATATAGCAATGGACTTTATAACTGATCTCCCCGTCTCTGCCGGTTGTACGGTCATTTGGGTGGTCGCTGACCGCTTTTCCAAGATGGCTCACTTTATTCCCCTGCCAGGCCTTCCGTCTGCACCCGAGCTGGCTAAAGACTTTATCCGCCACATCTTCCGTCTTCATGGCCTGCCCCTCCACATCGTGTCGGATCGTGGGGTTCAGTTCACCTCACGCTTCTGGAGAGCCACATGTAAGCTGCTAGACATCACCCTGGACTTCTCCTCCGCTTACCACCCACAGTCCATTGGTCAAGTGGAGCGGATCAATCAGATCCTGACCAGTTACCTCCGGCACTTCGTTAATGCACACCATTCGGATTGGGTGGATCTCCTACCATGGGCCGAGTTCTCTTATAATAATCACGAGAGCGAATCCTCTTCCAAATCCCCGTTTTTTGTAGTCTTTGGTCAGCATCCTCGGATTCCTTTTCCTGTCTCCACCTCTGTGGACAACCCTGCTGCGGAGTCTCTTGTCAGCGAATTTTCTACTATTTGGGAGAGTACCAGGTCCGCTCTTCTTCTGTCCTCTGAGCGGATGAAGAGATATGCTGATAAGAGACGTCTGGATCCGCCTCAATTCCGTCCGGGAGACAAGGTTTGGCGAGGATTGAGTTTCTGGGCATTTTGGAGATATGCCAGGTTTTTGTGATCCGTGTAGATAATTACCGGGTAGAGAGCCCCTTCAAGCAGATAGCGCCACTCCCCCAGTGCCAATTTGATGGCTAACAATTCACGGTCTCCTATGGAGTAGTTGCGCTCAGACGAGGAGAAGATTTTGGAGAAGAAGCCGCAGGTTACCATTCTCCCAGTAGAAGATTTTTGGGTGAGTACCGCTCCGGCTCCGGAGGAGGAGGCATCAACCTCCAGGTAGAATTGTTTATTACAGTCCGGACGGTGCAGGACGGGAGCAGAGGCGAAGGCTTTCTTTAAGGAAAGGAAGGCCTCCTCGGCTTCAGGCAACCATGTCCTGGGATTAGCCCCCTTACGGGTAAGTGCAGATATGGGAGCAGTCCGAGACGAGAAGTGTGGGATGAAAAGACGATAGTAATTAGCGAAGTCCAGGAATCACTGTATCGCCTTCAAACCTTCAGGACGAGGCCATTTTAGAACGGAAGAGAGCTTCTCGGGATCCATTTGCAGACCTGTCTGGGAGATGACATAGCCCAAGAACGGTAGGGAGGTCTGGTCGAAGAGGCACTTCTCGTACTTGGCATAGAGGTGGTTCTGCCGAAGCCTAAGCAGGACCTGACGAACATCCCTTCGGTGTGTGGGGAGATCCGGAGAGAAGACCAAGATATCGTCCAGGTATACCACTACGCAGGAGTACAGGAGGTCGCGGAAGATGTCGTTGACTAGTTCTTGAAAGACAGCGGGAGCATTACAGAGACCGAAGGGCATCACAAGGTACTCATAGTGACCGTCCCGGGTATTGAATGCCGTCTTCCACTCGTCTCCTTGACGGATACGGACCAGGTTATATGCTCCTCGTAGATCCAGCTTGGAGAAGATCCTGGCGCCCTTGAGACGGTCAAACAATTCGGAGATGAGCGGCAGGGAGTATTTGTTTTTTACTGTGATGAGATTGAGTCCTCTGTAGTCAATACAGGGGCGTAGCGAGCCGTCTTTCTTTTTGACAAAGAAGAATCCGGCTCCAGCCGGGGAGATAGATTTTCGGATAAATCCCCTAGCCAGATTCTCTTCAATGTACTCAGACATGGCCCGGGTCTCGGCTGCAGACAACGGGTAGATACGCCCACGGGGAGGAGTGGTGCCAGGTACCAGGTCGATCGGGCAGTCATATGGCCTATGGGGTGGCAACGTCTCTGCTTCCTTCTTACCGAAGACGTCCGCATAGGGCCAGTAAGGAGCCGGGAGACCTGGTAAATTAGCTGGAGTAGGCGGAGGGCGAGCTGGGCGGACCGGAACCAGGCAGGTCCTATGGCAGTCTGGACCCCATCGGAGTACTTCACCAGATCGCCAGTTCAATACGGGTTCGTGTGTCTGGAGCCAAGGTAGACCTAGCAACAGGGAGTGAGAAAGTCCGGACAGCACATGGAATGAGATTTCCTCAGAGTGCAGCATTCCCACCTGCAGGGTTATGGGTTCAGTGACGAGCAGGATGGTCTCCGAGAGAAGTCTTCCATCCACGGAGGCGACTGATAATGGTTCAGCCAGGGACTTGGTGGGAATACGGTATCTCTCTACCAGAGACTGGGAGATGAGGTTTCCAGCAGCTCCAGAATCCAGGTGGGCGAGTTCAAAGTGACGGTTTTCTCCCCAAGCAATAGAGACCGGTAAAGTCAGAGACGGAGAGGGCTTACTTTTGTCTAGGACGACCTCTCCGAGCGGTCCTAGACACTGGCGTTTCCCGGCTTTTCCGGGCAGGAACGGATGAAGTGCTCCATACTGCCACAATAGAAACAGCTTCCCTCGGCTCGGCGAGATTCTTGGCGAGATCTGACCATCTTGGTCTGGTCGATCTGCATAGGTTCAGGCGAGAGCGCCCGCGGAGTGACTGGTTGAGAGGCAGGTCTCAGGGAAGTAGGAGCAGAGCAAGAAAAGTCTTTCTCCCAGGCAGTCTCTTTGGCACGTTCTTGGAACCGGATGCCAATCCGGGTAGCTAGTGACATCAGGTCATCCAGAGTGGTAGGAATGTCCCGACCAGCTAACTCGTCCTTAATCCGACCGGAAAGACCCTCCCAGAAGACGGACACCAGAGCCTCATTTTCCCAGGCAAGCTCAGAAGCGAGGGTGCGGAACCGTATGGCATATTGGCCCACGGTGAGACTCCCTTGGCGGAGACGTAGCAGAGAGGAGGCAGAAGAGGTATTCCGTCCAGGTTCATCGAAGACTTTCCGGAAAGCAGCGAGGAAAGACGGCAGGTCGGAGACCAGGGGATCCCCGCTCTCCCACAGGGGATTTAGCCATGCCAGTGCCTCCCCAGTGAGATGGGACATGATGAAGGCCACCTTGGCCCGATCGGAGATGAACTGGTATGCCAATAGCTCAAAGTGCAGGGTGCACTGGTTTATGAAACCCCGAGCTAAAGTAGGTTCACCGGCAAAGCGTGGAGGTGCCAGAAGCCGAGGTCCATAGTCGGGTACCATGAAGGGACTGGATTGCGGTACCGCAGGAGTGGGCACGGCTGGACCAGTGGTAGACATAGACGAGTCACACAATGCGCCTAGACGAGAGTTAACGGACCGTAGATAGGACAGTACCACCTTCTGCTGAGTTTTCTGACGTAAGACTTCCTGGTGCAGATCGGAGATCTGGGGGCCACTGGGTTCCATGGCCCGAGCAAACTGTAACGGGTCTGGGAGGTGGAACCTCTGAGCAACTATACAAGGGGGCAGTCCTTGTAAGGAAGCGGGTGGCTCCCAGGGAAGACGGGCAGGTAGTCACGGCAAGTGACAGGGACAGTCTCTGGGTAGAAGGGCAGGTAGTCACGGCAAGTGACAGGGACAGTCTCTGGGTAGAAGGGCAGGTAGTCACGGCAAGTGACAGGGACAGTCTCTGGGTAGAAGGGCAGCGGGCTGGTGGCTGGTGAGCGCTCACAGGTGAGCGGGCGAGAGTCTCTGGACAGGCAGGTGGTCACGGCAAGTGACGGCAGAACCTCCAGGTAGACTAGCAGACAGGTAGCGGGTGGACGCTCCCAGGTGAGCGGGCAAGAGTCTCTGGAAAGGCAGGTGGTCACGGCAAGTGACGGCAGAGCCTCCAGGTAGGCTAGCAGGCAGGTAGCAGGTGAGCGCTCCCAGGTGAGCGGGCAAGAGTCTCTGGACAGGCAGGTGGTCACGGCAAGTGACGGCAGAGCCTCCAGGTAGGCTAGCAGGCAGGTAACAGGTGAGCGTTCCCAGGTGAGCGGGCAGGCTGGTCCATAGACAGACTGACAGGTGTCGGAGGGCAGACCGTCGGACCGCAGGCTTGCAAGCTGGTAAGCGGATATCAGGCAGGTATCAAGCAGGAATCTGGCAGGTGACAGGCGGAATCAGGCAGGTAACAAGCAGGAATCTGGCAGGTGACTGGCAGGTAACTGGTAACGGGACCTGAGGGCTGAAGCAGAGTGAAGGCTTTGCAACAACATTGCTCGGGCACCTCCATGTTGGAGGAGGTGCCTCATATATGGGAGGTCCTCCTGGAGTTGGCCGGGGACTCCTTAGAACGGCGCGCGCGGTCCCTTTAAGAGAGGGGGAGCGGGAGCGCGCGCGCGCCCGCGCCCTAAGCACACTACCGGGGAAGGAGCGCATGCCGGAAGCAGCGGGGAGAGAAGCGCTGGAGGACGCCGCGCCAGGAGCGGGGAGGTGAGAGGGACGGCGTCTCTGCCTAGTACGGGGCAGAGACGCCGATGCTACAGGTCCCATATCCAAGAAAGAGACATCATGTTGGCCGTCACTAATTTTCATGCAGATGGATATTAAACAGGACCTCTCTATGATGCTCAGAAGCTAAGAAACCAATTCCTCGATTTCTGGGGGTATCCCAGTTATGAAAAATATATAATTGTAACCAGGAAAATGTGAGCATTCCAAAAATCTGGTCCCTGGGTTAGTGACCGTCATGCGTGTTTTTAAATTCTACATTAACTGTACAAGCTTTTAAACAATGGGAATTTTGGAGGGAATAATCTAGTTTGAGCTAGAAGCTGCGCTACACTGAGGGTTTACGACGCTAATAAAAATTCTTAGGGTGGGGGCCAGCACTGCAGTTCTATGTCTTCTTACAAACGGATAGGGGGGGGGGGTTTCTTTTTTAAAACATCTCTCATTTTTAAAATTCGGGGAAAAATGCCTTTTGCCTGACACCTCCCCCTTTTAGACTGCGCTATGGAGGTAGGACCTTCTGGTACTCCTCCAAGCGTATGTCTGGAGGCTCCCCTCGCCGGGACAACCCATCGGCATTGCCATGCTCGCTGCCTTTGCGGTGTTGAACGGTAAAGTCGTACTGCTGGAGGGTGAGGCTCCAGCGTAACAACCTTCCGTTGGCACCTGACATGGTGTGCAGCCAACTCAGGGGGTTGTGGTCAGTCACGACAGTGAAGCGGCGCCCATACAAGTAAGGCTGTAAGCGGTTGAGGGCCCATACAATGGCCAGGCACTCCTTCTCTATGGTGGAATAGGCCACTTCCCTCGGCAGCAGTTTCCAGCTTAGGTACAACACGGGGTGTTCTTGGTTCCCCGAGTCGACCTGGCTGAGTACAGCACCGAGGCCAAACTCACTGGCGTCGGTCTGTACTAAGAGTGGCCGTGTGCCGTCGACCGCCTTTAGCACAGGGGATCTGCTCAAGGCAGTCTTCAACGCCCTAAAGGACACCTCGCATTCATCTGTCCATTTGACGGAATGGGGTAGGCTCTTCCTGGTGAGGTCTGTCAAGGGCTTCGCAAGGCTACTATAGTCCTGTACAAAGCGTCTATATTACCCAGCGGTGCCCAAGAAGGACTGCACCTGCTTCTTGGTCCTGGGGGTGGGCCAGGACACGATAGAGTCCACCTTTCCAGGCTCTGGCTTCAGAGTACCCCCACCTACCTGGTGCCCCAGGTAGTGGACCTCGTTCATGCCCATCTGGCACTTTCCCGGCTTGATGGTCAAGCCCGCCTGGTGAATGCGCCCGAGCACCTGCTGCAGATGCTCGAGGTGATGCTCCCAGGTGGGACTGAAGATGGCAATGTCATCCAGGTACGCCACTGCGTACCTCTACAGTCCCTGGAGCAGGTGGTTGACCATTCGCCGGAACGTGGCAGGGGCATTTTTCATGCCGAAAGGCATGACCGTGGATTCATACAATCCGAAGGGGGTGATAAAGGCGGACTTCTCCTGGGCCCCGGGGCTCAAGGGAATCTGCCAATATCCCCGACTCAAATCCATGATGGAGAGATAGCTCGCACTGGCTAACCGCTCCAGCAGCTCCTCAATGCGTGGCATTGGTTGTGCATCAGAGGCTGTGATAGCGTTGAGCCACCTGTAGTCCACACAGAACCGGGTGGTCCGGTCCTTCTTTGGCACCAGGACTACAGGTGAGGCCCAAGCGCTCTTGGACCGCTTAATCACCCCCAACTGCAGCATCTCCTCGACCTCCTGGTGCATGACATGCTGCACCTCGTCGGAGATTCGATAGGCTGTCCGCCGGAGTGGGGCATGATTCCCGGTGTCCACTTCATGGACCGCTACTTCAGTCCTGCCAGGCAGGTTGGTGAACACTGCTTGGAAGGGTTTCAGCACTGCTTGCATCTGAGACCTCTGGTCTGCGGATAGCAAGTCGCTTAGCTCTTCATCCTCTAGGGACCCGCTGGCCTTCGCTTGGGCGAGCATGTCCAAGAGGGGGTCATCCTCCCCATCCTCGGGCAGGTTGCAGACCGGTAGGACGCAGGTTCCACATTCTTGATGAGCCTTCATCATATTAACGTGAAACGCCTTCCGCCTACCCCGCTCGTGGTCAAGTGTGATCACGTAGGTGACCGGGTTGAGCTGTTGGTGAATGACGTACGGGCCTTCCCAGGCCGCCTGAAACTTGTCCTTTGGTACGGGGACCAGCACCCACACCTTCTGACCCACCTGATAGGTCCGTTCTCGGGCGTTCTGGTCGTACCAATGCTTCTGGTCAGCCTGGGCTTGCGCCATGTTGTCATGCACCAACTGCGTCAAGGTCTGCATCTTGTCACGGAAGCGCACGACATACTCCACGATGGACACTCCTGGGGAGCTCGGCTCTTCTTCCCAGAATTCCCTTATCAACCCAAGGGGTCCTCGGACACGCCTGCCATACAGGAGCTCAAAGGGGGAGAACCCCGTCGAGGCCTGTGGAACCTCTCTGTAAGCAAATAGCAGGTGTGGGAGGCAACGCTCCCAGTCGCGACCCTGGGTTTCAACCAGCATTTTTAACATCTGTTTGAGGGTACCGTTGAATCGCTCACACAAACCATTGGTCTGTGGGTGATACGCGCTCGATACCAAATGCAGCACCTGCATTTTCTTACATAGAGCCTCCATTAAGCGTGACATGAACTGAGTCCCCTGGTCGGTAAGCATCTCCCTGGGAAATCCTACTCGCGAAAAGATGGCCAAGAGGGCGTCCGCCATCTTATCCACCCTAATTGAGGACAGGGCTACTGCCTCCGGATATCGGGTAGCATACTCTACCACAGTAAGGATGAAACATTTTCCAGAGCTGTTGGGTATGGCCAGTGGTCCCACAATGTCCACAGCAATCCTCTGGAAAGGCTCCTCTATCACTGGCAAAGAGATCAGGGGGGCTTTGGGGGCCGGCCCTGACTTTCCCACTCTTTGACACGTGGTACAGGAGCGACAGTAGTTCACCACATCTGTCCTCATTTTGGGCCAATAAAAGTGATGAGACAGCCGGGCCTTGGTTTTGCTGACCCCCAAGTGTCCAGCGAGTGGAATTTCATGGGCGATCCGCAAAAACTCGTCCCTGAATTGGTAGGGGACGACCAGCTGTCTTTCCCTCAGCCACTCCTGTTGGGGTGTACAGGGAACTGTCTCCCGGTACAACCTTCCTTGGTCCCAGAATACCCTCTCCTTATCCGACTCGGAGGTGGGTTTCTCCGCGAGGTTCCTTAACGTCTCCAGGCTAGCATCTGAGTGCAGAGCTGCCTGAAACTCCTGGCTGGAGGAAGCCAGAAGTGAGGTTAAGGCCACGTCCTCACTGGGACCCTCTGGGACCGGCTCTGGGTCCATACCTGATCCTGTTATTCCTTGTCCGAGGAGGGTCCAGAAGGCAGGCCGTTACTTGCGTTCTGGGCACTCTGACTGCGGGTAACAGCGGCTATATAGTCCGTCTCCCCGGGGAATAACACCGTCTCATTAGCCTGCGAGGCCATGAGAACTACTTCTCCATCATCCTCCATTACCTCAGGCACAGTGCTACGTATGGGGCAGTGACTATCAGCCAGGTCACCTTCTGTTGTGACACTGGTCACTGGCACAGCACCACCTGCTTCATGGTCCTCGTGCCTCTCCCCATTACCCTTGGCACTGACCTTTGCTCCTGCTAGGGGATCCTCAGCAACATCATCCCGCAGAGTGACATGGCTGAGTTCTCCTGCACCTTCCAAATCATCATCATCATCATCATCGGGTAAAGCTTTGACATTCACAGTATCAGTATTAACCTTACCAACCGTATCAGATCGGGGAGGGGTGTCAGGGACATAATAAGCAAACATCCTCCCCAAATCAGTTCCCAACAAAACATTTGCAGGTAGGTTTGCAGATATTCCCACTTCCTTCACCCCATTCAATAAAAACCCGGGCCATGGGCAAGGGGCATCGGACGCCCCCAATCCCGGTGACAGTCAGGGTCTTTCCCGGAATAAGCTCTTCAGTGGACACCAGTTCGGGTCGGATGAGGGTTCGTTCGGCCCCAGTGTCATTGAGGCCTACAGTGAGAGTGTCCCCCACCCTGACAGACTGAAAGTTTTCACAGGCCCTCCCAACCGGCCCACCCACCAAAAGAAATGAGGCATTAGGCCCTGGGGCCTTGGATGGGTGGTTCTTCCTCTGCTTCTCTGGGCAAGTGGCGCTGAGATGACCAGTCTGGTTGCAGAAATAACACCTGCGGGCATCAGATGAAGGCCGGGCATTGGTAACGGGAAAAAGGTCTCCAGAAGGTCGGCTGGCAGGGGCAGGGATGGTGGTTGATGGCTTACCCCCTTTCCAGCTGGCGACGACCGGCTTCCGCACCTCTGGTCTCCGGTTGGCCTCGTAGGTGTCTGCGATCTGCGCTGCTTTATTGGCATCTGGTGGCTCTCGATCCATCGCGAACTGCCGTACCTCAGTCGGACACAGATGTAGGAACTGGTCTTTCACCATCAGATCCTTTAGCTGCTCAAAGGTGGTCGCTGACAGTCCTTGGATCCACTGCTCAAAGTTGGTCCGGAGCCCATGCACCACATCGCTGTAACTGTCGTGCGGTCCACGCTGGAGGCTCCGGAACTTTTTACGGTACACCTCAGGGGTCAGTTGGAACCTCTGGATTAGGGCCTGCTTAATGGCATCATAGTTCCCATCGAGGCTTGGAGGAAGAGCCACAAACACATCCAGAGCTTTGCCTCGCAGCCCTGCAGTTAAATATCGCGCCCACTGTTCCTCAGGCAGCTGGTACTGTCTGCAAGTCTTTTAAAAAACCCTCAGAAAGGTGTCGAGGTCGCCGTCCTTTTCCATCACAGGAAAATGCTCTGGACGGGGCTTAAACAGGATCGCATTGTTGGTCTCACCGTTCCGTGAGGTGGATGCTGGGATCCCGAGTTGGGCCATCTGCAGTTCATGGGCCCTCTGAGCTTGGGCCTCCGCTCGCCGCTCGGCTCTCTCGGCCCTCTCGGCCTCTCGCTGGGCTCTCTCTGCCTCCTGATGCTGTTGAATTACTCTCAGCCACCCTTCACGATCCTCTGCAGGAAGTTGCTATAGAGCCATCTGCAGATAGGGGTCCACGCTGCCCTGGTCGCTGACGCGGCGTGCGTCTACAGGTGGGACCCCTGCAGCAGTACTGTCCATATCTCGGCTGACCTCTAGCCGTGCTGAGGTCTGGAGACCGGCTTGCTCAGTCTCCAGTTGCGCCAGTGCAGCAGCCATTTGTTCTCTGTTTTTGTCGCGGTGGTCAATGCCTCTGGTTATACATATTCCAATAAGAGTGTCCTTTTTCTGCTGGTGATACCAGGACTCCCCAACTACGACCATGATCACCAAAATAAGAATAGAAAAGAAAAACCGATGAAGGGTAGGGGTAACTGCTACACATACAGTATTGTCTCAGATCTAATAAACACTGAGTTCGATCTTCAAAACTTTTGTGCAGGGTCCAGGTAAGAACCGTGCAAGCTTTTAGTGAGAGGAATGATTGCTCAAACCAGATCACTAATGTCCTATGATCCCACCGCTGCCACCAATTTGTCAGGAAAACGACACCCACTTTTGGGTCAGACCTTCCAGCTCTCTGGCACCCCCTTATCCTGCTGGTCAAACACGGTATTGACCGAGGATAAGCACAGGCGCAGCTGCTCTAATTTATGTCGACTATTGCGGCACGTGATGTGACAGGACATATATATACCACCAGTTCCTTCCAGGACGTATATATACCTCCGACCAGCCACCCTCAAACCACAATATCACATAAATACTGGTATACTGCCACCACCGATCGTTTAACAGGTGGATCGGGTACCTGGTAGGTAACGTGAATTAGCAGGTGAGGAACGTGTTTGCTCGACATAGGACAAGAAGGACGAAACTGGTAAATAATTAATGCTTTACTCCCAAAAGGGGGCAGTGTTTACAAAATATATACAAGATATTATAAAGGAGACAATTTACATGTATGCATTAACAGTTATTAAAATAAAAGGGATAAGTAATAGCAAAACCTGCTTCACAAGGTGATGGTCTCAGATTCTGTGGGGGGGGGGGGGGGGACGGCTCCCCGGAAATTAGAGGTGATTCTTCTACGCCGCGTGGTGTGCGTGCGTCCGACGTCCCTGATAAGAATCCCAGTTTTATAACCGTTCTGCTTTTTAGAAAAGCAGCCAAATCTCTGGGAGACACCCATTATTTACCTCACAAGGGGGGCTCGGCTTTGTGAGACCACCCAGCTGCATAGAACATAAAAACCTTCATATTTCATATCTTGGTGTGGGGGGGTCCCACATCCAAGATGGAGACATCATGTTGGCCGTCACTAATTTTCATGCAGATGGATATTAAACAGGACCTCTCTATGATGCTCAGAAGCTAAGAAACCAATTCCTCGATTTCTGGGGGTATCCCAGTTATGAAAAATATATCATTGTAACCAGGAAAATGTGAGCATTCCAAAAATCTGGTCCCTGGGTTAGTGACCGTCATGTGCGTTTTTTAAATTCTACATTAACTGTACAAGCTTTTAAACAATGGGAATTTTGGAGGGAATAATCTAGTTTGAGCTAGAAGCTGCGCTACACTGAGGGTTTACGACGCTAATAAAAATTTTTAGGGTGGGGGCCAGCACTGCAGTTCTATGTCTTCTTACAAACGGATAGGGGATGGGGGGCGGGTTCTTTTTTAAAACATCTCTCACTTTTAAAATTCGGGGAAAAATACCTTTTGCCTGACAAGTAAACTTCCTATAGACTGGCACATGGGATCAGTAAACTTCCAATAGACTGGCACATGGGATCAGTAAACTTCCTATAGACTGGCACGTGGGATCAGTAAACTTCCTATAGACTGACACATGGGATCAGTAAACTTCCTATAGACTGACACATGGGATCAGTAAACTTCCTATAGACTGGCACATGGGATCAGTAAACGTCCTATAGACTGGCACATGGGATCAGTAAACGTCCTATACACTGGCACATGGGATCAGTAAACGTCCTATACACTGACACATGGGATCAGTAAACTTCTTATACAGTCATGGCCAAAAGTATTGAGAATGAGACAAATAGTAATTTTTCCAAAGTTTACTGCTTCATTTTTTGTAATGGCAATTTGCATATACTCCTGAATGTCAAAGAGTGATCAGCTTAACAGCAATTACTGTACTTGCAAAGTCAATATTTGCTCAGAAAATGAACTTTAACCCCCAAAACACATTTCAACATCATTGCAGTCCTGCCTTAAAAGGAGCAGCTAACATCGTTTTAGTGATTGATCCATTAACACAGGTGTGGGTGTTGATGAGGACAGGGCTGGCGATCAGTCATGATTAAGTAAGAATGACATCACTGGACACTTTAAAAGGAGGCTGGTTCTTGGTATCATTGTTTCTCTTCAGTTAACCATGGTTATCTCTAAAGAAACACGTGCAGCCTGTAATGCACACGCCCGGGCTGAGCGGCGTGTGCGTGTGATTCCACTGGACCGTGCCGGAGAGTGAATGCCTGGAGGGGCGTAACTAGGTATTCACCCGATCCAACGAGGGTCGCACGACGGCATACGACGCCAGTGCATCAAGGAGGAACCGAGCAGAGGGACCAGGTGCTACTCCAGGACAGACCCCGGACACGGCTGTTGACCCACACCGGGGAATACAGGAACAGACAGGTTAGGCTGGCACACAGACTGGTGGGTATAGGCAGGCACGACTGGTATGCAGGCAGGCGGGTATGCAGGCAGGGGGGTACAGACAAGCACGGCTAGAGTGCAGACAGGGAGGCACTAGCAGGTAGGAACACAGGCGGGATAGGACCCAGTACACACTGGAACTCAGGAACAGAACCACAGATGTGGCGGACAAACACAGCAGAGTAAGGCCGCCCAGAGTGGTGAGCGAGAGCAGAGCAAGACGAGGCCGCCTGGAGCGGTGAGCGAGAGTAGTCAGAGCAGAGCGAGACTGCCGGAGCAGTGAGCAAAGGGTCAGAGCGGAGCAAGACTGCCGGAGCAGTGAGCAAAGGGTCAGAGCGGAGCAAGACTGCCGGAGCAGTGAGCAAAGGGTCAGAGCGGAGCAAGACTGCCGGAGCAGTGAGCAAAGGGTCAGAGCGGAGCAAGACTGCCGGAGCAGTGAGCAAAGGGTCAGAGCGGAGCAAGACTGCCGGAGCAGTGAGCAAAGGGTCAGAGCGGAGCAAGACTGCCGGAGCAGTGAGCAAAGGGTCAGAGCGGAGCAAGACTGCCGGAGCAGTGAGCAAAGGGTCAGAGCGGAGCAAGACTGCCGGAGCAGTGAGCAAAGGGTCAGAGCGGAGCAAGACTGCCGGAGCAGTGAGCAAAGGGTCAGAGCGGAGCAAGACTGCCAGAGCAGTGAGCAAAGGGTCAGAGCAGGCCAGAACCGCCGGAGCGGTGAGCAAAGGCAGAGCAGGCTAGAACCGCCGGAGCGGTGAGCAAGGCAGAGCAGGCTAGAACCGCCGGAGCGGTGAGCAAGGCAGAGCAGGCTAGAACCGCCGGAGCGGTGAGCAAGGCAGAGCAGGCTAGAACCGCCGGAGCGGTGAGCAAGGCAGAGCAGGCTAGAACCGCCGGAGCGGTGAGCAAGGCAGAGCAGGCTAGAACCGCCGGAGCGGTGAGCAAGGCAGAGGAGGCTAGAACCGCCGGAGCGGTGAGCAAGGCAGAGCAGGGGGGACAGGGCTCTGTTCACACGGAACAGACAGGAAGGGAAAGGCAGAACCAGATACCCACAGGGTACTTGCAGTTTAGTAGCGAGTGGACCACAAACTCACAAACGGAAGTACAGTGACAATGAGTAGGAGTTAGGTACGAGTTCAAACTCTGCAGAAAAAGGAAAGTTACAGACACAGGAAACAGGCTAGAAGAGTATACAGACAAGAACAGACACAGTAGCAAGATACAGGAGCGGGTCTAGGTATGCAGCCCCTAGAAGGCGGGAGGAACAGGCTAGGAGCGTGTTCAGACAAGATACATGAGCGGGTCTAGGTATGCGGCCCCTAGAAGGTGGAACGAACAGGCAAGGAGCGTGTTCAGACAGGCCTGGAAATACAGCCTCCAGGAAGGGCAGGCAAGCAAACACAGAAGGGGACCTGGCACATTCAGAGTGAGAGAGCACACTGAATGAAACACAATGCTCAGGCAGGGATTCATTGGAGCAGCTGGGTTAAATACCAGGTGACAGACAGCAATAGGCTGAGGACGCACAAGGGGTGTGTCTGCAGCAGGTACAAAAAGCAGGAAGTGATCGGGCGCCGCCCTTAAGCAGCAGGAACAGAGGCAAGCAGACAGCATGGAGGGAAGCCAGGCTAGCAGACTGGACTGGAGATCAAGTGCGGGCTCTTGCACAGTGGGAGATGGACCACTATGCAAGGACGCCGCCAGGTATGTTACACAGCCATCATTGCACTGCACAAAAATGGCCTAACAGGGAAGAGTATCGCAGCTACAAAGATTGCACCTCAGTCAACAATCTATCGCATCATCAAGAACTTCAAGGAGAGAGCTTTCATTGTTGTCAAAAAGGCTCCAGGGCGCCCAAGAAAGACCAGCAAGCGCCAGGACCGTATCTTAAAACTGTTTCAGCTGCGGGATCGGACTACCAGCAGTGCTGAGCTTGCTCAGGAATGGCAGCAGGCTGGTGTGAGTGCTTCTGCACGCACTGTGAGGCGTAGACTCTTTGAGCAAGGGCTGGTTTCAAGGAGGGCAGCAAAGAAGCCACTTCTCTCCAGAAAAAACATCAGGGACCGACTGATATTCTGCAAAAGGTACAGGGAGTGGATTGCTGAGGACTGGGGCAAAGTCATTTTCTCTGATGAATCCCCTTTTCGATTGTTTGGGACATCTGGAAAACAGCTTATTCGGAGAAGAAGAGGTGAGCGCTACCACCAGTCTTGTCTCATGCCAACTGTAAAGCATCCTGAAACCATTCATGTGTGGGGTTGCTTCTCAGCCAAGGGAATCGGCTCACTCACAGTCTTGCCTAAAAACACAGCCATGAATAAAGAATGGTACCAGAATGTCCTCCAAGAGCAACTTCTCCCAACCGTCCAAGAGCAGTTTGGCGCCCAACAATGCCTTTTCCAGCATGATGGAGCACCTTGCCATAAAGCAAAGGTGATAACTAAATGGCTCATGGAACAAAACATAGAGATTTTGGGTCCATGGCCTGGAAACTCCCCAGATCTTAATCCCATTGAGAACTTGTGGTCAATCATCAAGAGACGGGTGGACAAACAAAAACCAACAAATTCTGGCAAAATGCAAGCATTGATTATGCAAGAATGGACTGCAATCAGTCAGGATTTGGTCCAAAAGTTGATAGAGAGCATGACAGGGAGAATTACAGAGGTCTGGAAGAAGAAGGGGCAACACTGCAAATATTGACTTGCTGCATTAACTCATTCTAACTGTCAATATAACATATTGGTCCTCATAATATGATTGCAATTATATTTCTGCATGTGATATAAACATAAGACAAACACTAATAAAAACCAGAGGCCAGCAGATCATGGGAAAAGATCATTTTGGTGTCAAAACTTTTGGCCATGACTGTAGACTGTCACATGGGATCAGTAAACTTCCTTTAGACTGGCACATGGGATCAGTAAACTTCCTATAGACTGGCACATGGGATCAGTAAACTTCCTATAGACTGGCACATGGGATCAGTAAACTTCCTATAGACTGGCACATGGGATCAGTAAACTTCCTATAGACTGGCACATGGGATCAGTAAACTTCCTATAGACTGGCACATGGGATCAGTAAACTTCCTATAGACTGGCACGTGGGATCAGTAAACTTCCTATAGACTGGCACATGGGATCAGTAAACTTCCTATAGACTGGCACATGGGATCAGTAAACTTCCTATAGACTGGCACATGGGATCAGTAAACTTCCTATAGACTGGCACATGGGATCAGTAAACTTCCTATAGACTGGCACATGGGATCAGTAAACTTCCTATAGACTGGCACATGGGATCAGTAAACTTCCTATAGACTGGCACGTGGGATCAGTAAACTTCCTATAGACTGGCACGTGGGATCAGTAAACTTCCTATAGACTGACACGTGGGATCAGTAAACTTCCTATAGACTGGCACGTGGGATCAGTAAACTTCCTATAGACTGGCACATGGGATCAGTAAACGTCCTATACACTGGCACATGGGATCAGTAAACTTCCTACACACTGACACATGGGATCAGTAAACATCCTATACACTGGCACATGGGATCAGTAAACGTCCTATACACTGACACGTGGGATCAGTAAACTTCCCATAGACTGTGTAAGGCAGCGCTAGTCATCATAATGGGGGATACTCGCTGCACCGGGTCAATTAAGGCACATGAGCAATGTCCTTCCGATAATTCACAATGCAGTTTATTATTTCGTCATAAACCGCTAATCACACAGTCCATCTTAGTATACGCCCGGCATGTTTACACCCATCACCTCCGGGAGCTTCTCAAGTGGCAGACCGGCATATTACACACATCACAATTCGGGAGCCTTTCCAGCGACAGATACGTCCACTTGGCTCCCGTTATAGCCCTCGGCTAGGCAACAACATAAATGTCCATATAACGCAGCGTTTTACCTTTAGCGGGTTTTGGCTGCTACAGTCCGTTTATTCCGCCACCACTGTGGCTTTGCGGCTTTCCCAGGTGGGGGTCTCTAGCCATCGTCCCCTCGTAGGCTACTGGTATGTCTTCCACACTTGACATCCAGCCTGCGCCTTTCAGGGTTCTGCACCAAGCCGGCTCTCCCTCAAAGGCCACTGGCATCCACGCACCGGATCCAGGCTGCCAGGCTTCACTCTCGGCCTCACTAGGCCTCTCACAAACAGTGTCTCACACACACACACACACACACACACACACCTGTCTCAAATTAACAGGGTTTATATATCCTGTGCACACACACACAAACTGACAGGACCTTGCTGATGTCCCAGTCATGTGATCAGTCAGCTGTGTGTATAGGTCCTGTGTGCTGTCCCAGTCATGTGTACAGACCTTTACTGTGCATACAGGACCTGTGTGATGTCACAGTCATGTGACCAGTCACCTGAGGGGGAAGGTATATGGTCAGGTAAAACACATCCTAGACCATTACCGTAATGCCAGCAAGTCGCTGCATTACAACTGACACATGGGATCAGTAAACTTCCTATAGACTGACACATGGGATCAGTAAACTTCCTATACACTGGCACATGGGATCAGTAAACTTCCTATAGACTGGCACATGGGATCACTAAACTTCTTATAGACTGACACATGGGATCAGTAAACTTCCTATAGACTGACACATGGGATCAGTAAACTTCCTATAGACTGGCACATGGGATCAGTAAACTTCCTATAAACTGGCACATGGGATCAGAAAACTTCCTATACACTGGCACATGGGATCAGTAAACTTCCTATACACTGGCACATGGGATCAGTAAACTTCTTATAGACTGACATATGGGATCAGTCAACTTCCTATAGACTGACACATGGGATCAGTAAACTTCCTATACACTGTCACATGGGATCAGTAAACTTCCTATAGACTGACACTTGGGATCAGTAAACGACTTATACACTGGCACGTGGGATCAGTAAACTTCCTATAGACTGACACATGGGATCAGGAAACTTCCTATAGACTGGCACATGGGATCAGTAAACTTCCTATAGACTGACATATGGGATCAGTAAACTTCCTACAGACTGACACATGGGATCAGTAAACTTCCTATAAACTAACACGTGGGATCAGTAAGCTTCCTATAGTCTGGCACATGGGATCAGTAAACGTCCTATAAACTGGCACGTGGGATCAGTAAACTTCCTATAGACTGACACGTGGGATCAGTAAACTTCCTATAGACTGACACGTGGGATCAGTAAACTTCCTATAGACTGACACGTGGGATCAGTAAACTTCCTATAGACTGATACGTGGGATCAGTAAACGTCCTATACACTGGCACGTGGGATCAGTAAACTTCCTATACACTGGCACGTGGGATCAATAAACTTCCTATAGACTGGCACGTGGGATCAGTAAACTTCCTATAGACTGACACGTGGGATCAGTAAACTTCCTACAGACTGTCACGTGGGATCAGTAAACTTCCTATAGACTGACACATGGAATCAGTAAACTTCCTATAGACTGGCACGTGGGATCAGTAAACTTCCTATAGACTGGCACATGGGATCAGTAAACTTCCTACACACTGACACATGGGATCAGTAAACGTCCTATACACTGACACGTGGGATCAGTAAACTTCCCATAGACTGTGTAAGGCAGCGCTAGTCATCATAATGGGGGATACTCGCTGCACCGGGTCAATTAAGGCACATGAGCAATGTCCTTCCGATAATTCACAATGCAGTTTATTATTTCGTCATAAACCGCTAATCACACAGTCCATCTTAGTATACGCCCGGCATGTTTACACCCATCACCTCCGGGAGCTTCTCAAGTGGCAGACCGGCATATTACACACATCACAATTCGGGAGCCTTTCCAGCGACAGATACGTCCACTTGGCTCCCGTTATAGCCCTCGGCTAGGCAACAACATAAATGTCCATATAACGCAGCGTTTTACCTTTAGCGGGTTTTGGCTGCTACAGTCCGTTTATTCCGCCACCACTGTGGCTTTGCGGCTTTCCCAGGTGGGGGTCTCTAGCCATCGTCCCCTCGTAGGCTACTGGTATGTCTTCCACACTTGACATCCAGCCTGCGCCTTTCAGGGTTCTGCACCAAGCCGGCTCTCCCTCAAAGGCCACTGGCATCCACGCACCGGATCCCGGCTGCCAGGCTTCACTCTCGGCCTCACTAGGCCTCTCACAAACAGTGTCACACACACACACCTGTCTCAAATTAACAGGGTTTATATATCCTGTGCACACACACACAAACTGACAGGACCTTGCTGATGTCCCAGTCATGTGATCAGTCAGCTGTGTGTATAGGTCCTGTGTGATGTCCCAGTCATGTGACCAGTCACCTGAGGGGGAAGGTATATGGTCAGGTAAAACACATCCTAGACCATTACCGTAATGCCAGCAAGTCGCTGCATTACAACTGACACATGGGATCAGTAAACTTCCTATAGACTGACACATGGGATCAGTAAACTTCCTATACACTGGCACATGGGATCAGTAAACTTCCTATAGACTGGCACATGGGATCACTAAACTTCTTATAGACTGACACATGGGATCAGTAAACTTCCTATAGACTGGCACATGGGATCAGTAAACTTCCTATACACTGGCACATGGGATCAGTAAACTTCTTATAGACTGACATATGGGATCAGTCAACTTCCTATAGACTGACACATGGGATCAGTTAACTTCCTATACACTGTCACATGGGATCAGTAAACTTCCTATACACTGGCACATGGGATCAGTAAACGACTTATACACTGGCATGTGGGATCAGTAAACTTCCTATAGACTGGCTCATGGGATCAGTAAACTTCCTATAGACTGACACATGGGATCAGTAAACTTTCTATAGACTGGTACATGGGATCAGTAAACTTCCTATAGACTGTCACGTGGGATCAGTAAACGTCCTATACACTGTCACGTGGGATCAGTAAACTTCCTATAGACTGTCACGTGGGATCAGTAAACTTCCTATAGACTGATACGTGGGATCAGTAAACGTCCTATACACTGGCACGTGGGATCAGTAAACTTCCTATAAACTGACACATGGGATCAGTAAACTTCCTATAAACTGACACATGGGATCAGTAAACTTCCTATAAACTGACACATGGGATCAGTAAACTTCCTATAGACTGACACGTGGGATCAGTAAACTTCCTATAGACTGACACGTGGGATCAGTAAACTTCCTATAGACTGTCACGTGGGATCAGTAAACTTCCTATAGACTGTCACGTGGGATCAGTAAACTTCCTATAGACTGTCACGTCGGATCAGTAAACTTCCTATAGACTGATACGTGGGATCAGTAAACGTCCTATACACTGGCACGTGGGATCAGTAAACTTCCTATAAACTGACACATGGGATCAGTAAACTTCCTATAAACTGACACGTGGGATCAGTAAACTTCCTATAGACTGACACGTGGGATCAGTAAACTTCCTATAGACTGACACGTGGGATCAGTAAACTTCCTACAGACTGTCACGTGGGATCAGTAAACTTCCTATAGACTGGCACGTGGGATCAGTAAACTTCCTATAGACTGGCAAATGGGATCAGTAAACGTTCTATACACTGGCACATGGGATCAGTAAACGTCCTATACACTGGCACATGGGATCAGTAAACTTCCTACACACTGACACATGGGATCAGTAAACGTCCTATACACTGACACGTGGGATCAGTAAACTTCCCATAGACTGTGTAAGGCAGCGCTAGTCATCATAATGGGGGATACTCGCTGCACCGGGTCAATTAAGGCACATGAGCAATGTCCTTCCGATAATTCACAATGCAGTTTATTATTTTGTCATAAACCACTAATCACACAGTCCATCTTAGTATACGCCCGGCATGTTTACACCCATCACCTCCGGGAGCTTCTCAAGTGGCAGACCGGCATATTACACACATCACAATTCGGGAGCCTTTCCAGCGACAGATACGTCCACTTGGCTCCCGTTATAGCCCTCGGCTAGGCAACAACATAAATGTCCATATAACGCAGCGTTTTACCTTTAGCGGGTTTTGGCTGCTACAGTCCGTTTATTCCGCCACCACTGTGGCTTTGCGGCTTTCCCAGGTGGGGGTCTCTAGCCATCGTCCCCTCGTAGGCTACTGGTATGTCTTCCACACTTGACATCCAGCCTGCGCCTTTCAGGGTTCTGCACCAAGCCGGCTCTCCCTCAAAGGCCACTGGCATCCACGCACCGGATCCAGGCTGCCAGGCTTCACTCTCGGCCTCACTAGGCCTCTCACAAACAGTGTCTCACACACACACACACACACACACACACACACACACACACACACACACACACACACCTGTCTCAAATTAACAGGGTTTATATATCCTGTGCACACACACACAAACTGACAGGACCTTGCTGATGTCCCAGTCATGTGATCAGTCAGCTGTGTGTATAGGTCCTGTGTGCTGTCCCAGTCATGTGTACAGACCTTTACTGTACATACAGGACCTGTGTGATGTCACAGTCATGTGACCAGTCACCTGAGGGGGAAGGTATATGGTCAGGTAAAACACATCCTAGACCATTACCGTAATGCCAGCAAGTCGCTGCATTACAACTGACACATGGGATCAGTAAACTTCCTATAGACTGACACATGGGATCAGTAAACTTCCTATACACTGGCACATGGGATCAGTAAACTTCCTATAGACTGGCACATGGGATCACTAAACTTCTTATAGACTGACACATGGGATCAGTAAACTTCCTATAGACTGGCACATGGGATCAGTAAACTTCCTATACACTGGCACATGGGATCAGTAAACTTCTTATAGACTGACATATGGGATCAGTCAACTTCCTATAGACTGACACATGGGATCAGTAAACTTCCTATACACTGTCACATGGGATCAGTAAACTTCCTATACACTGGCACGTGGGATCAGTAAACGACTTATACACTGGCACGTGGGATCAGTAAACTTCCTATAGACTGGCTCATGGGATCAGTAAACTTCCTATAGACTGACACATGGGATCAGTAAACTTCCTATAGACTGGTACATGGGATCAGTAAACTTCCTATAGACTGTCACGTGGGATCAGTAAACGTCCTATACACTGTCACGTGGGATCAGTAAACTTCCTATAGACTGTCACGTGGGATCAGTAAACTTCCTATAGACTGTCACGTGGGATCAGTAAACTTCCTATAGACTGTCACGTGGGATCAGTAAACTTCCTATAGACTGATACGTGGGATCAGTAAACGTCCTATACACTGGCACGTGGGATCAGTAAACTTCCTATAAACTGACACATGGGATCAGTAAACTTCCTATAAACTCACACATGGGATCAGTAAACTTCCAATAAACTGACACATGGGATCAGTAAACTTCCTATAAACTGACACATGGGATCAGTAAACTTCCTATAAACTCACACATGGGATCAGTAAACTTCCAATAAACTGACACATGGGATCAGTAAACTTCCTATAGACTGACACGTGGGATCAGTAAACTTCCTATAGACTGACACGTGGGATCAGTAAACTTCCTATAGACTGTCACGTGGGATCAGTAAACTTCCTATAGACTGTCACGTGGGATCAGTAAACTTCCTATAGACTGATACGTGGGATCAGTAAACGTCCTATACACTGGCACGTGGGATCAGTAAACTTCCTATAAACTGACACATGGGATCAGTAAACTTCCTATAAACTGACACGTGGGATCAATAAACTTCCTATAGACTGACACGTGGGATCAGTAAACTTCCTATAGACTGACACGTGGGATGAGTAAACTTCCTATAGACTGACACGTGGGATCAGTAAACTTCCTACAGACTGTCACGTGGGATCAGTAAACTTCCTACACACTGACACATGGGATCAGTAAACTTCCCATAGACTGTGTAAGGCAGCGCTAGTCATCATAATGGGGGATACTCGCTGCACCGGGTCAATTAAGGCACATGAGCAATGTCCTTCCGATAATTCACAATGCAGTTTATTATTTCGTCATAAACCGCTAATCACACAGTCCATCTTAGTATACGCCCGGCATGTTTACACCCATCACCTCCGGGAGCTTCTCAAGTGGCAGACCGGCATATTACACACATCACAATTCGGGAGCCTTTCCAGCGACAGATACATCCACTTGGCTCCCGTTATAGCCCTCGGCTAGGCAACAACATAAATGTCCATATAACGCAGCGTTTTACCTTTAGCGGGTTTTGGCTGCTACAGTCCGTTTATTCCGCCACCACTGTGGCTTTGCGGCTTTCCCAGGTGGGGGTCTCTAGCCATCGTCCCCTCGTAGGCTACTGGTATGTCTTCCACACTTGACATCCAGCCTGCGCCTTTCAGGGTTCTGCACCAAGCCGGCTCTCCCTCAAAGGCCACTGGCATCCACGCACCGGATCCAGGCTGCCAGGCTTCACTCTCGGCCTCACTAGGCCTCTCACAAACAGTGTCTCACACACACACACACACACACACACACACACACACACACACACACACACACACACACACACACACACACACACACACACACACACACACACACACACCTGTCTCAAATTAACAGGGTTTATATATCCTGTGCACACACGCACAAACTGACAGGACCTTGCTGATGTCCCAGTCATGTGATCAGTCAGCTGTGTGTATAGGTCCTGTGTGCTGTCCCAGTCATGTGTACAGACCTTTACTGTGCATATAGGACCTGTGTGATGTCACAGTCATGTGACCAGTCACCTGAGGGGGAAGGTATATGGTCAGGTAAAACACATCCTAGACCATTACCGTAATGCCAGCAAGTCGCTGCATTACAACTGACACATGGGATCAGTAAACTTCCTATAGACTGACACATGGGATCAGTAAACTTCCTATAGACTGGCACATGGGATCAGTAAACTTCCTATAGACTGGCACATGGGATCAGTAAACTTCCTATACACTGGCACATGGGATCAGTAAACTTCCTATACACTGGCACATGGGATCAGTAAACTTCTTATAGACTGACATATGGGATCAGTCAACTTCCTATAGACTGACACATGGGATCAGTAAACTTCCTATACACTGTCACATTGGATCAGTAAACTTCCTATAGACTGACACTTGGGATCAGTAAACGACTTATACACTGGCACGTGGGATCAGTAAACTTCCTATAGACTGACACATGGGATCAGGAAACTTCCTATAGACTGGCACATGGGATCAGTAAACTTCCTATAGACTGACATATGGGATCAGTAAACTTCCTACAGACTGACACATGGGATCAGTAAACTTCCTATAAACTAACAAGTGGGATCAGTAAACTTCCTATAGTCTGGCACATGGGATCAGTAAACGTCCTATAAACTGGCACGTGGGATCAGTAAACTTCCTATAGACTGACACGTGGGATCAGTAAACTTCCTATAGACTGACACGTGGGATCAGTAAACTTCCTATAGACTGACACGTGGGATCAGTAAACTTCCTATAGACTGATACGTGGGATCAGTAAACGTCCTATACCATGGCACGTGGGATCAGTAAACTTCCTATACACTGGCACGTGGGATCAGTAAACTTCCTATAGACTGGCACGTGGGATCAGTAAACTTCCTATACACTTGCACGTGGGATCAGTAAACGTCCTGTAAACTGGCACGTGGGATCAGTAAACGTCCTATAGACTGACATGTGGGATCAGTAAACTTCCTATAGACTGATACGTGGGATCAGTAAACGTCCTATACACTGGCACGTGGGATCAGTAAACTTCCTATAAACTGACACATGGGATCAGTAAACTTCCTATAGACTGACACATGGGATCAGTAAACTTCCTATAGACTGACACGTGGGATCAGTAAACTTCCTATAGACTGACACATGGGATCAGTAAACTTCCTATAGACTGGCACGTGGGATCAGTAAACTTCCTATAGACTGGCACATGGGATCAGTAAACTTCCTACACACTGACACATGGGATCAGTAAACGTCCTATACACTGACACGTGGGATCAGTAAACTTCCCATAGACTGTGTAAGGCAGCGCTAGTCATCATAATGGGGGATACTCGCTGCACCGGGTCAATTAAGGCACATGAGCAATGTCCTTCCGATAATTCACAATGCAGTTTATTATTTCGTCATAAACCGCTAATCACACAGTCCATCTTAGTATACGCCCGGCATGTTTACACCCATCACCTCCGGGAGCTTCTCAAGTGGCAGACCGGCATATTACACACATCACAATTCGGGAGCCTTTCCAGCGACAGATACGTCCACTTGGCTCCCGTTATAGCCCTCGGCTAGGCAACAACATAAATGTCCATATAACGCAGCGTTTTACCTTTAGCGGGTTTTGGCTGCTACAGTTCGTTTATTCCGCCACCACTGTGGCTTTGCGGCTTTCCCAGGTGGGGGTCTCTAGCCATCGTCCCCTCGTAGGCTACTGGTATGTCTTCCACACTTGACATCCAGCCTGCGCCTTTCAGGGTTCTGCACCAAGCCGGCTCTCCCTCAAAGGCCACTGGCATCCACGCACCGGATCCAGGCTGCCAGGCTTCACTCTCGGCCTCACTAGGCCTCTCACAAACAGTGTCTCACACACACACACACACACACACACACACACACACACACACACACACACACACACACACACACACACACACACACACACACACCACAGGCCTCACACCGAACACACCTGTCTCAAATTAACAGGGTTTATATATCCTGTGCACACACACACAAACTGACAGGACCTTGCTGATGTCCCAGTCATGTGATCAGTCAGCTGTGTGTATAGGTCCTGTGTGCTGTCCCAGTCATGTGTACAGACCTTTACTGTGCATACAGGACCTGTGTGATGTCACAGTCATGTGACCAATCACCTGAGGGGGAAGGTATATGGTCAGGTAAAACACATCCTAGACCATTACCGTAATGCCAGCAAGTCGCTGCATTACAACTGACACATGGGATCAGTAAACTTCCTATAGACTGACACATGGGATCAGTAAACTTCCTATACACTGGCACATGGGATCAGTAAACTTCCTATAGACTGGCACATGGGATCACTAAACTTCTTATAGACTGACACATGGGATCAGTAAACTTCCTATAGACTGACACATGGGATCAGTAAACTTCCTATAGACTGGCACATGGGATCAGTAAACTTCCTATAGACTGGCACATGGGATCAGTAAACTTCCTATACACTGGCACATGGGATCAGTAAACTTCTTATAGACTGACATATGGGATCAGTCAACTTCCTATAGACTGACACATGGGATCAGTAAACTTCCTATACACTGTCACATGGGATCAGTAAACTTCCTATACACTGGCACGTGGGATCAGTAAACGACTTATACACTGGCACGTGGGATCAGTAAACTTCCTATAGACTGGCACATGGGATCAGAAAACTTCCTATAGACTGACACATGGGATCAGTAAACTTCCTATAGACTGGCACATGGGATCAGTAAACTTCCTATAGACTGACATATGGGATCAGTAAACTTCCTACAGACTGACACATGGGATCAGTAAACTTCCTATAAACTAACACGTGGGATCAGTAAACTTCCTATAGTCTGGCACATGGGATCAGTAAACGTCCTATAAACTGGCACGTGGGATCAGTAAACTTCCTATAGACTGATACGTGGGATCAGTAAACGTCCTATACACTGGCACGTGGGATCAGTAAACGTCCTATACACTGGCACGTGGGATCAGTAAACTTCCTATAGACTGGCACATGGGATCAGTAAACATCCTATAAACTGGCACGTGGGATCAGTAAACTTCCTATACACTTGCACGTGGGATCAGTAAACGTCCTATAAACTGGCACGTGGGATCAGTAAACTTCCTATAGACTGACATGTGGGATCAGTAAACTTCCTATAGACTGATACGTGGGATCAGTAAACGTCCTATACACTGGCACGTGGGATCAGTAAACTTCCTATAGACTGGCACATGGGATCAGTAAACTTCCTTTAGACTGGTACATGGGATCAGTAAACGTCCTATACACTGGCACGTGGGATCAGTAAACTTCCTATAGACTGGCACATGGGATCAGTAAACTTCCTTTAGACTGGTACATGGGATCAGTAAACTTCCTTTAGACTGGCACATCGGATCAGTAAACGTCCTATACACTGGCACGTGGGATCAGTAAACTTCCTATAGACTGGCACATGGGATCAGTAAACTTCCTTTAGACTGGCACGTGGGATCAGTAAACTTCCTATAGACTGGCACATGGGATCAGTAAACTTCCTATAGACTGACACGTGGGATCAGTAAACTTCCTACAGACTGTCACATGGGATCAGTAAACTTCCTACAGACTGTCACATGGGATCAGTAAACTTCCTACAGACTGACACATGGGATCAGTAAACTTCCTATAGACTGACACATGGGATCAGTAAACTTCCTATACACTGACACATGGGATCAGTAAACTTCCTATAGACTGACACATGGGATCAGATAACTTCTTATAGACTGACACGTGGGATCAGTAAACTTCCTATAGACTGACACATGGGATCAGTAAACTTCCTATAGACTGACACATGGGATCAGTAAACTTCCTATAGACTGACACATGGGATTAGTAAACTTCCTTTGGTTTCAGCCTTGGAGAACATACACAGTTACCTATGATGAGCAGCAGCGCCCCCTTCTGGCCGCGGGATGAATAGTAAGTTCCTCTCCTGCAACAGATGACATTACGGGTTTTCACCTTTAGAGGGCGGTGGTTCTCATCCGCTGGCAGACGAGCGCCAGTGTCACGGAGGAACCGCAAGATGGCGCTGTGGATAAGAGCGATTTGTACTGATCGTTTGTTATCTCCACTGCCCTCTGGTGTCCGTGTGAGGAACTGCTGTTGTGTAAATGTGAGGAAAAACATGGAAGAGGTGAGTGCAGTCACACAGGTCAGTGCCTACTCCTCACTCACAGGAGTCAGTGCTTACTCCTCACTCACAGGGGTCAGTGCTCACTCCTCACTCACAGGAGTCAGTGCTCACTCCTCACTCACAGGAGTCAGTGCTCACTCCTCACTCACAGGGGTCAGTGCTCACTCCTCACTCACAGGGGTCAGTGCTCACTCCTCACTCACAGGAGTCAGTGCTTACTCCTCACTCACAGGGGTCAGTGCTCACTCCTCACAGGAGTCAGTGCTTACTCCTCACTCACAGGGGTCAGTGCTCACTCCTCACTCACAGGAGTCAGTGCCTACTCCTCACTCACAGGGGTCAGTGCTCACTCCTCACTCACAGGGGTCAGTGCTCACTCCTCACTCACAGGAGTCAGTGCCTACTCCTCACTCACAGGGGTCAGTGCCTACTCCTCACTCACAGGGGTCAGTGCCTACTCCTCACTCACAGGGGTCAGTGCCTACTCCTCACTCACAGGGGTCAGTGCTCACTCCTCACTCCCAGGAGTCAGTGCCTACTCCTCACTCACAGGGGTCAGTGCTCACTCCTCACTCACAGGGGTCAGTGTTCACTCCTCACTCACAGGAGTCAGTGCTCACTCCTCACTCACAGGGGTCAGTGCCTACTCCTCACTCACAGGGGTCAGTGCCTACTCCTCACTCACAGGGGTCAGTGCTCACTCCTCACTCCCAGGAGTCAGTGCCTACTCCTCACTCACAGGGGTCAGTGCTCACTCCTCACTCACAGGGGTCAGTGCTCACTCCTCACTCACAGGAGTCAGTGCTTACTCCTCACTCACAGGGGTCAGTGCTCACTCCTCACTCACAGGAGTCAGTGCTCACTCCTCACTCACAGGAGTCAGTGCTCACTCCTCACTCACAGGGGTCAGTGCTCACTCCTCACTCACAGGGGTCAGTGCTCACTCCTCACTCACAGGAGTCAGTGCTTACTCCTCACTCACAGGGGTCAGTGCTCACTCCTCACAGGAGTCAGTGCTTACTCCTCACTCACAGGGGTCAGTGCTCACTCCTCACTCACAGGAGTCAGTGCCTACTCCTCACTCACAGGGGTCAGTGCTCACTCCTCACTCACAGGGGTCAGTGCTCACTCCTCACTCACAGGAGTCAGTGCCTACTCCTCACTCACAGGGGTCAGTGCCTACTCCTCACTCACAGGGGTCAGTGCCTACTCCTCACTCACAGGGGTCAGTGCCTACTCCTCACTCACAGGGGTCAGTGCTCACTCCTCACTCCCAGGAGTCAGTGCCTACTCCTCACTCACAGGGGTCAGTGCTCACTCCTCACTCACAGGGGTCAGTGTTCACTCCTCACTCACAGGGGTCAGTGCTCACTCCTCACTCACAGGAGTCAGTGCCTACTCCTCACTCACAGGGGTCAGTGCTCACTCCTCACTCACAGGGGTCAGTGTTCACTCCTCACTCACAGGGGTCAGTGCTCACTCCTCACTCACAGGAGTCAGTGCTCACTCCTCACTCACAGGGGTCAGTGCTCACTCCTCACTCACAGGGGTCAGTGCTCACTCCTCACTCACAGGGGTCAGTGCTCACTCCTCACTCACAGGGGTCAGTGCTCACTCTCAGGGGTCAGTGCTCACTCCTCACTCACAGGAGTCAGTGCCTACTCCTCACTCACAGGGGTCAGTGCTCACTCCTCACTCACAGGAGTCAGTGCTTACTCCTCACTCACAGGGGTCAGTGCTCACTCCTCACTCACAGGAGTCAGTGCCTACTCCTCACTCACAGGGGTCAGTGCTCACTCCTCACTCACAGGGGTCAGTGCTCACTCCTCACTCACAGGAGTCAGTGCCTACTCCTCACTCACAGGGGTCAGTGCCTACTCCTCACTCACAGGGGTCAGTGCCTACTCCTCACTCACAGGGGTCAGTGCCTACTCCTCACTCACAGGGGTCAGTGCTCACTCCTCACTCCCAGGAGTCAGTGCCTACTCCTCACTCACAGGGGTCACTGCTCACTCCTCACTCACAGGGGTCAGTGTTCACTCCTCACTCACAGGGGTCAGTGCTCACTCCTCACTCACAGGAGTCAGTGCCTACTCCTCACTCACAGGGGTCAGTGCTCACTCCTCACTCCCAGGAGTCAGTGCCTACTCCTCACTCACAGGGGTCAGTGCTCACTCCTCACTCACAGGGGTCAGTGTTCACTCCTCACTCACAGGGGTCAGTGCTCACTCCTCACTCACAGGGGTCAGTGCTCACTCCTCACTCACAGGGGTCAGTGCTCACTCCTCACTCACAGGGGTCAGTGCTCACTCCTCACTCACAGGGGTCAGTGCTCACTCTCAGGGGTCAGTGCTCACTCCTCACTCACAGGAGTCAGTGCCTACTCCTCACTCACAGGGGTCAGTGCTCACTCCTCACTCACAGGGGTCAGTGCTCACTCCTCACTCACAGGGGTCAGTGCTCACTCCTCACTCACAGGGGTCAGTGCTCACTCCTCACTCACAGGGGTCAGTGCTCACTCCTCACTCACAGGGGTCAGTGCTCACTCCTCACTCACAGGGGTCAGTGCTCACTCCTCACTCACAGGGGTCAGTGCTCACTCCTCACTCACAGGGGTCAGTGCTCACTCCTCACTCACAGGGGTCAGTGCTCACTCCTCACTCACAGGGGTCAGTGCTCACTCCTCACTCACAGGGGTCAGTGCTCACTCCTCACTCACAGGGGTCAGTGCTCACTCCTCACTCCCTGGGTCCAGCGCTCACTCCTCACTCCCAGGGGTCAGTGGTCACTCCCAGGGGCCAGCGCTCACTCCACACTCCCAGGGGCCAGCGCTCACTCCTCACTCCCAGGGGCCAGCGCTCACTCCCAGGGGCCAGCGCTCACTCACAGAGGCCAGCGCTCACTCACAGAGGCCAGCGCTCACTCACAGAGGCCAGCGCTCACTCACAGGGGCCAGCGCTCACTTACAGGGGTTTGTGCTGCCATCTCCTGGGGAGGGCAGTGATATAACGCTCAGGACTCTGCAGTCAGAGTATTACAAGGCGCCTGGTGCTGCCCCTGAAATTTACAGACAGAAGCAGCACAGAGTATTTCAGGAAGCGAAGAGAGTGGATAGTGATGAATAAACCCATGGAGCTCAGTCCCAGCAGCACAGAGTATTTTTTTTTTTATAGAGAAGGGCACTGCTCTCTGTCCTGGTGTAGTGGAGGCACCAGACATCCAGGTGGTGGCGCTAGAGCTGTGTGCAACTGGCTTCATCCTCCAGGGACTCCGGGTACAGGGGATATACAGGTGATATACAGAGGATGTACAGAAAATATATAGGGAGTATATAGAGACTATACAGAGATGTACAGGGGGTATATAGAGAGTGTAGAGACAGTATACAGAGACGTACAGGGAGTGTACAGGGACCATACAGAGAATGTACCGGTGGTATATAGGGAGTATACAGATAGTATATAGAGAGTGTAGAGACAGTATACAGGGAATATATAGAGAGTGTACAAGGAGTATACAGAGATGTACAGGCGGTATACAGGGAGTATATAGAGAGTGTACAGGCGGTATACGGTGATTGTACAGGCGGTATACGGGGAGTGTGCAGGCGGTATACGGGGAGTGTGCAGGCGGTATACGGGGAGTGTGCAGGCGGTATACGGGGAGTGTGCAGGCGGTATACGGAGAGTGTACAGGCGGTATACGGGGATTGTTCAGGTGGTATACAGAGAGTGTACAGGCGGTATACGGGGATTGTTCAGGTGGTATACAGAGAGTGTACAGGCGGTATACGGTGATTGTACAGGCGGTATACGGGGAGTGTACAGGCGGTATACGGGGATTGTTCAGGTGGTATACGGAGAGTGTACAGGCGGTATACGGAGAGTGTACAGGCGGTATACGGGGAGTGTACATGATATCATGGGGGGGCTACGGTCCCCATTGATGAAATAATTTCTCACAAAGGCGACTTTAAGGGGATTGTCCAAAAAAATCAATTCATAATCGTACTTGGCTCACTTATCCCCGCTGGTCTCCATGGTACCTCTGCTGCTTACGGTGGACATGTGACCACTGCAGCCAATCACATCTCTGTACGAGCAGAGACCGGCGGTGCACTTCCTGTTCCTGCAGTATGGACATGTGACCACGGAGGCCAATGATTGGCTGTGCCAGTCACATGCTTGTCCTAGGCTGGAAAATTGAACTGTGGTTGCCATCATACTAAAACGCAAGCTGAGAGGTAGCATGGACGGTAACCATGGTAACTACAGGGGCTATAAGATACTCACTCAGTAAGAAGGCGGATGGTTGCCATAGTGATGAGGAGAAGGATACATAGTGACCAACATTTAAGTCCTGCCCCAGGCAGAGATTTGTGGGCGGGATTATGTAAACCACACCCATTTGTGCCCAGGACATTCTTGGCATGATGGGCCGCTGTCATCGGAGACCCCCGCCAGGACGCTGCAGGCTCAGAAATACATCTCATTAATACAACCCCCCATAGGCTTCCGTAGGCCTACTGTTGCCACGGTTACCTCTCAGCCTCTACTTCATTATTGTGGCCATGAAAGTCACTTTGAGCACTTTGCCTTGAATTTGGTCCTTCATAGGCTTCCGTAGATCGGAGTCACCGCTATAGTGCGCATTTTTAGTCAAATTCTGTTCATCAAGACCACATTGTTCTCCCCCCACCCTCCACCTTTGTGGTTCTATGTGTCTGCCAGACGGGCAGCGTCACCCACTCCCAGAATCACTGCCTGTAGATGTGCGTTCTGCTGTGTCACCACCAGATGGCAGCACTGTGTGATCGCTGCCTATAGATGTGCGTTCTGCTGTGTCACCACCAGATGGCAGCACTGTCTGATCGCTTCCTGTAGATGTGCGTTCTGCTGTGTCACCACCAGATGGCAGCACTGTCTGACTACGGCCTATAGATGTGCATTCTGCTGTGTCACCACCAGATGGCAGCACTGTCTGACTACGGCCTATAGATGTGCATTCTGCTGTGTCACCACCAGATGGCAGCATTGTTAGATTGCTTCCTGTAGATGTGCGTTCTGCTGTGTCACCACCAGATGGCAGCACTGTCTGACTACGGCCTATAGATGTGCATTCTACTGTTTCACCACCAGATGGCAGCACTGTTAGATTGCTTCCTGTAGATGTGCGTTCTGCTGTGTCACCACCAGAGGGCAGCACTGTCTGATCGCTGCCTGTAGATGTGCGTTCTGCTGTGTCACCACCAGATGGCAGCACTGTCTGATCGCTGCCTATAGATGTGCGTTCTGCTGTGTCACCACCAGATGGCAGCACTGTCTGATCGCTGCCTATAGATGTGCGTTCTGCTGTGTCACCACCAGATGGCAGCACTGTCTGATCACTGCCGATAGATGTGCATTCTACTGTGTCACCACCAGATGACAGCACTGTCTGATCGCTGCCTATAGATGTGCGTTCTGCTGTGTCACCACCAGATGGCAGCACTGTCTGATCACTGCCGATAGATGTGCATTCTACTGTGTCACCACCAGATGGCAGCACTGTCTGATCGCTGCCTATAGATGTGCGTTCTGCTGTGTCACCACCAGATGGCAGCACTGTCTGATCGCTGCCTATAGATGTGCGTTCTGCTGTGTCACCACCAGATGGCAGCACTGTCTGATCGCTGCCTATAGATGTGCGTTCTGCTGTGTCACCACCAGATGGCAGCACTGTCTGATCGCTGCCTATAGATGTGCGTTCTGCTGTGTCACCACCAGATGGCAGCACTGTCTGATCGCTGCCTATAGATGTGCGTTCTGCTGTGTCACCACCAGATGGCAGCACTGTCTGATCGCTGCCTATAGATGTGCTTTCTGCTGTGTCACCACCAGAGGGCAGCACTGCCTGTAGATGTGCATTCTGCTGTGTCACTACCAGATGGCAGCACTGTCTGATCGCTGCCTATAGATGTGCTTTCTGCTGTGTCACCACCAGATGGCAGCACTGTCTGATTACTGCCTATAGATGTGCGTTCTGCTGTGTCACCACCAGATGGCAGCACTGTCTGATTACTGCCTATAGATGTTTATTCTGCTGTCACCACCAGATGGCAGCACTGTCTGATCGCTGCGTATAGATGTGCTTTCTGATGTGTCACCACCAGATGGCAGCACTGTCTGATCGCTGCTTATAGATGTGCGTTCTGCTCTGTCACCACCAGATGGCAGCACTGTCTGATTACTGCCTATAGATGTGCTTTCTGCTGTGTCACCACCAGATGGCAGCACTGTCTGATCACTGTCTCCTGCAGATGTCTTCTTGTGACTACACGGATTATGACTCCCCAGAAGATAATGAGGAGGATGAGAGTGATCCTTCTGGAGACTTTAGGTGAGATGTCACGTGACCTCAGTATCGGTCAGTAATAAGTAGGTGGTCAACCCCTTATGTCCAGTGCTGAACCCCCAGTTCTTCTCTCAGCTCTGCAGATGATCCGGTAGATTCACCCCATCAGCGGCTGGTGCAGTATGACACATCTGTCCTCCACTCCGTACACTCAGGTAAGTATATGCTGACTAGCTGAGGTCCCTGCTTTTATATACTGACTAATTGGTTGTCATGCTTTACACTGCAGCTCTGCTCTATTGGGGCATGGCTGGTATCAGTGACTCCAGATTTCCTGCACTGTGGAATCTCAAGTCCACTTCCTGTCTCATTGGTCAGTCTGCTATTCCTTACTTCCCCCATACTTTACACTGCAGATCTGCTTCTTCACATTAGATAATGTGGCAGAGGTCCAGCAGGAAGGCAAGTAGTAAGAGCAAAGTGGAGAGGCCTCCGTAAGGCGAAGAATATCAGTTAAGGGAGGTTTCAGTAAGGAGGTGGAACCTCAATACAGAAGAGGAGCCTCAGTAAGCAGAGGTCTCAGTATGGAGGAGGAGCGCTGAAAAGTAGAAGGAGCCTCAGTGGGGAGGAGCCTCAATAAGCAGAAGTCTCAGTATGGAGGAGGAGCGCTGAAAAGTAGAAGGAGCCTCAGTGGGGAGGAACCTCAATAAGCAGAAGTCTCGGTATGGAGGAGGAGCGCTGAAAAGTAGAAGGAGCTTCAGTGGGGAGGAGCCTCAATAAGCAGAAGTCTCGGTATGGAGGAGGAGCGCTGAAAAGTAGAAGGAGCCTCAGTGGGGAGGAACCTCAATAAGCAGAAGTCTCGGTATGGAGGAGGAGCGCTGAAAAGTAGAAGGAGCCTCAGTGGGGAGGAGCCTCAGTAAGCAGAAGTCTCAGTATGGAGGAGGAGCGCTGAAAAGTAGGAGGAGCCTCAGTAAGCAGAAGTCTCAGTATGGAGGAGGAGCGCTGAAAAGTAGATGGAGCCTCAGTGGGGAGGAACCTCAGAAAGCAGAAGTCTCAGTATGGAGGAGCAGCGCTGAAAAGTAGAAGGAGCCTCAGTGGGGAGGAATCTCAGTAAGCAGAAGTCTCAGTATGGAGGAGGAGCGCTGAAAAGTAGAAGGAGCTTCAGTGGGGAGGAACATCAATAAGCAGAAGTCTCGGTATGGAGGAGGAGTGCTGAAAAGTAGAAGGAGCTTCAGTGGGGAGGAGCCTCAGTAAGCAGAAGTCTCGGTATGGAGGAGGAGCGCTGAAAAGTAAAAGGAGCTTCAGTGGGGAGGAGCCTCAGTAAGCAGAAGTCTCGGTATGGAGGAGGAGCGCTGAAAAGTAAAAGGAGCTTCAGTGGGGAGGAGCCTCAGTAAGCAGAAGTCTCAGTATGGAGGAGGAGCGCTGAAAAGTTGAAGGAGCCTCAGTGGGGAGGAACCTCAGTAGTAAAGTGGAGTCTTCTCAATATGAGGAGGAGCTTCAGTAAGAAGAAGAAGTCTCGGTATGGAGGAGGAGCGCTGAAAAGTAGAAGGAGCTTCAGTGGGGAGGAACCTCAGTAGTACGGTGGAGTCTTCTCAATATGAGGAGGAGCTTCAGTAAGAAGGAGGAGTCTCAGTATAGAAGAGGAGCAATGATAAGGAGGAGGAGCCTCAGTATAGAAGAGGAGCAATGATAAGGAGGAGGAGCCTCAGTGAGGAGGAGTCTCAGTAGAGAGAAGTCTCAGTATGGAGGAAGTGAAGTAATAAGCAGGAGGAGACTCAGTAATAAGGTGGAGTCTTCTCAATAAGAGGAGAATCTTCAGTAAGAAGGAGGAATCTCAGTAGGGAGGAGCCACAGTAAGGAAGAGGAGCAATAATAAACAGGGTGTAAGACTCACCTGGTGAGGTGGATTCACAAAGCTACAGTTCAGTATGGACACATGGACCCAAGGTGTTGGCCTAAGAGGCTGGAAGGCGCATGGAACAATAAAGACCCGGCCAACAGGCTATCCTGGACAGCAGACAAACAACGAGGCCGGAAACACCATGTGCCACAGAATCAGGAGGGCAGGAGAAGAAAACAGAAGGTCTGAAACAGCATAAAGATGTAGGTGGCTAAGACCCCAGCCGGTAATAATGTAATGTGAACCGACTCCAATAACAGTCTGTGATGCTTACAGCAAACGATGCATTAACCATAGCACATGCATGTTATAGAATCCACAGCATATTCTAACATAGTGATAAGCTGCAGCAGCTTTCAGCAAACAATGGGTGACCAGAAGCAGATACAAGTAATGTGAACAGGCTCTAAAACAGTTTATCTTGCTTACAGCAAAAGATGGACAAACCACCGGCCAATGCAAATTATGGAAATCACAGAAACCTGAGGAGATGATAGCAACATAAGAAATAGGATATTGACAATCTGCAAACAGTTGCTGAAAACAATAGTCAAACTCACACATAGGGGTGTGTCTAATTAGGCTTGGGTGAAGATGTCATTGAGGAAAACCAGGACACTTACAAGACCTGACGTGGGATGGGTGTGTGGCTCAGACCTCAGTCCAGATGTTATGTATGTCCTGGGAGACTGTTCACAGCAGGAACTAGACATTTTGGTGAAACTGGCAGAGGAAGACAAGGTTCTCAACCACCATACGCTGTAAGAGGTTCTCAACCACCATACACTGTAAGAGGTCCTCAACCACCATACACTGTAAGAGGTCCTCAACCACCATACACTGTAAGAGGTCCTCAACCACCGTACACTGTAAGAGGTCCTCAACCACCATACACTGTAAGAGGTCCTCAACCACCATACACTGTAAGAGGTCCTCAACCACCATACACTGTAAGAGGTCCTCAACCACCATACACTGTAAGAGGTCCTCAACCACCATCCAGTGTAAGAGGTTCTCAACCACCATCCAGTGTAAGAGGTCCTCAACCACCATACACTGTAAGAGGTCCTCAACCACCATACACTGTAAGAGGTTCTCAACCACCATCCAGTGTAAGAGGTCCTCAACCACCATACACTGTAAGAGGTCCTCAACCACCATACACTGTAAGAGGTTCTCAACCACCGTACCCTGTAAGAGGTCCTCAACCACCGTACACTGTAAGAGGTTCTCAACCACCATCCAGTGTAAGAGGTTCTCAACCACCGTACACTGTAAGAGATTCTCAACCACCATACACTGTAAGAGGTCCTCAACCACCAAACACTGTAAGAGGTCCTCAATTACCATACACTGTAAGAGGTCCTCAACCACCGTACACTGTAAGAGGTCCTCAACCACCGTACCCTGTAAGAGGTCCTCAACCACCGTACACTGTAAGAGGTCCTCAACCACTGTACACTGTAAGAGGTTCTCAACCACCATACACTGTAAGAGGTTCTCAACCACCATACACTGTAAGAGGTCCTCAACCACCGTACACTGTAAGAGGTCCTCAACCACCGTACCCTGTAAGAGGTCCTCAACCACCGTACACTGTAAGAGGTTCTCAACCACCGTACACTGTAAGAGGTCCTCAACCACCGTACACTGTAAGAGGTTCTCAACCACCGTACACTGTAAGAGGTCCTCAACCACTGTACACTGTAAGAGGTCCTCAACCACCATACACTGTAAGAGGTCCTCAACCACCATACACTGTAAGAGGTCCTCAACCACCATACACTGTAAGAGGTCCTCAACCACCATACACTGTAAGAGGTTCTCAACCACCGTACACTGTAAGAGGTTCTCAACCACTGTACACTGTAAGAAACAGAGATTTCCCAGAAGACCCTGAAACTTAATTGTTGTGGGCGAATTCAACCCAAAGAAGCAAATCCAGTCAATTATATTGATGGGAGTTGGAGATATTTCATAGATATTGCTCCATGGACTGATTGATGCTTTGTCTGCCCATTACTTTGGGTTGATAAACCTGAGAAATCGAATGAGTGTTTTTAATTCTTGCTAAGGGCCCTCCAGTACTGGAAACCCATTACACACCATGGTCAGAGACTGTACGAGCCGGGAGACGGTAGAACCGGAAAATTTATTTGAAAAATATTTGGCACAAATGTGGAGTATATGGAGGTCCTGGTGATGGAACAAAACAAGACATCTTGGAGAAATAGTCCTCTATGACCCAGATAGTGGTGAACCCTTGTACCTTAAGAAGATCTGTAACCAAGTCAATAGAAAATTCATCTCGGGGCTCCTGTGGTGCAGGAAGGAGCTGAAGAGGACCAAGAGACGCTTGACGCAAGGGCTTGAACTGCCCACTCGAGAGGGCAAGTTGGAATGAATTCTTTGACGTTAAGTCTCCCCTTTCCGACATGTACTGCCCATGTCGTGTCTCTCCCTTTGGCGCAGGCTCCAGCGCTGAGCCCGCACCTTTCCGGTGACATGACAGATGATCTGATCAGCTGCCATTGTGCCCCTAACAGCCACGGACGGGTGGAATCGCGATACACACGCGACTGTTAACATGTTAAATGCTGCTGTCAATCTCTGACAGCAGCATTTAACATGATCGCGCCGGAAGCGCACCACTGGCTCCACTCATTGTCTACCCCATCACATGATCGCAGGTCACCGATAGGTTGGCATGACAAACCGGGGTCTGCAGGAGACACCTTTGGATGTCATAGCCGATCTGCTATGAGCGCCGCCCAGTGGCGATCGGAAGATTGCAGCTTCTGGTCTCCCATGGAGACTATGGAAGAAAGTAAAAAGTAGAAAAAAAATGTTTTTAAAAAAATATATAGAAGTTTAAATTCTCCCCATTCAAAATAAAACAATTAAAAAAATCAAACATACTCCTATTTGGTATCGCCGCGTTCAGAATCGCCCGATCCATCAATATAAAAAAATAATTAATCCGATCGGTAAATGACGTAGCGAGAAAAAAATTCTAAACACCAGAATTAAGTTTTTTGGTCGCCGCAACATTGCAATAAAATGCAATAACGGGCGATCAAAAGATCGGATCTACACCAGAATGGTATCAATAAAGTCAGCTCGGTGCGCAAAAAATAAACCATCACCTGGCCCCAGATCCCAAAAAATGGAGACGCTACGGGCCTCGTAAAATGGCGCCTTTTTATTTATTTATTTTTTTTCGTAAACTTTGGATTTTTTTTCCACCACTCATTTAAAAAAGAACCTATAGATGTTTGGTGTCTACGAACTCGTAATGACCTGGAGAATCATAATGGCAGCTCAGTTTTCGCGTTCAGTGAACATGGTAGAAAAAAAAAAAAAAATTGTGGAATTGTATTTTCTTTGCAATTTCACCGCACTTGGAATTTTTCTCCTGTTTTCCAGTACACGATATGGTAAAACCAATGGCGTCGTTCAAAAATACAACTTGTCCCACAAAAAAAACACAAGCCCTCACACGGCTCTACTGACCGAAAAATAAAAAGTTATGGCTCTGGGAAGAAAAACGAAAAGCGCAAAAACGGAAAAGGGCTGCAGCGTGAAGGGGTTAACTCCTTGAAGAAGATTTTGCCTTTCCTCAAGAGCTAATTTTTTGCTAAGGGCTCATGGTCACCAATGGAATAATTTCATTACGCTGGATAAAATTTCTTGGAGAAGAATCCGAACGGATGAGTTCTTGGTGTTGTCGGAGCGGTTCTATCACAAAATTCCAGATCAATAGGAGACCTATCTACCTTGAGGCAGAACGGCCTCTTGACATTCAAGATGTAGGACAGGATGTCACTGCGGCAATTCATATGTCTGCTCGGCGCCACCCCGCTCACCTTGCGGTTCCTTCTCATGGCTGGCCGCTACATTGAGTTTGCTTCCTCCTGCACTCCTCAGCACTGCTGCTTCTACATGTGGAATTTAACCCTACTGTGTCCTGCGGAGATCAGGTTCCACGGCCTAACCTGTGCCAGCAGGTTCTTTATTAGGCAGCCCAAATGTTGGTTCCTACCTTGTAGCACACGTTTATTCATTCTACTGTATGCCACTTCCCATGCCTGTTTACTAGTCCTGCCTTAACTCTCTGCTCCTGACCTCAGTTACCTTCAGTGACACTGTGCAACCTGCCCTGACCCGAACCATCTGACCATGTCTTGTCTTTGCCCTCCTGTACCGTGTACCCGTGCCTCTGACTACCGTGCCGTGCTACTGCAGTCTCAGGGACTGCCCTGGAGTGGAACCTGTGGCCAAGCCATTCCTCACCACCAGAGGCTCTAGCGAAACCAAATAGTCGCTTAGTCAAGCCCCTTCAGGGCAAGCCCGTTCTGTAGCTCAATGGGTCCACACCCACCAGCGTTACATTACGTTCGTGCCATGGACACCTCTGACAAATCTGGACCCAGGGTTCCCAAGATGATTATACAAGTGTTGTATGAGGAGGTGCTCTCTCAGGTTGAGAGCCAGGACCAGTTAATGCAGGCCATCAATGTGGTGGCAACCCAGCTGCAGGGTCTGTCCACTGCAATGGCCGCTTCTGCCATGTCCAGCCAGCCCCTTTCTGGATCATCAATCTCTACAATAGCTCCGCCTTATGCTCCAGTTTCAGGTGGAACTGACAATCTCCAGATTCCACTTTCATCCCGCTTGGATGGAGACCCTAAAGATCCAACAGACCAGACTTAGATTGCATTTATGGTCTCTTTGCTGTCTGGACAAACCCTGGCCTGGGAAAACCCTATTTGGGAGTGTGGTGGTTTGGAGACCCGCGATGTTGAGAGCTTTCTGGAGATGTTCTGTGTGGTTTTTGAGGTTCCTGGCCATACCACCTCCACTGCCTCGTCTCTCTTGAGTCTTAGGCAGTGCACGGATCTCATGACCCAGTATGCCTTGTGCTTTCGTACCTTGGTGGCAGAGCTGGCTTGGAACGAAGAAGCTCTGGGTCTGTCCGCTCAAATTAAGCATGAGCTGGCTGGCAGAGACTTACTTTCCTCGTTGGACGCCATTATACATCTGGCCACCAGTATTGATCTCCGCTTCCATGAGCGAGTTTTGAAGCAAACTTCAGCGTCTCCTCATCCCAGCGGCCATCCCAGGCTGGCTCCGAACTTCCGGGCTCTTTTGCTACCTTAAGTGACACCACATGTACAGAAATGACAGCGGAGGTACAGAGAGAACGTCTGTATGTATTGTGGTGGAAAGGGACATTTCGTTCACCAGTGCTCGGTAAATTACAGTACCAGTAATTGCTGTCCATGACGAATGTCTGAAGTTACCTTGACTTGACAGGAGATGTCCCTCTCTGTCTCTGACCATATGGATTCCGGTTCCACAGGTAAACTTCATTCATCTGGACTCGTCCATTGACTTCAGCTTCCTACACAACGGCTGGATCATTCCCTGACTGTTGTCTCCATAGATAGACAACTCCTGGCTGAAACTGTTCAATTCATTATGCTGCCAGACACACTGTGGATCGGGGTGCTGCATACCAAGAGGATATCCTGCTACATGCTATTCAGATCAGTGAATTCTGTTCTCCTGGGTTCTCCATGGCTGAGTTTGCACGATCCGGTTGTTGACTGTTCCTCTTTTCAGGTACTTCATTGGAAATTGCACTGTTCTTTCAACTGCCTCACCAAGGTCACACCCAAGACTCAGTCTCCTATCTCTTCGAACCTTGCCTCGTAGCCCATCCATTATCATGCCTTTGCAGATGTCTTCTGCATAAAGAAGGCTGAGATCCTGCCGCCCCACAGGCCTCATGACTGTCTCATTGATCTCCTACCTGGCACTTCTCCTCCCAGAGAGCGGGTGTATCCCCTATCTCTTCCTGAGACCTGTGCCATGTTTGAATACATCCAAGAGAATTTAGCCAAGGGAGTCATCCATAAGTCCTCCTCTCCTGCTGGTTCCAGCTTCTTCTTCGTGACCAAGAAAGATGGTTCTCTATGCCCCATTATAGACTATCGAGGTCTTAACAAAATCACGATTATGAACAAGTACACCCTGACATTGATTTCTGAGCTTTTTCACAAAATCCTGGGAGCTTAGATCTTCTCTAAATTGGATCTCCAAGAGCTTACAACTTAATTCATACCCGTAAGGGTGACAAATAGAAAACGGCCTTTAATACCCGTAACAGTCACTACAAGTACCTCGTCATGCCCTTTGGGCTGTCTAACGCACCCACAGTGTTTCAGGAGTTCATAACGATATCTTTCCGTGGTTGTGTACTTAGATGATATCCTGATATTCTCTCCTGTTCTCCCTTTCCACAGAGAACACGTCCGTCAAGTTCTGCAGCGTATCCGAGACAACAGCTTGTTTGCCAAGTTATCCAAATTTGTCTTTGAAAAAAGCTCCTTGCCCTTCCTCTGCTACCTTGTCTCAAACCATCAAACCAAGATCTCAAAATGGATCCAGAGAAGATTTCTGCTGCATCGTCCTCTTGGTCTGCATGCCATCCAGAGCTTCATGGGTTTCGCCAACTTCTACATGCAATTTATCCTGCACTTCTCATCTCTTATGGCACCTATCTCTGCGTTAACCAAAAAGGGAGCCAATGTCAGAGACTGACCTGAGTCGGTACTGTCAGCCTTCCAGCGTTTGAAAGAGGCCTTCGCGAGTGCTCCGGTGCTGCATAACCCCAATCCCAACAAACTGTTTCTCTTGGAGATAGATACCTCATCTCTCTGTGCCGGAGCAGTGCTTCTGCTAAAAACTTCTTCGGGGCAGTTTGTCTTTTGCGTTTTTTTCTCCAGACTGTTTTCGCCGGTTGATTGAAATTATACTTTTGGAAATCGTGAATTTCTGGCTATCAAGATGGCGCTTGAGGAGTGGAGACATCCACTGGAGGGTGCCAGCTCTCTGGTGATAATTTACATGGTCCAAAAAAATCTGACCTTCCTGCTTTCCACTCAGCGGTTGAATCTCCACCAAGCCAGGGAAGCACTCTTCTTCACTTGTTTTAACTTTGAATTGCCTTATGTCCTACGGAGAAGAATGTTAAGGAGATGCCCTGATGCCGTGTTTCGATCCTTTGATGTGATCGATTCCTTGGAAGAGCCTCCCCACATCATCGACCCGGTCAGGATTATTGAGGCATCCCCTATCCTTTTTAAAGGACGTTCTTCCTGGCAAGACCTTTGTCCCTTCTGCTAGAAGGAAGAAAATTCTGTCCTGTCCAAGTATGCATGTGATATAGGCATACGTAAGTCCACCGAGATGATTGCTCGTCGCTTCTGGTGGCCCTCGATGATCAAGGATGTCCAGGACTTTGTAACTGCTTGTTCACAATGTGCCAGAAACAAGTCTTCCAGGGATAAGCCTGTTGGTCTTCTGCAGCCTCTGCCGGTTCATTCTGTTCCCTGCCTCTCTCCGATAGAGTACTACACCATCTAGTTTGTGGTGGATCGGTTCTCTAAGATGGAAAAAAGCCTGTGAGGAGCTGAAACGTTTTGTAACTTTCCTAGATGTGGAATAAATGAACTGATTTCGTACACGTGAGTGCCGGGACCTGTCTTTTCCATTTGTGATTTATCTATTTGTGATTACCACCAAGGACTGCGGAGTGCCGACTATACTACCTTTCTAAACGGTTCTCTAAGATGGCTCACTTCATTCCTCTGGCCAGCCTTCCCTCTGCTCCTAAACTCGCCATGTAGTTCTTCCAGCATGTATTTCATCTCCATGGTCTCCCTCTCCACATAGTCTCTGATCATGGAGTCCAGTGCACTTCTAAGTTTTGGAGAGCCCTGTGCAAACTGCTGAATGTCCAGCTGGACTTCTCCACTTACCATCTGCAGACCAATGGGCAAGTGGAAAGGGTAAGCCAGATCTTCAAGAGCTACCTTCATCACTTCAACTGTGCCCGTCAGGATGACTGGGTGGAACTACTACCCTGGGTGGAATTTACTACAATAACCACTTTGGGGAGTCTTCCGGAGCATCTCCATTCTTCGTGGTATTCTCCCAGCATCATCAAGTACCCTCTCCTATGTCTGCTTCTTCTGGGGTTCCTGCAGCTGATGCCTTGCACGGCAATTTCATCCAGATCTGGCAGCTGACACAGGCTTCTCTCCTTAAGACTGTGTCTCGGATGAAGGCGAATGCAGACAAGAAGAGAAGTTCGCCTCCTCAGTTTCACCCCAGAGATGAGGTCTGGTTATCTTCTTGGAACACTAGGCTGAAGGTACTTCATACAAGTTTGCTCCTCGATACATTGGTCCCTTTAAGATTCTCAGAAAGGTCAACCCAGTGTCCTAAAAGCTTCTCCTGCCCCTACGTTGGTTGCTGGAGGCCCTTCAGACATGTTTGAGGTAAAGGACATTTTGGACTCTAAGAAGGAAACACTTTCTATCTGGTGATCTGGTGAACTGGAAGGGCTTTGCACCTGAGGAGAGATCCTCGGAACCTGCGGAGAATATCTGTGCCCCTGTCATCCTTGAGACGTTTCTCCGTCGTACTGGCCAAGAAAGGAGTGGCCGTAAGAGGGGGGGGTGCTGTCACGGTGGCAACTCGCATGCTTCCACAGTGCCGCCCCACTCACCGTGTGGTTTCTCCTCATGGCAGACTGCTCCGCTGTGTTTGTTACCTCCTGCACGCCTCAGCACTGCTACATCTACATGTGGTATCCATCTAGCCTTAGGGGGGCGTAGCTGGCCTCTGTAGGAATTAAACCCTGCTGTGTCTTGCAGTGATTAGGTTCCCCGGCATATCCCGTGTCAGCAGGCTCTTTTTTAGGCACCTCTGCCTTCCACTCTCCGCCCGAACGTTGGTTCCTACCTTGTAGCACACGATTATACATTATCCTGTATTCCACTTCCCGTAATGACCCGGCTTGTTTACCAGTCCTACCTGACCGATCTGCTCCTGTCATCAGCTACTTTTACTGACCCTGTGCTGCCTGCCCCGACCCCGGACTGTCTGACCACATCTTGACTTTGCCCTCCTGTAACGTGTACCTGCTGCAGTCCCGAGGATTGCCCTGGAATGGTACCTGGCGATTACCTGATGCAAAGCCAATCCTCGGGGGCTCTAGCGAAAGCAAGGTAGTTGCTTAATCACTCCCCTTCAGGGTAAGTCCGGCTTGTGGCACAGTGGGTCCACACCCACCAGCGTTACACAGAAACAGTGGAGAAAGGAGTTTTAAGTTCTTGGAAACTTGGAGTTGTTTTTAATAAACTGGTGGTAATAATTTGCAAACTCAACGAATCTTTAGATGACTTTAAAAATTCATAGACCTGCTGAAGAGATAATGTATCAGTCATGGCCGTTCATGATACTCAAGAGAGAAATTTTACCAACTTGGCCGGTGAATTGCGCAATCCAAAAGGCATCACCAGATATTCACAGTGACCATCGCAGGTGTTGAACGCCGTCTTCCATTCATCGTCTCGCTGATGAGGATTAGGTTATAAACTCCATGCAGATCAAATTTGGTGACGATGGTCGCACCTTTTAAACCTGTCAAATAATTCTGAGATGAGGGTCAATGGATAACAGTCTTTCAATGTGATTTTATTCACCCTCATTAGTCTATGCACAGTCTGAGAGACCCGTCTTTTCCTTTTTATGAAGAAAAAGCCATCACTGACTAGAGATGAAGAACAATTTTCCAGATTATCCTTGATGTAGGAGGACATGGACTCTCGGAGAGGTAGAGGATAATCTTTCCTTTTCTGTGATTCGGTACCTGGAAGAAGGGAAATGGAGCAGTCAAACGGCCGATGTGGAGGTAGTGTCTCAGCCTTCTGCTTGTGGAAGACATCTGCAAAGTTCCGGCAAGAGGGAGAGCAGAGATTCAGAGAAGGTAGATCTTTGAGGCAGATTTGAAAACAAGATGATCCCCACTGGGCGACCTGGTCAGACAATCAATCACTGGCCATAGTGTGTAGCCGTAACCACCAAGGGAGTCCAAAAAGTAACAGTGCTGTGACGAAACTGCTTATCCTAATCAGCCAGACGTCTAGATTTGTTAAGCCAAGAGAAATACACTGTTATGTTTGTGTTGACTTGAGAATGTATGTGTTTCTTTGGCTGGTCAAGAAGGACAGTTACTCAGGGTAAGAAGAATGAATGTTTGCTACAGTTGAAACCATAAGTTTACATCCACTATATAAAAAGACACATCTGCATGTTTTTCTCAATATCTGACATGAAATCAGAATAAACCTTTCCCGTTTTAGATCAATTAGGATTATACCATCATTTTTAATATTTGGCAAATGCCAGAATAATGAGAGAGAGAGAATGTTTTAAGGCATTTTTATTACTTACTGCAAAGTCAAAAGTTTCCATACACTAGGCCTTTAAACAATTCTGGACTGCCCATATGATGATGTCATGTGTTTGGAAGCTTCTGATTATTTGGCAACATCTGAGTTAATTAGAGACACACCTGTGGATGTATATTAATGCACACCTGAAACACACTGCTTCTTTGTGTAGTATCATGGGAAAGTCTAAAGAAATCAGCCAAGATATAAGGAAGAGAATTGTGGACTTGCACAAGTCTGGCTCATCCTTGGGTACAATTTCAAGATACCTGAAGGTGCCTCGTTCATCTGTACAAACAATTTTACGCATGTACTGGTGACTGGTTGGTGACGAGCTCATGCAACCTTGATCTATCCCTCATCCCCTCAAGATAGCTGGACCATCATTGTCAACAAGTACTTTGTGTCACCCCCACCTCATTGTAGATTGTAAGCTCTTACGAGCGGGGTCATCATTATTTTTGCTTTAATTATTGTATTATCTTTACCTATGTTACATATGACTGTTGTATATGAACCTCTAAATTGTAAAGTGCTGCGGAAAATGTTGGCGCTATATAAAGATTATTATTATTATAATAATAATAAGTACAAACAAGATGGGAATGTCCAGCCATCATACCTGTCAGGAACGAGATGGGTTCTGTGTCCCAGAGATGAACGTGCTTTGGTCCGACATGTGCATATCAACCCAAGGACAAAAGCAAAAGACCTTGTGAAGATGATGGTGGAAGCTCGTAAGATTGTGTCAATATCCATACTGTATCAACATGGGCTGAAAGGCCACTCTGCCAGGAAGAAGCCATTACTCCAAAAGAAACATAAGAAAGCCAGATTAATATTTGCAAATGCACACAGGAACAAAGACCTTAATTTTTGGAGACATGTCCTGTGGTCTGATGAAACTAAAATTGAACTTTTTGGGTATAATGACCATCGTTACATTGGGAGGAAAAAGGGAGAAGCTTGGAAGCCTAAGAACACCATCCCAACTGTGAAACATGGGGGTAGCAGCATCATGTTGTGGGGTTGTTTTGCTGTAGGAGGGACTGGTGCACTTCACAAAATAGATGGCATCATGAGAAAAGAAGATTGTGGCAATACTGAAACAACATCTCAAGACATCAGCCAGGAAGTTGAAGCTTGGGCGGAAATGGGTCTTCCAAATGGACAATGACCAGAAGCATACTGCCAAAATGGTAACAAAGTGGTTTAAGGATAACAAAGTCAATGTTTTGGAGCGGCCATCACAAAGCCCTGATCTCAATCCTATTAAAAATGTATGAGCAAAACTGAAAAGTCAAGTGCGAGCAAGACGACCTACAAACCTGGATGAGTAGCACCAGTTTTGTCAGGAGGAATCGGCCCAAACTCCGACCAACTATTGTGAGAAGCTTGTGGAAGGAGATCCCAAACGTTTCACCCAAGTCATTCAGTTTAAGGGCAATGGTACCAAATACTAATGAAATGGATGGAAACTTTTGACTTTGCCGCTTACACAAATTAAATCAACAGTAATAAAACCTCTTTCTATTTTATACAAACTAGATTGTTTAAAAATATATATTTTTGAAGAACCAGTTAACTTTGTGGAGAGAAAAGCTCCTCCGTCGGGGTCTGTGATGCCCCCTAGTTTGTATGTCAGTGGAGAAAACATTAATTCCCGAATGTGGCTTAGTACACAAGGTTTCTTTTCGTGTGATCACGGCATTTAGGCAGTCAGGGTGGACACGTGGACGCAGGGTGTAGTCACAAGGAAGCACATGGAACAGCAAGACTTGGACAACAGGCTGTGCTGGACACCAGACAAATAAGTGAGGCAGGAAACTCCAGAAGCCACAGATCCAGGAGGACAGATGAAGAGGAAAATGGCAAGCAGTGGCAAAATCCACAGCAGGTAGCAACATAATGTGAACAGATTCCAATAACAACAGTTTGTGATGCTTACAGCAAACGTTGGATTAATCAAAGCGGATGATGCAAGTGATGGAATTCACAGATGATTGTATCGTAGTGAGAGCAGTCTCTAATTACAGTGTAATACTGGTAGTAAACTATGAGTTAATCAATCCAGATATAGTTAATAGAATTCACAGCAGATTGTAATGTATTGAAAATAGTCTCTTAATAACAATTCATGATGCTAATAGCAAATGATGGGTTACTCAGAGCAGATGTAAGTGATGTACTCCACAGCAGTATAACGTAATGAGCACATTGTCTAATAACCGTATGTGATTCTAGAAGCAAACAATGGGTAACCAGAGCAGATGCATGTGATGGAATCCACAAGAGATTGTAATGTAGAGATTATATTGCCTAACAGCAGTGTGTGATGCTAGAAGCAAACAATGGGCAACCAGAGCAGATGCAAGTGGTAGAATCCACAGCAGTGTAACGTAGTGAGCACATTGTCTAATAACCGTATGTGATGGTAGCAGCAAACAATGGGTAACCAGAGCAGATGCATGTGATAGAATCCACAGCAGTGTAACGTAGTGAGCACATTGCTGCTACCATCACATACTGTTGTTAGACAAACAATGGGTAACCAGAGCAGATGCGGGTGATGGAATCCACAGCAGATTGTAAAGTAATGAGCAAATTGTCTAATAACTGTATGTGATGCTAGAAGCTAATGATGGGTAACCAGAAGCAGGTGCAAATGATGGAAATCACAGGAGTCTGAAGATGATATCAAAAACAGGATAGTTGTAAACCCAATCAGCAACTGAACATGTTACAGAGTGAATACTCAAAAATGGGGTGTATTAAATTAGGCGTAGTCTTGGAGGAGGGGCCTTTATACAGCATCTAATGACAGTATGGTGTAGCCGCCTCTATATATTGTTTAACATAAACGTTATTACATCCCACTCAGGGCGGAGCCTCCACAGACTGTACAGAAGCGTGTGGGCTGTCATGTGGCCACTCACATTGTGTATTTGGTCATTTATAATTGCTGTTGATGGCTGTATGCAGACTGGTGATGAGGAGGATGATGGTGGTAGTAATCATGACTATTTATCCTTCCAGAGCGAGTCGCGCCCTCACCGTTCCCCCTGACGTCTCGTGTTGTTTTTCACCCCTCATTTGAGGCTTATTACGCTGCTGTCGCTGTTCAACAAAACCTGGTGACTCTGGAGATGCAGCTGAGGCGCGAGGAAGGTAACAACTCTCATCATTCTCGCACCCACAGAGCTGACACTCTCCACTCACCTGGCGCCCCCGTATTCTGCTGAAATGTCTTAAAGGGCCGGAGCAGCCCTGTGTAAATAACATGTAATTGGAGGTTCTGTAATAGTGGCTTTGGGTTATCAGCACCTCTGCTTGTTGTCAGCGCCTCTGCTTGTTGTCAGCGCCTCTGCTTGTTGTCAGCGCCTCTGCTTGTTGTCAGCTCCTCTGCCTGTTGTCAGTGCCTCTGCTTGTTGTCAGCTCCTCTGCCTGTTGTCAGCGCCTCTGCTTGTTGTCAGTGCCTCTGCTTGTTGTCAGCTCCTCTGCCTGTTGTCAGCGCCTCTGCTTGTTGTCAGCTCCTCTGCCTGTTGTCAGCGCCTCTGCTTGTTGTCAGCGCCTCTGCTTGTTGTCAGTGCCTCTGCTTGTTGTCAGCGCCTCTGCTTGTTGTCAGCTCCTCTGCCTGTTGTCAGTGCCTCTGCTTGTTGTCAGCTCCTCTGCTTGTTGTCAGCTCCTCTGCCTGTTGTCAGCGCCTCTGCCTGTTGTCAGCTCCTCTGCCTGTTGTCAGCGCCTCTGCTTGTTGTCAGTGCCTCTGCTTGTTGTCAGCTCCTCTGCCTGTTGTCAGCGCCTCTGCTTGTTGTCAGTGCCTCTGCTTGTTGTCAGCGCCTCTGCTTGTTGTCAGCTCCTCTGCCTGTTGTCAGCTCCTCTGCTTGTTGTCAGCTCCTCTGCCTGTTGTCAGCGCCTCTGCCTGTTGTCAGCGCCTCTGCTTGTTGTCAGTGCCTCTGCTTGTTGTCAGCTCCTCTGCTTGTTGTCAGCTCCTCTGCCTGTTGACAGCGCCTCTGCCTGTTGTCAGCGCATTTAACTATTCAATGATACTCTGCAATAAGAGGCTGAGAACCACTCCTGACCCCGAACATCTCACAGCTGAGTGTTTGTTACAATGTCAGTATAGTCACAACTATTACCTGCACTGATACATTGTAACAAACCCTCTGCTGTCTGAATGTCGGATCACTACGCTCATTCCTGGGAAACTACAATCGCCATCATCCTCTCTCCACCAGGATTCACTGCAAATCCCGGAGAATATTTCTACACAGATCCCCTCCTGGCACCCGGACACCGAGTGTATAACTGCGTGTCACCAGCAAGTCACAATGTAAGTGTCACCCTACAGGGGGCGGGGTTACAGCTCACTCTATCTGTATCCCCCTGCAGGGGGCGGGGTCACAGCTCCCCTCTATCTGTATCACCCTGCAGGGGGTGGGGTCACAGCTCACTCTCTGTATCCCCCTGCAGGGGGCGGGGTCATAGCTCCCTTCTATCTGTATCCGCCTGCAGGGGGCGGGGTCATAGCTCCCTTCTATCTGTATCCCCCTGCAGGGGGCGGGGTCATAGCTCCCTTCTGTCTGTATCACTCTGCAGGGGGCGGGGTCATAGCTCTCTTCTGTCTGTATCACTCTGCAGGGGGCGGGGTCATAGCTCCCTTCTATCTGTATCCCCCTGCAGGGGGCGGGGTCATAGCTCCCTTCTATCTGTATCCCCCTGCAGGGGGCGGGGTCATAGCTCCCTTCTGTCTGTATCACTCTGCAGGGGGCGGGGTCATAGCTCTCTTCTGTCTGTATCACTCTGCAGGGGGCGGGGTCATAGCTCCCTTCTGTCTGTATCACTCTGCAGGGGGCGGGGTCATAGCTCTCTTCTGTCTGTATCACTCTGCAGGGGGCGGGGTCATAGCTCTCTTCTGTCTGTATCACTCTGCAGGGGGCGGGGTCATAGCTCCCTTCTGTCTGTATCACTCTGCAGGGGGTGAGGTCATAGCTCCCTTCTGTCTGTATCCCCCTGCAGGGGGCGGGGTCATAGCTCCCTTCTATCTGTATCCCCCTGCAGGGGGCGGGGTCATAGCTCCCTTCTGTCTGTATCACTCTGCAGGGGGCGGGGTCATAGCTCTCTTCTGTCTGTATCACTCTGCAGGGGGCGGGGTCATAGCTCCCTTCTGTCTGTATCACTCTGCAGGGGGCGGGGTCATAGCTCCCTTCTGTCTGTATCACTCTGCAGGGGGCGGGGTCATAGCTCTCTTCTGTCTGTATCTCTCTGCAGGGGGTGAGGTCATAGCTCCCTTCTATCTGTATCACTCTGCAGGGGGTGAGGTCATAGCTCCCTTCTGTCTGTATCACTCTGCAGGGGGTGAGGTCATAGCTCCCTTCTATCTGTATCACTCTGCAGGGGGCGGGGTCATAGCTCCCTTCTATCTGTATCACTCTGCAGGGGGTGAGGTCATAGCTCCCTTCTGTCTGTATCACTCTGCAGGGGGTGAGGTCATAGCTCCCTTCTGTCTGTATCACTCTGCAGGGGGTGAGGTCATAGCTCCCTTCTGTCTGTATCTCTCTGCAGGGGGTGAGGTCATAGCTCCCTTCTGTCTGTATCTCTCTGCAGGGGGTGGGGTCATAGCTCCCTTCTGTCTGTATCACTCTGCAGGGGGTGGGGTCATAGCTCCCTTCTGTCTGTATCACTCTGCAGGGGGTGAGGTCATAGCTCCCTCCTATCTGTATCACTCTGCAGGGGGTGGGGTCATAGCTCCCTTCTGTCTGTATCACTCTGCAGGGGGTGAGGTCATAGCTCCCTTCTGTCTGTATCACTCTGCAGGGGGTGAGGTCATAGCTCCCTTCTGTCTGTATCACTCTGCAGGGGGTGGGGTCATAGCTCCCTTCTGTCTGTATCACTCTGCAGGGGGTGAGGTCATAGCTCCCTTCTGTCTGTATCACTCTGCAGGGGGTGAGGTCATAGCTCCCTTCTGTCTGTATCACTCTGCAGGGGGTGGGGTCATAGCTCCCTTCTGTCTGTATCACTCTGCAGGGGGTGAGGTCATAGCTCCCTTCTGTCTGTATCACTCTGCAGGGGGTGGGGTCATAGCTCCCTTCTGTCTGTATCACTCTGCAGGGGGTGAGGTCATAGCTCCCTTCTGTCTGTATCACTCTGCAGGGGGTGAGGTCATAGCTCCCTTCTGTCTGTATCACTCTGCAGGGGGAGGGGTCATAGCTCCCTTCTGTCTGTATCACTCTGCAGGGGGTGAGGTCATAGCTCTCTTCTGTCTGTATCACTCTGCAGGGGGTGAGGTCATAGCTCCCTTCTGTCTGTATCACTCTGCAGGGGGTGAGGTCATAGCTCCCTTCTGTCTGTATCACTCTGCAGGGGGTGGGGTCATAGCTCCCTTCTGTCTGTATCTGACGCGCCCCCTGGGCCATATTCTTTTAGGGGGAATATCCGGAGCCGGATCAGATGGGAGTTGTAGTCTTCCGAGTGGCTGTGACCCGGTCCGTGCCCAGGGTGTCAAACTCAGTTGTATGTGGCAGTCCTACAGATGTTATTAAGTTCTTTATTGTCGACTACGCCACCCGTTGTATTGCGGTCACTATGGCCGCCGCTGCAGCAGGGTCCGCTGAGGCTGATGGTGTAGGTGCAGCTTGTGATGGTATAACCCCCAACGGGTGGGGTATAGCCTCAGGGGGTCAGGTGCAGAGGATGGGGGTTGTGGTGGTGCAGCATAGGTGTTAAAGGAAGACAGAGTCGGGTTATGCAGTTAAGGGTATTTACTCACTGCTGATGTTCCGGTCACTCCAGCTTCAAGTGACCTCCCGAGCCGTGCTGCATCCACCAGGTCCTGGATCCAGCCAACCCCCAAGCGAGTCCGGAGCGTGACCCTGAGCTCTCCTTCTGTCCTTTCTCTGGCCGTCCCCACTATTGATCCACCCAGGTCCAGCTCCCTCGGGCCTTCTGTTGGGAGACCCTCGGCCTTGGGTTCCCTGACCCTCCACGTGGTATGCCTTCGTGGTGGATATGGTGGGTGGCCGTGGCAGACGCTGCCCACGGCCTCCGGTCTCTGGCTGGGGTGTGTTTTTTGCCCCCACCAGCTTGGGTTCCGGTACCCTGATGCCGACTCTTCACCCGTGGATTGGATTTGGGTTCTTAGAGTCCTTTCTTCTGTTTCCCCCTCTGGGTCTCTCTTTCTTCTCCTCTCTCACTCTGGCTCAGGCTGCTCTGCTCCTCTGCTTCTTACTTCTCTGCAAAGACTGACTGACTGACTGACCCTGTTCTTTGATGGTGCCCACCTTATATACACCCTCTATGTGTGAGCTCAGGTGACCAGCACCCAATGAGCTCCTATCTTTACCCAGGCTGCTCCCCCTATCTGCCCCTACACTACTTGGGATGTACCACCCCCCTCCCACTCCAGCCAGGAACAGACTCGGTCGTACCTGCACATTTCTAAGTGGGAGTACCGTCGGTCTGCTCCTCGGAAATGGGATGTGTGTAGTGCATGCAGCCTACCGAGCTCAGATCCACACTCCATCCTTACCTGGGAGTGGAATATCACACCTCTGGGTTGAGGTGCAATACCCCTGTAGCAGCCGAATCCTCAGGGTGCTACATTCCCCCCTGGTAAATCACAGCACGTCCTCGGGCTGTAAGACATAACACCAAAACATACAAATTTTTGCATAACATATAAAACATATAAAACAATATATATATATATATGAATATAAAACATTCTCGTCGCCTCTGGCTCCTCCTCCGGTCACTGTGCAACGTGTGACCGGGTAAAGTGCGACAGTCTCTCTGGAAAACTGGTTTTCCTGTAAAACCGGTAGGGGGCGCTTTAGGACGCGCAACTATATACAGGGATAGTGGCCGCTCTCAGTCCTCGGCCAGGTATTAGGGAGGAATGACCGCTCTCAGTCCTCGGTCAGTGGGATTAAGGGAAAAACGGGTAACAGTTCACACTTGCTGGTCCCAACGGGGACTATATTATCAACAGTAACAGTTTCAGTTTCAGTTTCAGTTTCACGGTGCCCCGACGGGCAACTATATACAGCTTCTGCTTCGCTGTCCTTAGCGACGGCGTCCTCCTGCTCTTGCTTTTTGGTTACCTTTGGCTCTAGTTTCAGACCCGTCCGGGTCCTCTTGTTCTTCCTCCTCACACCGCAGCTCTTCCTCCGTCAGGCGATGCACATGGAGGGCGTAGGGACCTTTGGCACACTTGTGCCGGGTGAAGGTGACCTCGTCCCCGATGTAAAGGTCACGACCTCTGTGTCCCTCCGGTAGGTGGGACTCAACGTCTCTCCTGGTTACGAAGACGTCGCCTAGGGTGTGGTGGTCTCGGATGAAGCCCCACCCATGCTGCAGGTTAAACTTTATCACAGTCCCGGTGGTGCGGGGACTATGCGCTGCACGGGGGTCTCTCCTGGCCCGGCTCTTCTGCTCCGCGCTCTTTACTTGAGCTTGCTGTTCCCGGACCCGCCTCTCTCTCCGCTCCCTCTCGAAGTCCTCGAGCTGTTGGCGGCAGCACTCAGCACGCTCCGCTGCAGCTGCCCGAGTCTCTTGAGTGAACCCCATAAGGTCTTCTCCGGTGGGGTCCCACTCAAACTGCGCTTCCGCTAGCGGGGGCGAGATCCTCTTTACGGGCTTTGGAGCCGGGATCAGGGGTTCATCCAGGGGTCTCTCTCTCCGGAATCGGGGATGGTGGAACTCCGGTGGCCATATAAATGGCTGCCCATCCGGGCACGTGTGCTGGGCGTACAGGTCCTCTCCCAGATGCGGCACTTTTGGTCTTATGGGCGCGGTGGTGTTAGCGCCCGGGTTGCCCGGGCCTTGCGGCCAGGCCTGGGGTATCTGGAAGGTGAAGAGCACCGTAAGGACGGCGGCGCCCTGGGCTACTTGGCCCTGCGACCAGGCCGGGGGCTCCGCGGAGGTAGGGGGCGCTGTTGGTATTGCGGCGCCCGGGGGTACTAGGCCTTGCGACCAGGCTGGTGGTACTTCCTGCTTGGTCACGCTCGGGGTCGAGGCGTGTGACGTCACAGGGGTCGCGGCTCCCGTTTGAGGCCTAGTCTGCGGCGGTGACGTTGCAGCGACGGGCACGGCAGGATAGACTTCGGGCTCTGCGACGGGGAGCTGGGGCAGGTACGCGGTTTCCCGGTTTGGGGTATAGACGTCCCCTTTACCTGCCTCCACTCGTTCGGCTCCCTTCTCGGCGCCGTCTCCGGCCTTCAGTCCTCCTGCGCCATCCTCAGAGGCGGTCTGTCTCCTCGTCTCGGGTGGCGTGCTCCGCTGACAGGTCTCGGTCTGCTGGGCCATCTCACGGCTCCACTCCGCCAACGTCTCTCGCTGCACCCGGGCCATCCTCCTTGCGAGGCCCTCCAGAGCGGTCTGTGCACACTCCCGGTCTCGGGGGAGCTGTGCTAGGACCTCCACTAGGCCTAGTGGGGTCGTTGTTTCCAGCAGGCTCCTGACCAACGGGTCGGTGCTGCTCTGCTCTCCTACTGTTGTCTCCAGCAGGCTCCTGGCCAACGGGCCGGTGCTGCTCTGCTCTCCCTCCTCTGTTTCTAGCAGGCTCCTGGCCAACGGGCCGGTGCTGCTCTGCTTTCTCGCCATCTCCGGGTAAGCTCCTCCGATATTCTTCTCCAGGCTTCTTGCCTCCGGGTGCGCTCGCTCTAGACTGCTCCAGGCGGCACCCATCTTTGTTCTCTCCTTTCGTCTCCTCCCCCTTCGAGGGCGGTCCCGGGGCCACTTGGTGACTGTCAGCTCCAGGGGCAGTTCTTTCACGCTGACAGACACCTCTAGCATCACAGTCTCTGTTGGTGGGGGCGGTTTCCACTTTTGGCGCCATTTTCGGTCCTGGCCCACGATGGGAGGTGGCCTCTCGCCACCCTCTGGCACGCCCATAATGGCGTCCGCTCTTCCAAGGCGGGAAACCTTTGGAAATGGCGGGAATCGCTTCCCCTTGGCGGGAAACTCTGCAGATGGCGGGAAAACGCTGTTAATGGCGGACAACCGGCTGGAATCGACTGGTGATGGGGTCCGATGGCGGGGACCCTCCGGAACCGGCAGGAGACTTCTTTTTGAGGTAAACTCGTTCTTTTCTTCAGGCACGCAGTACCCGGGTGTTGCGGGCACGTAATCCTGCCGACTACGCCAAAGTTGACGCGCCCCCTGGGCCATATTCTTTTAGGGGGAATATCCGGAGCCGGATCAGATGGGGGTTGTAGTCTTCCGAGTGGCTGTGACCCGGTCCGTGCCCAGGGTGTCAAACTCAGTTGTATGTGGCAGTCCTACAGATGTTATTAAGTTCTTTATTGTCGACTACGCCACCCGTTGTATTGCGGTCACTATGGCCGCCGCTGCAGCAGGGTCCGCTGAGGCTGATGGTGTAGGTGCAGCTTGTGATGGTATAACCCCCAACGGGTGGGGTATAGCCTCAGGGGGTCAGGTGCAGAGGATGGGGGTTGTGGTGGTGCAGCATAGGTGTTAAAGGAAGACAGAGTCGGGTTATGCAGTTAAGGGTATTTACTCACTGCTGATGTTCCGGTCACTCCAGCTTCAAGTGACCTCCCGAGCCGTGCTGCATCCACCAGGTCCTGGATCCAGCCAACCCCCAAGCGAGTCCGGAGCGTGACCCTGAGCTCTCCTTCTGTCCTTTCTCTGGCCGTCCCCACTATTGATCCACCCAGGTCCAGCTCCCTCGGGCCTTCTGTTGGGAGACCCTCGGCCTTGGGTTCCCTGACCCTCCACGTGGTATGCCTTCGTGGTGGATATGGTGGGTGGCCGTGGCAGACGCTGCCCACGGCCTCCGGTCTCTGGCTGGGGTGTGTTTTTTGCCCCCACCAGCTTGGGTTCCGGTACCCTGATGCCGACTCTTCACCCGTGGATTGGATTTGGGTTCTTAGAGTCCTTTCTTCTGTTTCCCCCTCTGGGTCTCTCTTTCTTCTCCTCTCTCACTCTGGCTCAGGCTGCTCTGCTCCTCTGCTTCTTACTTCTCTGCAAAGACTGACTGACTGACTGACCCTGTTCTTTGATGGTGCCCACCTTATATACACCCTCTATGTGTGAGCTCAGGTGACCAGCACCCAATGAGCTCCTATCTTTACCGAGGCTGCTCCCCCTATCTGCCCCTACACTACTTGGGATGTACCACCCCCCTCCCACTCCAGCCAGGAACAGACTCGGTCGTACCTGCACATTTCTAAGTGGGAGTACCGTCGGTCTGCTCCTCGGAAATGGGATGTGTGTAGTGCATGCAGCCTACCGAGCTCAGATCCACACTCCATCCTTACCCGGGAGTGGAATATCACACCTCTGGGTTGAGGTGCAATACCCCTGTAGCAGCCGAATCCTCAGGGTGCTACATATCTCTCTGCAGGGGGTGGGGTCATAGCTCCCTTCTGTCTGTATCACTCTGCAGGGGGTGAGGTCATAGCTCCCTTCTGTCTGTATCACTCTGCAGGGGGTGAGGTCATAGCTCCCTTCTGTCTGTATCACTCTGCAGGGGGTGAGGTCATAGCTCCCTTCTGTCTGTATCACTCTGCAGGGGGCGGGGTCATAGCTCCCTTCTGTCTGTATCTTTCTGCAGGGGGTGGGGTCATAGCTCCCTTCTGTCTGTATCACTCTGCAGGGAGTGAGGTCATAGCTCCCTTCTGTCTGTATCACTCTGCAGGGGGTGAGGTCATAGCTCCCTTCTGTCTGTATCACTCTGCAGGGGGTGGGGTCATAGCTCCCTTCTATCTGTATCACTCTGCAGGGGGTGGGGTCATAGCTCCCTTCTGTCTGTATCACTCTGCAGGGGGTGAGGTCATAGCTCCCTTCTGTCTGTATCACTCTGCAGGGGGTGGGGTCATAGCTCCCTTCTGTCTGTATCACTCTGCAGGGGGTGAGGTCATAGCTCCCTTCTATCTGTATCACTCTGCAGGGGGCGGGGTCATAGCTCCCTTCTATCTGTATCACTCTGCAGGGGGCGGGGTCATAGCTCCCTTCTATCTGTATCACTCTGCAGGGGGTGAGGTCATAGCTCCCTTCTGTCTGTATCACTCTGCAGGGGGTGGGGTCATAGCTCCCTTCTGTCTGTATCACTCTGCAGGGGGTGAGGTCATAGCTCCCTTCTGTCTGTATCACTCTGCAGGGGGCGGGGTCATAGCTCCCTTCTGTCTGTATCACTCTGCAGGGGGTGGGGTCATAGCTCCCTTCTATCTGTATCACTCTGCAGGGGGTGGGGTCATAGCTTCCTTCTATCTGTATCACTCTGCAGGGGGTGAGGTCACAGCTCCCTTCTGTCTGTATCACTCTGCAGGGGGTGAGGTCACAGCTCCCTTCTATCTGTATCACTCTGCAGGGGGTGAGGTCATAGCTCCCTTCTGTCTGTATCACTCTGCAGGGGGCGGGGTCATAGCTCCCTTCTGTCTGTATCTCTCTGCAGGGGGCGGGGTCATAGCTCCCTTCTGTCTGTATCACTCTGCAGGGGGTGAGGTCATAGCTCCCTTCTGTCTGTATCACTCTGCAGGGGGTGAGGTCATAGCTCCCTTCTGTCTGTATCACTCTGCAGGGGGTGGGGTCATAGCTCCCTTCTGTCTGTATCACTCTGCAGGGGGTGAGGTCACAGCTCCCTTCTATCTGTATCACTCTGCAGGGGGTGAGGTCATAGCTCCCTTCTGTCTGTATCACTCTGCAGGGGGCGGGGTCATAGCTCCCTTCTGTCTGTATCACTCTGCAGGGGGTGAGGTCATAGCTCCCTTCTATCTGTATCTCTCTGCAGGGGGCGGGGTCATAGCTCCCTTCTGTCTGTATCACTCTGCAGGGGGTGAGGTCATAGCTCCCTTCTGTCTGTATCACTCTGCAGGGGGTGAGGTCATAGCTCCCTTCTATCTGTATCACTCTGCAGGGGGTGAGGTCATAGCTCCCTTCTGTCTGTATCACTCTGCAGGGGGCGGGGTCATAGCTCCCTTCTGTCTGTATCACTCTGCAGGGGGCGGGGTCATAGCTCCCTTCTATCTGTATCACTCTGCAGGGGGCGGGGTCATAGCTCCCTTCTATCTGTATCACTCTGCAGGGGGTGAGGTCATAGCTCCCTTCTGTCTGTATCACTCTGCAGGGGGCGGGGTCATAGCTCCCTTCTGTCTGTATCACTCTGCAGGGGGCGGGGTCATAGCTCCCTTCTATCTGTATCACTCTGCAGGGGGTGAGGTCACAGCTCCCTTCTATCTGTATCACTCTGCAGGTGGCGGGGTCATAGCTCCCTTCTGTCTGTATCACTCTGCAGGGGTTGAGGTCATAGCTCCCTTCTATCTGTATCACTCTGCAGGTGGCGGGGTCATAGCTCCCTTCTGTCTGTATCACTCTGCAGGGGGTGGGGTCATAGCTCCCTTCTATCTGTATCACTCTGCAGGGGGTGGGGTCATAGCTCCCTTCTATCTGTATCACTCTACAGGGGGCGGGGTCATAGCTCCCTTCTGTCTGTATCACTCTGCAGGGGGCGGGGTCATAGCTCCCTTCTGTCTGTATCACTCTGCAGGGGGTGGGGTCATAGCTCCCTTCTGTCTGTATCACTCTGCAGGGGGCGGGGTCATAGCTCCCTTCTGTCTGTATCACTCTGCAGGGGGCGGGGTCATAGCTCCCTTCTGTCTGTATCACTCTGCAGGGGGTGGGGTCATAGCTCCCTTCTATCTGTATCACTCTGCAGGGGGCGGGGTCATAGCTCTCTTCTGTCTGTATCACTCTGCAGGGGGTGGGGTCATAGCTCTCTTCTGTCTGTATCACTCTGCAGGGGGTGGGGTCATAGCTCCCTTCTGTCTGTATCTCTCTGCAGGGGGTGAGGTCATAGCTCCCTTCTGTCTGTATCACTCTGCAGGGGGTGAGGTCATAGCTCCCTTCTGTCTGTATCTCTCTGCAGGGGGTGAGGTCATAGCTCCCTTCTGTCTGTATCACTCTGCAGGGGGTGGGGTCATAGCTCCCTTCTGTCTGTATCTCTCTGCAGGGGGTGAGGTCATAGCTCCCTTCTGTCTGTATCACTCTGCAGGGGGTGAGGTCATAGCTCCCTTCTGTCTGTATCACTCTGCAGGGGGTGAGGTCACAGCTCCCTTCTATCTGTATCACTCTGCAGGGGGTGAGGTCATAGCTCCCTTCTATCTGTATCACTCTGCAGGGGGTGGGGTCATAGCTCCCTTCTATCTGTATCACTCTGCAGGGGGTGGGGTCATAGCTCCCTTCTGTCTGTATCACTCTGCAGGGGGTGGGGACATAGCTCCCTTCTGTCTGTATCACTCTGCAGGGGGTGGGGTCACAGCTCCCTTCTGTCTGTATCACTCTGCAGGGGGTGGGGTCATAGCTCCCTTCTGTCTGTATCACTCTGCAGGGGGCGGGGTCATAGCTCCCTTCTGTCTGTATCACTCTGCAGGGGGTGAGGTCATAGCTCCCTTCTGTCTGTATCACTCTGCAGGGGGTGAGGTCATAGCTCCCTTCTATCTGTATCACTCTGCAGGGGGCGGGGTCATAGCTCCCTTCTGTCTGTATCACTCTGCAGGGGGTGGGGTCATAGCTCCCTTCTGTCTGTATCACTCTGCAGGGGGTGGGGTCATAGCTCCCTTCTGTCTGTATCACTCTGCAGGGGGTGGGGTCATAGCTCCCTTCTGTCTGTATCACTCTGCAGGGGGTGGGGTCATAGCTCCCTTCTGTCTGTATCACTCTGCAGGGGGTGAGGTCATAGCTCTCTTCTGTCTGTATCACTCTGCAGGGGGTGGGGTCATAGCTCCCTTCTGTCTGTATCACTCTGCAGGGGGCGGGGTCATAGCTTCCTTCTATCTGTATCACTCTGCAGGGGGCGGGGTCATAGCTCCCTTCTATCTGTATCACTCTGCAGGGGGTGGGGTCATAGCTCCCTTCTGTCTGTATCACTCTGCAGGGGGTGGGGTCATAGCTCCCTTCTATCTGTATCACTCTGCAGGGGGTGAGGTCACAGCTCCCTTCTGTCTGTATCACTCTGTAGGGGGTGGGGTCATAGCTCCCTTCTGTCTGTATCACTCTGCAGGGGGAGGGGTCATAGCTTCCTTCTATCTGTATCACTCTGCAGGGGGTGGGGTCATAGCTCCCTTCTACCTGTATCACTCTGCAGGGGGTGAGGTCATAGCTCCCTTCTGTCTGTATCTCTCTGCAGGGGGTGAGGTCATAGCTCCCTTCTATCTGTATCACTCTGCAGGGAGTGAGGTCATAGCTCCCTTCTATCTGTATCACTCTGCAGGGGGTGAGGTCACAGCTCCCTTCTATCTGTATCACTCTGCAGGGGGTGAGGTCACAGCTCCCTTCTATCTGTATCACTCTGCAGGGGGAGGGGTCATAGCTCCCTTCTGTCTGTATCACTCTGCAGGGGGTGGGGTCATAGCTCCCTTCTATCTGTATCACTCTGCAGGGGGTGGGGTCATAGCTCCCTTCTGTCTGTATCACTCTGCAGGGGGAGGGGTCATAGCTCCCTTCTATCTGTATCACTCTGCAGGGGGTGAGGTCACAGCTCCCTTCTATCTGTATCACTCTGCAGGGGGTGGGGTCATAGCTCCCTTCTGTCTGTATCACTCTGCAGGGGGTGAGGTCATAGCTCCCTTCTATCTGTATCACTCTGCAGGGGGTGGGGTCATAGCTCCCTTCTATCTGTATCACTCTGCAGGGGGTGAGGTCACAGCTCCCTTCTGTCTGTATCACTCTGCAGGGGGTGAGGTCATAGCTCCCTTCTGTCTGTATCACTCTGCAGGGGGTGGGGTCATAGCTCCCTTCTATCTGTATCACTCTGCAGGGGGTGAGGTCATAGCTCCCTTCTGTCTGTATCACTCTGCAGGGGGAGGGGACATAGCTCCCTTCTCTCTGTATCACTCTGCAGGGGGTGAGGTCATAGCTCCCTTCTGTCTGTATCACTCTGCAGGGGGTGGGGTCATAGCTCCCTTCTGTCTGTATCACTCTGCAGGGGGTGAGGTCATAGCTCCCTTCTGTCTGTATCACTCTGCAGGGGGTGAGGTCATAGCTCCCTTCTATCTGTATCACTCTGCAGGGGGTGAGGTCATAGCTCCCTTCTGTCTGTATCACTCTGCAGGGGGTGGGGACATAGCTCCCTTCTGTCTGTATCACTCTGCAGGGGGTGGGGACATAGCTCCCTTCTATCTGTATCACTCTGCAGGGAGTGAGGTCACAGCTCCCTCCTGTCTGTATCACTCTGCAGGGGGTGAGGTGATAGCTCCCTTCTATCTGTATCACTCTGCAGGGGGTGAGGTCACAGCTCCCTTCTGTCTGTATCACTCTGCAGGGGGTGAGGTCATAGCTCCCTTCTGTCTGTATCACTCTGCAGGGGGTGGGGTCATAGCTCCCTTCTGTCTGTATCACTCTGCAGGGGGTGAGGTCATAGCTCCCTTCTGTCTGTATCACTCTGCAGGGGGTGAGGTCATAGCTCCCTTCTGTCTGTATCACTCTGCAGGGGGTGAGGTCATAGCTCCCTTCTGTCTGTATCACTCTGCAGGGGGTGAGGTCACAGCTCCCTTCTATCTGTATCACTCTGCAGGGGGTGGGGTCATAGCTCCCTTCTGTCTGTATCACTCTGCAGGGGGTGAGGTCATAGCTCCCTTCTGTCTGTATCACTCTGCAGGGGGTGTGGTCATAGCTCCCTTTTGTCTGTATCACTCTGCAGGGGGTGGGGTCATAGCTCCCTTCTGTCTGTATCACTCTGCAGGGGGTGAGGTCACAGCTCCCTTCTGTCTGTATCACTCTGCAGGGGGTGGGGTCATAGCTCCCTTCTGTCTGTATCACTCTGCAGGGGGTGAGGTCATAGCTCCCTTTTGTCTGTATCACTCTGCAGGGGGTGGGGTCATAGCTCCCTTCTGTCTGTATCACTCTGCAGGGGGTGAGGTCACAGCTCCCTCCTGTCTGTATCACTCTGCAGGGGGTGAGGTGATAGCTCCCTTCTATCTGTATCACTCTGCAGGGGGTGAGGTCACAGCTCCCTTCTGTCTGTATCACTCTGCAGGGGGTGAGGTCATAGCTCCCTTCTGTCTGTATCACTCTGCAGGGGGTGGGGTCATAGCTCCCTTCTATCTGTATCACTCTGCAGGGGGTGAGGTCATAGCTCCCTTCTGTCTGTATCACTCTGCAGGGGGTGGGGTCATAGCTCCCTTCTATCTGTATCACTCTGCAGGGGGTGGGATCATAGCTCCCTTCTATCTGTATCACTCTGCAGGGGGTGGGGTCATAGCTCCCTTCTGTCTGTATCACTCTGCAGGGGGTGGGGTCATAGCTCCCTTCTGTCTGTATCACTCTGCAGGGGGTGAGGTCATAGCTCCCTTCTATCTGTATCTCTCTGCAGGGGGCGGGGTCATAGCTCCCTTCTATCTGTATCACTCTGCAGGGGGTGAAGTCATAGCTCCCTTCTGTCTGTATCACTCTGCAGGGGGTGAGGTCATAGCTCTCTTCTATCTGTATCACTCTGCAGGGGGTGGGGTCATAGCTCTCTTCTATCTGTATCACTCTGCAGGGGGTGGGGTCATAGCTCCCTTCTGTCTGTATCACTCTGCAGGGGGTGGGGACATAGCTCCCTTCTGTCTGTATCACTCTGCAGGGGGTGAGGTCATAGCTCCCTTCTGTCTGTATCACTCTGCAGGGGGTGAGGTCATAGCTCCCTTCTGTCTGTATCACTCTGCAGGGGGTGGGGTCATAGCTCCCTTTTGTCTGTATCACTCTCCAGGGGGTGGGGTCATAGCTCCCTTCTGTCTGTATCACTCTGCAGGGGGTGAGGTCATAGCTCCCTTTTGTTTGTATCACTCTGCAGGGGGCGGGGTCATAGCTCCCTTCTATCTGTATCACTCTGCAGGGGGTGAGGTCATAGCTCCCTTTTGTCTGTATCACTCTGCAGGGGGCGGGGTCATAGCTCCCTTCTATCTGTATCACTCTGCAGGGGGTGGGGTCATAGCTCCCTTTTGTCTGTATCACTCTGCAGGGGGTGGGGTCATAGCTCCCTTCTGTCTGTATCACTCTGCAGGGGGTGGGGTCATAGCTCCCTTCTGTCTGTATCACTCTGCAGGGGATGAGGTCATAGCTCCCTTCTGTCTGTATCACTCTGCAGGGGGTGAGGTCATAGCTCCCTTTTGTCTGTATCACTCTGCAGGGGGTGAGGTCATAGCTCCCTTCTGTCTGTATCACTCTGCAGGGGGTGGGGTCATAGCTCCCTTCTGTCTGTATCACTCTGAAGGGGGTGAGGTCACAGCTCCCTTCTGTCTGTATCACTCTGCAGGGGGTGGGGTCATAGCTCCCTTCTGTCTGTATCACTCTGCAGGGGGTGAGGTCATAGCTCCCTTTTGTCTGTATCACTCTGCAGGGGGTGGGGTCATAGCTCCCTTTTGTCTGTATCACTCTGCAGGGGGTGGGGTCATAGCTCCCTTCTGTCTGTATCACTCTGCAGGGGGTGAGGTCATAGCTCCCTTCTGTCTGTATCACTCTGCAGGGGGCGGGGTCATAGCTCCCTTCTGTCTGTATCACACTGCAGGGGGCGGGGTCATAGCTCCCTTTTGTCTGTATCACTCTGCAGGGGGCGGGGTCATAGCTCCCTTCTGTCTGTATCACTCTGCAGGTGGTGAGGTCATAGCTCCCTTCTGTCTGTATCACTCTGCAGGGGGCGGGGTCATAGCTCCCTTCTGTCTGTATCACTCTGCAGGGGGTGAGGTCATAGCTCCCTTCTATCTGTATCACTCTGCAGGGGGCGGGGTCATAGCTTCCTTCTATCTGTATCACTCTGCAGGGGGTGAGGTCATAGCTCCCTTCTGTCTGTATCACTCTGCAGGGGGTGAGGTCATAGCTCCCTTTTGTCTGTATCACTCTGCAGGGGGCGGGGTCATAGCTCCCTTCTGTCTGTATCACTCTGCAGGGGGTGAGGTCATAGCTCCCTTTTGTCTGTATCACTCTGCAGGGGGTGGGGTCATAGCTCCCTTCTGTCTGTATCACTCTGCAGGGGGTGGGGACATAGCTCCCTTCTGTCTGTATCACTCTGCAGGGGGTGAGGTCATAGCTCCCTTTTGTCTGTATCACTCTGCAGGGGGTGAGGTCATAGCTCCCTTTTGTCTGTATCACTCTGCAGGGGGTGGGGTCATAGCTCCCTTTTGTCTGTATCACTCTGCAGGGGGTGGGGTCATAGCTCCCTTCTGTCTGTATCACTCTGCAGGGGGTGAGGTCATAGCTCCCTTCTGTCTGTATCACTCTGCAGGGGGTGAGGTCATAGCTGCCTTCTGTCTGTATCACTCTGCAGGGGGTGAGGTCACAGCTCCCTTCTGTCTGTATCACTCTGCAGGGGGTGGGGACATAGCTCCCTTCTGTCTGTATCACTCTGCAGGGGGTGAGGTCATAGCTCCCTTCTGTCTGTATCACTCTGCAGGGGGTGAGGTCATAGCTCCCTTCTGTCTGTATCACTCTGCAGGGGGTGGGGTCATAGCTCCCTTCTATCTGTATCTCTCTGCAGGGGGTGAGGTCATAGCTCCCTTCTATCTGTATCACTCTGCAGGGGGTGGGGTCATAGCTCCCTACTATCTGTATCTCTCTGCAGGGGGTGAGGTCATAGCTCCCTTCTATCTGTATCACTCTGCAGGGGGTGAGGTCATAGCTCCCTTCTGTCTGTATCACTCTGCAGGGGGTGAGGTCATAGCTCCCTTCTGTCTGTATCTCTCTGCAGGGGGTGGGGTCATAGCTCCCTTCTGTCTGTATCTCTCTGCAGGGGGTGAGGTCATAGCTCCCTTCTATCTGTATCACTCTGCAGGGGGTGAGGTCATAGCTCCCTTCTGTCTGTATCACTCTGCAGGGGGTGAGGTCATAGCTCCCTTCTATCTGTATCACTCTGCAGGGGGTGGGGTCATAGCTCCCTTCTATCTGTATCTCTCTGCAGGGGGTGAGGTCATAGCTCCCTTCTATCTGTATCACTCTGCAGGGGGTGGGGTCATAGCTCCCTTCTGTCTGTATCACTCTGCAGGGGGTGAGGTCATAGCTCCCTTCTGTCTGTATCTCTCTGCAGGGGGTGGGGTCATAGCTCCCTTCTGTCTGTATCACTCTGCAGGGGGCGGGGTCACAGCTCTCTTCTGTCTGTATCTCTCTGCAGGGGGTGAGGTCACAGCTCCCTTCTGTCTGTATCACTCTGCAGGGGGTGAGGTCACAGCTCCCTTCTGTCTGTATCACTCTGCAGGGGTTGAGGTCATAGCTCTCTTCTATCTGTATCACTCTGCAGGGGGTGACGTCATAGCTCCCTTCTATCTGTATCACTCTGCAGGGGGTGAGGTCATAGCTCCCTTCTGTTTGTATCACTCTGCAGGGGGTGAGGTCATAGCTCCCTTCTGTCTGTATCACTCTGCAGGGGGTGAGGTCATAGCTCCCTTCTATCTGTATCACTCTGCAGGGGGTGGGGTCATAGCTCCCTTCTATCTGTATCTCTCTGCAGGGGGTGGGGTCATAGCTCCCTTCTATCTGTATCACTCTGCAGGGGGTGAGGTCATAGCTCCCTTCTGTCTGTATCACTCTGCAGGGGGTGGGGTCATAGCTCCCTTCTATCTGTATCACTCTGCAGGGGGTGAGGTCATAGCTCCCTTCTGTCTGTATCACTCTGCAGGGGGTGAGGTCATAGCTCCCTTCTGTCTGTATCACTCTGCAGGGGGTGAGGTCATAGCTCCCTTCTGTCTGTATCACTCTGCAGGGGGTGAGGTCATAGCTCCCTTCTGTCTGTATCACTCTGCAGGGGGTGGGGTCATAGCTCCCTTCTATCTGTATCACTCTGCAGGGGGTGAGGTCATAGCTCCCTTCTGTCTGTATCACTGCAGGGGGTGAGGTCATAGCTCCCTTCTATCTGTATCACTCTGCAGGGGGTGGGGTCATAGCTCCCTTCTATCTGTATCTCTCTGCAGGGGGTGAGGTCATAGCTCCCTTCTATCTGTATCACTCTGCAGGGGGTGGGGTCATAGCTCCCTACTATCTGTATCTCTCTGCAGGGGGTGAGGTCATAGCTCCCTTCTATCTGTATCACTCTGCAGGGGGTGAGGTCATAGCTCCCTTCTGTCTGTATCACTCTGCATGGGGTGAGGTCATAGCTCCCTTCTGTCTGTATCTCTCTGCAGGGGGTGGGGTCATAGCTCCCTTCTGTCTGTATCACTCTGCAGGGGGTGAGGTCACAGCTCCCTTCTGTCTGTATCACTCTGCAGGGGGTGAGGTCACAGCTCCCTTCTGTCTGTATCACTCTGCAGGGGGTGAGGTCACAGCTCCCTTCTGTCTGTATCACTCTGCAGGGGGCGGGGTCATAGCTCCCTTCTATCTGTATCACTCTGCAGGGGGTGGGGTCATAGCTCCCTTCTGTCTGTATCACTCTGCAGGGGGTGGGGTCATAGCTCCCTTCGGTCTCTATCTCTCTGCAGGGGGCGGGGTCATAGCTCCCTTCTGTCTGTATCACTCTGCAGGGGGTGTGGTCATAGCTCCCTTCTGTCTGTATCACTCTGCAGGGGGCGGGGTCATAGCTCCCTTCTATCTGTATCACTCTGCAGGGGGTGTGGTCATAGCTCCCTTCTGTCTGTATCACTCTGCAGGGGGCGGGGTCATAGCTCCCTTCTATCTGTATCACTCTGCAGGGGGTGTGGTCATAGCTCCCTTCTGCCTGTATCACTCTGCAGGGGGTGGGGTCATAGCTCCCTTCTGTCTGTATCACTCTGCAGGGGGCGGGGTCATAGCTCCCTTCTGTCTGTATCACTCTGCAGGGGGCGGGGTCATAGCTCCCTTCTGTCTGTATCACTCTGCAGGGGGCGGGGTCATAGCTCCCTTCTGTCTGTATCACTCTGCAGGGGGCGGGGTCATAGCTCCCTTCTGTCTGTATCACTCTGCAGGGGGCGGGGTCATAGCTCCCTTCTGTCTGTATCACTCTGCAGGGGGCGGGGTCATAGCTCCCTTCTGTCTATATCACTCTGCAGGGGGTGGGGTCATAGCTCCCTTCTGTCTGTATCACTGCAGGGGGGGGGTCATAGCTCCCTTCTGTCTGTATCACTCTGCAGGGGGTGAGGTCATAGCTTCCTTCTGTCTGTATCACTCTGCAGGGGGTGGGGTCATAGCTCCCTTCTGTCTGTATCACTCTGCAGGGGGTGGGGTCATAGCTCCCTTCTGTCTGTATCACTCTGCAGGGGGTGGGGTCATAGCTCCCTTCTGTCTGTATCACTCTGCAGGGGGTGAGGTCACAGCTCCCTTCTGTCTGTATCACTCTGCAGGGGGTGAGGTCACAGCTCCCTTCTGTCTGTATCACTCTGCAGGGGGTGAGGTCACAGCTCCCTTCTGTCTGTATCACTCTGCAGGGGGTGAGGTCACAGCTCCCTTCTGTCTGTATCACTCTGCAGGGGGCGGGGTCATAGCTCCCTTCTATATGTATCACTCTGCAGGGGGTGGGGTCATAGCTCCCTTCTGTCTGTATCACTCTGCAGGGGGTGGGGTCATAGCTCCCTTCGGTCTGTATCTCTCTGCAGGGGACGGGGTCATAGCTCCCTTCTGTCTGTATCACTCTGCAGGGGGTGTGGTCATAGCTCCCTTCTGTCTGTATCACTCTGCAGGGGGCGGGGTCATAGCTCCCTTCTATCTGTATCACTCTGCAGGGGGTGTGGTCATAGCTCCCTTCTGTCTGTATCACTCTGCAGGGGGTGGGGTCATAGCTCCCTTCTGTCTGTATCACTCTGCAGGGGGCGGGGTCATAGCTCCCTTCTGTCTGTATCACTCTGCAGGGGGCGGGGTCATAGCTCCCTTCTGTCTGTATCACTCTGCAGGGGGCGGGGTCATAGCTCCCTTCTGTCTGTATCACTCTGCAGGGGGCGGGGTCATAGCTCCCTTCTGTCTGTATCACTCTGCAGGGGGCGGGGTCATAGCTCCCTTCTGTCTGTATCACTCTGCAGGGGGCGGGGTCATAGCTCCCTTCTGTCTATATCACTCTGCAGGGGGTGGGGTCATAGCTCCCTTCTGTCTGTATCACTGCAGGGGGGGGGTCATAGCTCCCTTCTGTCTGTATCACTCTGCAGGGGGTGAGGTCATAGCTTCCTTCTGTCTGTATCACTCTGCAGGGGGTGGGGTCATAGCTCCCTTCTGTCTGTATCACTCTGCAGGGGGTGGGGTCATAGCTCCCTTCTGTCTGTATCACTCTGCAGGGGGTGGGGTCATAGCTCCCTTCTGTCTGTATCACTCTGCAGGGGGTGAGGTCACAGCTCCCTTCTGTCTGTATCACTCTGCAGGGGGTGAGGTCACAGCTCCCTTCTGTCTGTATCACTCTGCAGGGGGTGAGGTCACAGCTCCCTTCTGTCTGTATCACTCTGCAGGGGGTGAGGTCACAGCTCCCTTCTGTCTGTATCACTCTGCAGGGGGCGGGGTCATAGCTCCCTTCTATATGTATCACTCTGCAGGGGGTGGGGTCATAGCTCCCTTCTGTCTGTATCACTCTGCAGGGGGTGGGGTCATAGCTCCCTTCGGTCTGTATCTCTCTGCAGGGGACGGGGTCATAGCTCCCTTCTGTCTGTATCACTCTGCAGGGGGTGTGGTCATAGCTCCCTTCTGTCTGTATCACTCTGCAGGGGGCGGGGTCATAGCTCCCTTCTATCTGTATCACTCTGCAGGGGGTGTGGTCATAGCTCCCTTCTATCTGTATCACTCTGCAGGGGGTGGGGTCATAGCTCCCTTCTGTCTGTATCACTCTGCAGGGGGCGGGGTCATAGCTCCCTTCTATCTGTATCACTCTGCAGGGGGTGTGGTCATAGCTCCCTTCTGTCTGTATCACTCTGCAGGGGGCGGGGTCATAGTTCCCTTCTGTCTGTATCACTCTGCAGGGGGCGGGGTCATAGCTCCCTTCTGTCTGTATCACTCTGCAGGGGGCGGGGTCATAGCTCCCTTCTATCTGTATCTCTCTGCAGGGGGTGAGGTCATAGCTCCCTTCTATCTGTATCACTCTGCAGGGGGTGAGGTCATAGCTCCCTTCTGTCTGTATCACTCTGCAGGGGGTGAGGTCATAGCTCCCTTCTGTCTGTATCACTCTGCAGGGGGTGAGGTCATAGCTCCCTTCTATCTGTATCACTCTGCAGGGGGTGAGGTCATAGCTCCCTTCTATCTGTATCACTCTGCAGGGGGTGGGGTCATAGCTCCTTTCTGTCTGTATCACTCTGCAGGGGGTGGGGTCATAGCTCCCTTCTGTCTGTATCTCTCTGCAGGGGGTGTGGTGATAGCTCCCTTCTGTCTGTATCACTCTGCAGGGGGCGGGGTCATAGCTCCCTTCTGTCTGTATCACTCTGCAGGGGGTGAGGTCATAGATCCCTTCTGTCTGTATCACTCTGCAGGGGCTGAGGTCATAGCTCCCTTCTGTCTGTATCACTCTGCAGGGGGCGGGGTCATAGCTCCCTTCTGTCTGTATCACTCTGCAGGGGGTGAGGTCATAGCTCCCTTCTGTCTGTATCACTCTGCAGGGGGCGGGGTCATAGCTCCCTTCTGTCTGTATCACTCTGCAGGGGGTGAGGTCATAGCTCCCTTCTATCTGTATCACTCTGCAGGGGGTGAGGTCATAGCTCCCTTCTATCTGTATCACTCTGCAGGGGGTGGGGTCATAGCTCCTTTCTGTCTGTATCACTCTGCAGGGGGTGGGGTCATAGCTCCTTTCTGTCTGTATCACTCTGCAGAGGGTGGGGTCATAGCTCCCTTCTATCTGTATCACTCTGCAGGGGGCGGGGTCATAGCTCCCTTCTGTCTGTATCACTCTGCAGGGGGTGAGGTCATAGCTCCCTTCTATCTGTATCACTCTGCAGGGGGTGGGGTCATAGCACCCTTCTATCTGTATCACTCTGCAGGGGGTGGGGTCATAGCTCCCTTCTATCTGTATCACTCTGCAGGGGGTGGGGTCATAGCTCCCTTCTGTCTGTATCACTCTGCAGGGGGTGAGGTCATAGCTCCCTTCTATCTGTATCACTCTGCAGGGGGTGGGGTCATAGCTCCCTTCTGTCTGTATCACTCTGCAGGGGGTGGGGTCATAGCTCCCTTCTGTCTGTATCACTCTGCAGGGGGTGAGGTCATAGCTCCCTTCTGTCTGTATCACTCTGCAGGGGGTGGGGTCATAGCTTCCTTCTATCTGTATCACTCTGCAGGGGGTGGGGTCATAGCTCCCTTCTGTCTGTATCACTCTGCAGGGGGTGGGGTCATAGCTTCCTTCTGTCTGTATCACTCTGCAGGGGGTGGGGTCATAGCTCCCTTCTGTCTGTATCACTCTGCAGGGGGTGGGGTCATAGCTCCCTTCTGTCTGTATCACTCTGCAGGGGGTGGGGTCATAGCTTCCTTCTGTCTGTATCACTCTGCAGGGGGTGGGGTCATAGCTCCCTTCTGTCTGTATCACTCTGCAGGGGGTGGGGTCATAGCTCCCTTCTGTCTATATCACTCTGCAGGGGGTGGGGTCATAGCTCCCTTCTGTCTGTATCACTGCAGGGGGGGGGTCATAGCTCCCTTCTGTCTGTATCACTCTGCAGGGGGTGAGGTCATAGCTCCCTTCTGTCTGTATCACTCTGCAGGGGGTGGGGTCATAGCTCCCTTCTATCTGTATCACTCTGCAGGGGGCGGGGTCATAGCTCCCTTCTATCTGTATCACTCTGCAGGGGGTGAGGTCATAGCTCCCTTCTGTCTGTATCACTCTGCAGGGGGTGAGGTCATAGCTCCCTTCTATCTGTATCACTCTGCAGGGGGTGAGGTCATAGCTCCCTTCTATCTGTATCACTCTGCAGGGGGTGAGGTCATAGCTCCCTTCTGTCTGTATCACTCTGCAGGGGGTGAGGTCATAGCTCCCTTCTATCTGTATCACTCTGCAGGGGATGAGGTCATAGCTCCCTTCTGTCTGTATCACTCTGCAGGGGGTGAGGTCATAGCTCCCTTCTGTCTGTATCTCTCTGCAGGGGGTGGGGTCATAGCTCCCTTCTATCTGTATCACTCTGCAGGGGGTGGGGTCATAGCTCCCTTCTATCTGTATCACTCTGCGGGGGGTGAGGTCATAGCTCCCTTCTGTCTGTATCACTCTGCGGGGGGTGAGGTCATAGCTCCCTTCTATCTGTATCACTGCAGGGGGCGGGGTCATAGCTTCCTTCTATCTGTATCACTCTGCAGGGGGCGGGGTCATAGCTCCCTTCTGTCTGTATCACTCTGCAGGGGGTGGGGTCATAGCTTCCTTCTATCTGTATCACTCTGCAGGGGGTGGGGTCATAGCTCCCTTCTGTCTGTATCTCTCTGCAGGGGGTGAGGTCATAGCTCCCTTCTGTCTGTATCACTCTGCAGGGAGTGAGGTCATAGCTCCCTTCTGTCTGTATCACTCTGCAGGGGGCGGGGTCATAGCTCTCTTCTGTCTGTATCACTCTGCAGGGGGTGAGGTCATAGCTCCCTTCTGTCTATATCACTCTGCAGGGGATGGGGTCATAGCTCCCTTCTGTCTGTATCACTCTGCAGGGGGTGGGGTCATAGCTCCCTTCTGTCTGTATCACTCTGCAGGGGGTGAGGTCATAGCTCCTTTCTGTCTGTATCACTCTGCAGGGGGTGAGGTCATAGCTCCCTTCTGTCTGTATCACTCTGCAGGGGGTGAGGTCATAGCTCCCTTCTATCTGTATCACTCTGCAGGGGGCGGGGTCATAGCTCCCTTCTGTCTGTATCACTCTGCAGGGGGTGGGGACATAGCTCCCTTCTATCTGTATCACTCTGCAGGGGGTGAGGTCATAGCTCCCTTCTGTCTGTATCACTCTGCAGGGGGTGGGGTCATAGCTCCCTTCTATCTGTATCACTCTGCAGGGGGTGAGGTCATAGCTCCCTTCTATCTGTATCACTCTGCAGGGGGCGGGGTCATAGCTCCCTTCTGTCTGTATCACTCTGCAGGGGGTGGGGTCATAGCTCCCTTCTGTCTGTATCACTCTGCAGGGGGTGAGGTCATAGCTCCCTTCTGTCTGTATCACTCTGCAGGGGGTGGGGTCATAGCTTCCTTCTATCTGTATCACTCTGCAGGGGGCGGGGTCATAGCTCCCTTCTGTCTGTATCACTCTGCAGGGGGTGGGGTCATAGCTTCCTTCTATCTGTATCACTCTGCAGGGGGTGGGGTCATAGCTCCCTTCTGTCTGTATCACTCTGCAGGGGGTGAGGTCATAGCTCTCTTCTATCTGTATCACTCTGCAGGGGGTGGGGTCATAGCTCCCTTCTGTCTGTATCACTCTGCAGGGGGTGAGGTCATAGCTCTCTTCTGTCTGTATCACTCTGCAGGGGGTGAGGTCATAGCTCCCTTCTGTCTGTATCACTCTGCAGGGGGCGGGGTCATAGCTCCCTTCTGTCTGTATCACTCTGCAGGGGGCGGGGTCATAGCTCCCTTCTGTCTGTATCACTCTGCAGGGGGTGGGGTCATAGCTCCCTTCTGTCTGTATCACTCTGCAGGGGGTGAGGTCATAGCTCCCTTCTGTCTGTATCACTCTGCAGGGGGTGAGGTCATAGCTCCCTTCTGTCTGTATCACTCTGCAGGGGGTGGGGTCATAGCTTCCTTCTGTCTGTATCACTCTGCAGGGGGTGAGGTCATAGCTCCCTTCTGTCTGTATCACTCTGCAGGGGGTGAGGTCATAGCTCCCTTCTGTCTGTATCACTCTGCAGGGGGTGAGGTCATAGCTCCCTTCTGTCTGTATCACTCTGCAGGGGGCGGGGTCATAGCTCCCTTCTGTCTGTATCACTCTGCAGGGGGTGAGGTCATAGCTCCCTTCTATCTGTATCTCCCTGCAGGGGGGGGTCATAGCTTCCTTCTGTCTGTATCACTCTGCAGGGGGTGGGGTCATAGCTTCCTTCTGTCTGTATCACTCTGCAGGGGGTGAGGTCATAGCTTCCTTCTGTCTGTATCACTCTGCAGGGGGTGGGGTCATAGCTCCCTTCTGTCTGTATCTCTCTGCAGGGGGTGAGGTCATAGCTCCCTTCTGTCTGTATCACTCTGCAGGGAGTGAGGTCATAGCTCCCTTCTGTCTGTATCACTCTGCAGGGGGCGGGGTCATAGCTCTCTTCTGTCTGTATCACTCTGCAGGGGGTGAGGTCATAGCTCCCTTCTGTCTATATCACTCTGCAGGGGGTGGGGTCATAGCTCCCTTCTGTCTGTATCACTCTGCAGGGGGTGGGGTCATAGCTCCCTTCTGTCTGTATCACTCTGCAGGGGGTGAGGTCATAGCTCCTTTCTGTCTGTATCACTCTGCAGGGGGTGAGGTCATAGCTCCCTTCTGTCTGTATCACTCTGCAGGGGGTGAGGTCATAGCTCCCTTCTATCTGTATCACTCTGCAGGGGGCGGGGTCATAGCTCCCTTCTGTCTGTATCACTCTGCAGGGGGTGGGGTCATAGCTCCCTTCTATCTGTATCACTCTGCAGGGGGTGAGGTCATAGCTCCCTTCTGTCTGTATCACTCTGCAGGGGGTGGGGTCATAGCTCCCTTCTATCTGTATCACTCTGCAGCGGGTGAGGTCATAGCTCCCTTCTATCTGTATCACTCTGCAGGGGGCGGGGTCATAGCTCCCTTCTGTCTGTATCACTCTGCAGGGGGTGGGGTCATAGCTCCCTTCTGTCTGTATCACTCTGCAGGGGGTGGGGTCATAGCTTCCTTCTATCTGTATCACTCTGCAGGGGGCGGGGTCATAGCTCCCTTCTGTCTGTATCACTCTGCAGGGGGTGGGGTCATAGCTTCCTTCTATCTGTATCACTCTGCAGGGGGTGGGGTCATAGCTCCCTTCTGTCTGTATCACTCTGCAGGGGGTGAGGTCATAGCTCTCTTCTATCTGTATCACTCTGCAGGGGGTGGGGTCATAGCTCCCTTCTGTCTGTATCACTCTGCAGGGGGTGAGGTCATAGCTCTCTTCTGTCTGTATCACTCTGCAGGGGGTGAGGTCATAGCTCCCTTCTGTCTGTACCACTCTGCAGGGGGCGGGGTCATAGCTCCCTTCTGTCTGTATCACTCTGCAGGGGGCGGGGTCATAGCTCCCTTCTGTCTGTATCACTCTGCAGTGGGTGGGGTCATAGCTCCCTTCTGTCTGTATCACTCTGCAGGGGGTGAGGTCATAGCTCCCTTCTGTCTGTATCACTCTGCAGGGGGTGAGGTCATAGCTCCCTTCTGTCTGTATCACTTTGCAGGGGGTGGGGTCATAGCTTCCTTCTGTCTGTATCACTCTGCAGGGGGTGAGGTCATAGCTCCCTTCTGTCTGTATCACTCTGCAGGGGGTGAGGTCATAGCTCCCTTCTATCTGTATCACTCTGCAGGGGGCGGGGTCATAGCTCCCTTCTGTCTGTATCACTCTGCAGGGGGTGAGGTCATAGCTCCCTTCTGTCTGTATCACTCTGCAGGGGGTGGGGTCATAGCTCTCTTCTATCTGTATCACTCTGCAGGGGGTGGGGTCATAGCTCCCTTCTGTCTGTATCACTCTGCAGGGGGTGAGGTCATAGCTCTCTTCTATCTGTATCACTTTGCACGGGGTGGGGTCATAGCTCCCTTCTGTCTGTATCACTCTGCAGGGGGTGAGGTCATAGCTCTCTTCTGTCTGTATCACTCTGCAGGGGGTGAGGTCATAGCTCCCTTCTGTCTGTATCTCTCTGCAGGGGGTGGGGTCATAGCTCCCTTCTGTCTGTATCACTCTGCAGGGGGTGAGGTCATAGCTCTCTTCTGTCTGTATCACTCTGCAGGGGGTGGGGTCATAGCTCCCTTCTGTCTGTATCACTCTGCAGGGGGTGAGGTCATAGCTCTCTTCTGTCTGTATCACTCTGCAGGGGGTGAGGTCATAGCTCCCTTCTGTCTGTATCACTCTGCAGGGGGTGAGGTCATAGCTCTCTTCTGTCTGTATCACTCTGCAGGGGGTGAGGTCATAGCTCCCTTCTGTCTGTATCACTCTGCAGGGGGTGAGGTCATAGCTCTCTTCTGTCTGTATCACTCTGCAGGGGGTGAGGTCATAGCTCCCTTCTATCTGTATCACTCTGCAGGGGGTGAGGTCACAGCTCCCTTCTGTCTGTATCACTCTGCAGGGGGTGAGGTCACAGCTCCCTTCTGTCTGTATCTCTCTGCAGGGGGTGGGGTCATAGCTCCCTTCTGTCTGTATCACTCTGCAGGGGGTGGGGTCATAGCTCCCTTCTGTCTGTATCACTCTGCAGGGGGTGGGGTCATAGCTCCCTTCTGTCTGTATCACTCTGCAGGGGGCGGGGTCATAGCTCCCTTCTGTCTGTATCACTCTGCAGGGGGTGGGGTCATAGCTCCCTTCTGTCTGTATCACTCTGCAGGGGGTGAGGTCATAGCTCCCTTCTGTCTGTATCACTCTGCAGGGGGTGGGGTCATAGCTCCCTTCTGTCTGTATCACTCTGCAGGGGGTGAGGTCATAGCTCCCTTCTATCTGTATCACTCTGCAGGGGGTGAGGTCATAGCTCCCTTCTGTCTGTATCACTCTGCAGGGGGTGAGGTCATAGCTCCCTTCTGTCTGTATCACTCTGCAGGGGGTGAGGTCATAGCTCCCTTCTGTCTGTATCACTCTGCAGGGGGTGGGGTCATAGCTCCCTTCTGTCTGTATCTCTCTGCAGGGGGTGGGGTCATAGCTCCCTTCTGTCTGTATCACTCTGCAGGGGGTGAGGTCATAGCTCCCTTCTGTCTGTATCTCTCTGCAGGGGGTGGGGTCATAGCTCCCTTCTGTCTGTATCACTCTGCAGGGGGTGGGGTCATAGCTCCCTTCTGTCTGTATCACTCTGCAGGGGGTGAGGTCATAGCTCCCTTCTGTCTGTATCACTCTGCAGGGGGTGGGGTCATAGCTTCCTTCTGTCTGTATCACTCTGCAGGGGGCGGGGTCATAGCTCCCTTCTGTCTGTATCACTCTGCAGGGGGTGGGGTCATAGCTTCCTTCTGTCTGTATCACTCTGCAGATGGTGAGGTCATAGCTCCCTTCTATCTGTATCTCCCTGCAGGGGGGGGTCATAGCTTCCTTCTATCTGTATCACTCTGCAGGGGGTGGGGTCATAGCTCCCTTCTGTCTGTATCACTCTGCAGGGGGTGGGGTCATAGCTCCCTTCTGTCTGTATCTCTCTGCAGGGGGTGGGGTCATATCTCCCTTCTGTCTGTATCACTCTGCAGGGGGTGGGGTCATAGCTCCCTTCTGTCTGTATCACTCTGCAGGGGGCGGGGTCATAGCTCCCTTCTATCTGTATCACTCTGCAGGGGGTGAGGTCATAGCTCTCTTCTGTCTGTATCACTCTGCAGGGGGTGGGTCATAGTTTCCTTCTATCTGTATCACTCTGCAGGGGGCGGGGTCATAGCTCCCTTCTGTCTGTATCACTCTGCAGGGGGTGAGGTCATAGCTCCCTTCTATCTGTATCTCCCTGCAGGGGGGGGTCATAGCTTCCTTCTGTCTGTATCACTCTGCAGGGGGTGGGGTCATAGCTTCCTTCTGTCTGTATCACTCTGCAGGGGGTGAGGTCATAGCTTCCTTCTGTCTGTATCACTCTGCAGGGGGTGGGGTCATAGCTCCCTTCTGTCTGTATCACTCTGCAGGGGGTGGGGTCATAGCTCCCTTCTGTCTGTATCACTCTGCAGGGGGTGGGGTCATAGCTCCCTTCTGTCTGTATCACTCTGCAGGGGGTGGGGTCATAGCTCCCTTCTGTCTGTATCACTCTGCAGGGGGTGGGGTCATAGCTCCCTTCTGTCTATATCACTCTGCAGGGGGTGGGGTCATAGCTCCCTTCTGTCTGTATCACTGCAGGGGGGGGGGTCATAGCTCCCTTCTGTCTGTATCACTCTGCAGGGGGTGAGGTCATAGCTCCCTTCTGTCTGTATCACTCTGCAGGGGGTGGGGTCATAGCTCCCTTCTATCTGTATCACTCTGCAGGGGGTGAGGTCATAGCTCCCTTCTATCTGTATCACTCTGCAGGGGGTGAGGTCATAGCTCCCTTCTATCTGTATCACTCTGCAGGGGGTGAGGTCATAGCTCCCTTCTGTCTGTATCACTCTGCAGGGGGTGAGGTCATAGCTCCCTTCTGTCTGTATCACTCTGCAGGGGGTGGGGTCATAGCTCCCTGCTATCTGTATCACTCTGCAGGGGGTGAGGTCATAGCTCCCTTCTGTCTGTATCACTCTGCAGAGGGTGAGGTCATAGCTCCCTTCTATCTGTATCACTCTGCAGGGGGCGGGGTCATAGCTTCCTTCTATCTGTATCACTCTGCAGGGGGCGGGGTCATAGCTCCCTTCTGTCTGTATCACTCTGCAGGGGATGGGGTCATAGCTCCCTTCTGTCTGTATCACTCTGCAGGGGGTGGGGTCATAGCTTCCTTCTATCTGTATCACTCTGCAGGGGGTGAGGTCATAGCTCCCTTCTATCTGTATCACTCTGCAGGGGGTGAGGTCATAGCTCCCTTCTATCTGTATCACTCTGCAGGGGGTGAGGTCATAGCTCCCTTCTGTCTGTATCACTCTGCAGGGGGTGAGGTCATAGCTCCCTTCTGTCTGTATCACTCTGCAGGGGGTGAGGTCATAGCTCCCTTCTGTCTGTATCACTCTGCAGGGGGTGAGGTCATAGCTCCCTTCTGTCTGTATCACTCTGCAGGGGGTGGGGTCATAGCTCCCTTCTGTCTGTATCACTCTGCAGGGGGCGGGGTCATAGCTCCCTTCTGTCTGTATCACTCTGCAGGGGGTGGGGTCATAGCTCCCTTCTGTCTGTATCACTCTGCAGGGGGCGGGGTCATAGCTTCCTTCTATCTGTATCACTCTGCAGGGGGCGGGGTCATAGCTCCCTTCTGTCTGTATCACTCTGCAGGGGGTGGGGTCATAGCTCCCTTCTGTCTGTATCACTCTGCAGGGGGTGGGGTCATAGCTTCCTTCTATCTGTATCACTCTGCAGGGGGTGGGGTCATAGCTCCCTTCTGTCTGTATCACTCTGCAGGGGGTGAGGTCATAGCTCCCTTCTGTCTGTATCACTCTGCAGGGGGTGAGGTCATAGCTCCCTTCTGTCTGTATCACTCTGCAGGGGGCGGGGTCATAGCTCTCTTCTGTCTGTATCACTCTGCAGGGGGCGGGGTCATAGCTCCCTTCTGTCTGTATCACTCTGCAGGGGGTGAGGTCATAGCTCCCTTCTGTCTATATCACTCTGCAGGGGGTGGGGTCATAGCTCCCTTCTGTCTGTATCACTCTGCAGGGGGTGGGGTCATAGCTCCCTTCTGTCTGTATCACTCTGCAGGGGGTGAGGTCATAGCTCCCTTCTGTCTGTATCACTCTGCAGGGGGTGAGGTCATAGCTCCCTTCTGTCTGTATCACTCTGCAGGGGGTGAGGTCATAGCTCCCTTCTATCTGTATCACTCTGCAGGGGGCGGGGTCATAGCTCCCTTCTGTCTGTATCACTCTGCAGGGGGTGGGGTCATAGCTCCCTTCTATCTGTATCACTCTGCAGGGGGTGAGGTCATAGCTCCCTTCTATCTGTATCACTCTGCAGGGGGCGGGGTCATAGCTCCCTTCTGTCTGTATCACTCTGCAGGGGGTGGGGTCATAGCTCCCTTCTGTCTGTATCACTCTGCAGGGGGTGGGGTCATAGCTCCCTTCTGTCTGTATCACTCTACAGGGGGTGAGGTCATAGCTTCCTTCTGTCTGTATCACTCTGCAGGGGGTGGGGTCATAGCTTCCTTCTATCTGTATCACTCTGCAGGGGGCGGGGTCATAGCTCCCTTCTGTCTGTATCACTCTGCAGGGGGTGGGGTCATAGCTTCCTTCTATCTGTATCACTCTGCAGGGGGTGGGGTCATAGCTCCCTTCTGTCTGTATCACTCTGCAGGGGGTGAGGTCATAGCTCTCTTCTATCTGTATCACTCTGCAGGGGGTGGGGTCATAGCTCCCTTCTGTCTGTATCACTCTGCAGGGGGTGGGGTCATAGCTCCCTTCTGTCTGTATCACTCTGCAGGGGGTGAGGTCATAGCTCCCTTCTGTCTGTATCACTCTGCAGGGGGTGAGGTCATAGCTCTCTTCTATCTGTATCACTGCAGGGGGTGGGGTCATAGCTCCCTTCTGTCTGTATCACTCTGCAGGGGGTGAGGTCATAGCTCTCTTCTGTCTGTATTACTCTGCAGGGGGTGAGGTCATAGCTCCCTTCTGTCTGTATCACTCTGCAGGGGGCGGGGTCATAGCTCCCTTCTGTCTGTATCACTCTGCAGGGGGCGGGGTCATAGCTCCCTTCTGTCTGTATCACTCTGCAGGGAGTGGGGTCATAGCTCCCTTCTGTCTGTATCACTCTGCAGGGGGTGAGGTCATAGCTCCCTTCTGTCTGTATCACTCTGCAGGGGGTGAGGTCATAGCTCCCTTCTGTCTGTATCACTCTGCAGGGGGTGAGGTCATAGCTCCCTTCTGTCTGTATCACTCTGCAGGGGGTGAGGTCATAGCTCCCTTCTGTCTGTATCACTCTGCAGGGGGTGGGGTCATAGCTCCCTTCTGTCTGTATCACTCTGCAGGGGGTGAGGTCATAGCTCTCTTCTGTCTGTATCACTCTGCAGGGGGTGAGGTCATAGCTCCCTTCTGTCTGTATCACTCTGCAGGGGGCGGGGTCATAGCTCCCTTCTGTCTGTATCACTCTGCAGGGGGCGGGGTCATAGCTCCCTTCTGTCTGTATCACTCTGCAGGGGGTGGGGTCATAGCTCCCTTCTGTCTGTATCACTCTGCAGCGGGTGAGGTCATAGCTCCCTTCTATCTGTATCACTCTGCAGGGGGTGAGGTCATAGCTCCCTTCTGTCTGTATCACTCTGCAGGGGGTGAGGTCATAGCTCCCTTCTGTCTGTATCACTCTGCAGGGGGTGAGGTCATAGCTCCCTTCTGTCTGTATCACTCTGCAGGGGGTGGGGTCATAGCTTCCTTCTGTCTGTATCACTCTGCAGGGGGTGAGGTCATAGCTCCCTTCTGTCTGTATCACTCTGCAGGGGTGAGGTCATAGCTCCCTTCTGTCTGTATCACTCTGCAGGGGGTGGGGTCATAGCTCCCTTCTGTCTGTATCTCTCTGCAGGGGGTGAGGTCATAGCTCCCTTCTATCTGTATCACTCTGCAGGGGGCGGGGTCATAGCTCCCTTCTGTCTGTATCACTCTGCAGGGGGTGAGGTCATAGCTGTCTTCTATCTGTATCACTCTGCAGGGGGTGGGGTCATAGCTCCCTTCTGTCTGTATCACTCTGCAGGGGGTGAGGTCATAGCTCTCTTCTATCTGTATCACTCTGCAGGGGGTGGGGTCATAGCTCCCTTCTGTCTGTATCACTCTGCAGGGGGTGAGGTCATAGCTCTCTTCTGTCTGTATCACTCTGCAGGGGGTGAGGTCATAGCTCCCTTCTGTCTGTATCACTCTGCAGGGGGTGGGGTCACAGCTCCCTTCTGTCTGTATCACTCTGCAGGGGGTGAGGTCATAGCTCCCTTCTGTCTGTATGTCTCTGCAGGGGGTGGGGTCATAGCTCCCTTCTGTCTGTATCACTCTGCAGGGGGTGAGGTCATAGCTCTCTTCTGTCTGTATCACTCTGCAGGGGGTGGGGTCATAGCTCCCTTCTGTCTGTATCACTCTGCAGGGGGTGAGGTCATAGCTCTCTTCTGTCTGTATCACTCTGCAGGGGGTGAGGTCATAGCTCTCTTCTGTCTGTATCACTCTGCAGGGGGTGAGGTCATAGCTCCCTTCTATCTGTATCACTCTGCAGGGGGTGAGGTCACAGCTCCCTTCTGTCTGTATCACTCTGCAGGGGGTGAGGTCACAGCTCCCTTCTGTCTGTATCTCTCTGCAGGGGGTGGGGTCATAGCTCCCTTCTATCTGTATCACTCTGCAGGGGGTGGGGTCATAGCTCCCTTCTGTCTGTATCACTCTGCAGGGGGCGGGGTCATAGCTCCCTTCTGTCTGTATCACTCTGCAGGGGGTGGGGTCATAGCTCCCTTCTGTCTGTATCACTCTGCAGGGGGTGAGGTCATAGCTCCCTTCTGTCTGTATCACTCTGCAGGGGGTGGGGTCATAGCTCCCTTCTGTCTGTATCACTCTGCAGGGGGTGAGGTCATAGCTCCCTTCTATCTGTATCACTCTGCAGGGGGTGGGGTCATAGCTCTCTTCTGTCTGTATCACTCTGCAGGGGGTGAGGTCATAGCTCCCTTCTGTCTGTATCACTCTGCAGGGGGTGGGGTCATAGCTCCCTTCTGTCTGTATCACTCTGCAGGGGGTGAGGTCATAGCTCCCTTCTATCTGTATCACTCTGCAGGGGGTGAGGTCATAGCTCCCTTCTGTCTGTATCACTCTGCAGGGGGTGAGGTCATAGCTCCCTTCTGTCTGTATCACTCTGCAGGGGGTGGGGTCATAGCTCCCTTCTGTCTGTATCACTCTGCAGGGGGTGAGGTCATAGCTCCCTTCTGTCTGTATCTCTCTGCAGGGGGTGGGGTCATAGCTCCCTTCTGTCTGTATCACTCTGCAGGGGGTGGGGTCATAGCTCCCTTCTGTCTGTATCACTCTGCAGGGGGTGAGGTCATAGCTCCCTTCTGTCTGTATCACTCTGCAGGGGGTGGGGTCATAGCTTCCTTCTGTCTGTATCACTCTGCAGGGGGCGGGGTCATAGCTCCCTTCTGTCTGTATCACTCTGCAGGGGGTGAGGTCATAGCTCCCTTCTATCTGTATCTCCCTGCAGGGGGGGGTCATAGCTTCCTTCTATCTGTATCACTCTGCAGGGGGTGGGGTCATAGCTCCCTTCTGTCTGTATCACTCTGCAGAGGGTGGGGTCATAGCTCCCTTCTGTCTGTATCTCTCTGCAGGGGGTGGGGTCATATCTCCCTTCTGTCTGTATCACTCTGCAGGGGGTGGGGTCATAGCTCCCTTCTGTCTGTATCACTCTGCAGGGGGCGGGGTCATAGCTCCCTTCTATCTATCACTCTGCAGGGGGTGAGGTCATAGCTCTCTTCTGTCTGTATCACTCTGCAGGGGGTGGGGTCATAGCTCCCTTCTATCTGTATCACTCTGCAGGGGGCGGGGTCATAGCTCCCTTCTGTCTGTATCACTCTGCAGGGGGTGAGGTCATAGCTCCCTTCTATCTGTATCTCCCTGCAGGGGGGGGTCATAGCTTCCTTCTGTCTGTATCACTCTGCAGGGGGTGGGGTCATAGCTTCCTTCTGTCTGTATCACTCTGCAGGGGGCGGGGTCATAGCTCTCTTCTGTCTGTATCACTCTGCAGGGGGTGGGGTCATAGCTCCCTTCTGTCTGTATCACTCTGCAGGGGGTGGGGTCATAGCTTCCTTCTGTCTGTATCACTCTGCAGGGGGTGGGGTCATAGCTCCCTTCTGTCTGTATCACTCTGCAGGGGGTGGGGTCATAGCTTCCTTCTGTCTGTATCACTCTGCAGGGGGTGGGGTCATAGCTCCCTTCTGTCTGTATCTCTCTGCAGGGGGTGTGGTGATAGCTCCCTTCTGTCTGTATCACTCTGCAGGGGGCGGGGTCATAGCTCCCTTCTGTCTGTATCACTCTGCAGGGGGTGAGGTCATAGATCCCTTCTGTCTGTATCACTCTGCAGGGGGCGGGGTCATAGCTCCCTTCTGTCTGTATCACTCTGCAGGGGGTGAGGTCATAGCTCCCTTCTGTCTGTATCACTCTGCAGGGGGCGGGGTCATAGCTCCCTTCTGTCTGTATCACTCTGCAGGGGGTGAGGTCATAGCTCCCTTCTGTCTGTATCACTCTGCAGGGGGCGGGGTCATAGCTCCCTTCTGTCTGTATCACTCTGCAGGGGGTGAGGTCATAGCTCCCTTCTATCTGTATCACTCTGCAGGGGGTGAGGTCATAGCTCCCTTCTATCTGTATCACTCTGCAGGGGGTGGGGTCATAGCTCCTTTCTGTCTGTATCACTCTGCAGAGGGTGGGGTCATAGCTCCCTTCTATCTGTATCACTCTGCAGGGGGCGGGGTCATAGCTCCCTTCTGTCTGTATCACTCTGCAGGGGGTGAGGTCATAGCTCCCTTCTATCTGTATCACTCTGCAGGGGGTGGGGTCATAGCACCCTTCTATCTGTATCACTCTGCAGGGGGTGGGGTCATAGCTCCCTTCTATCTGTATCACTCTGCAGGGGGTGGGGTCATAGCTCCCTTCTGTCTGTATCACTCTGCAGGGGGTGGGGTCATAGCTCCCTTCTGTCTGTATCACTCTGCAGGGGGTGAGGTCATAGCTCCCTTCTATCTGTATCACTCTGCAGGGGGTGGGGTCATAGCTCCCTTCTGTCTGTATCACTCTGCAGGGGGTGAGGTCATAGCTCCCTTCTGTCTGTATCACTCTGCAGGGGGTGGGGTCATAGCTTCCTTCTATCTGTATCACTCTGCAGGGGGTGGGGTCATAGCTCCCTTCTGTCTGTATCACTCTGCAGGGGGTGGGGTCATAGCTCCCTTCTGTCTGTATCACTCTGCAGGGGGTGGGGTCATAGCTTCCTTCTGTCTGTATCACTCTGCAGGGGGTGGGGTCATAGCTCCCTTCTGTCTGTATCACTCTGCAGGGGGTGGGGTCATAGCTCCCTTCTGTCTATATCACTCTGCAGGGGGTGGGGTCATAGCTCCCTTCTGTCTGTATCACTGCAGGGGGGGGGTCATAGCTCCCTTCTGTCTGTATCACTCTGCAGGGGGTGAGGTCATAGCTCCCTTCTGTCTGTATCACTCTGCAGGGGGTGGGGTCATAGCTCCCTTCTGTCTGTATCACTCTGCAGGGGGTGAGGTCATAGCTCCCTTCTATCTGTATCACTCTGCAGGGGGTGAGGTCATAGCTCCCTTCTATCTGTATCACTCTGCAGGGGGTGAGGTCATAGCTCCCTTCTGTCTGTATCACTCTGCAGGGGGTGAGGTCATAGCTCCCTTCTGTCTGTATCACTCTGCAGGGGGTGGGGTCATAGCTCCCTTCTATCTGTATCACTCTGCAGGGGGTGAGGTCATAGCTCCCTTCTGTCTGTATCACTCTGCAGGGGGTGAGGTCATAGCTCCCTTCTATCTGTATCACTCTGCAGGGGGCGGGGTCATAGCTCCCTTCTATCTGTATCACTCTGCAGGGGGTGAGGTCATAGCTCCCTTCTGTCTGTATCACTCTGCAGGGGGTGGGGTCATAGCTCCCTTCTATCTGTATCACTCTGCAGGGGGTGAGGTCATAGCTCCCTTCTGTCTGTATCACTCTGCAGGGGGCGGGGTCATAGCTTCCTTCTATCTGTATCACTCTGCAGGGGGCGGGGTCATAGCTCCCTTCTGTCTGTATCACTCTGCAGGGGGTGGGGTCATAGCTCCCTTCTGTCTGTATCACTCTGCAGGGGGTGGGGTCATAGCTTCCTTCTATCTGTATCACTCTGCAGGGGGTGGGGTCATAGCTCCCTTCTGTCTGTATCACTCTGCAGGGGGTGAGGTCATAGCTCCCTTCTGTCTGTATCACTCTGCAGGGGGTGAGGTCATAGCTCCCTTCTGTCTGTATCACTCTGCAGGGGGTGGGGTCATAGCTCCCTTCTGTCTGTATCACTCTGCAGGGGGCGGGGTCATAGCTCCCTTCTGTCTGTATCACTCTGCAGGGGGTGGGGTCATAGCTCCCTTCTGTCTGTATCACTCTGCAGGGGGCGGGGTCATAGCTTCCTTCTATCTGTATCACTCTGCAGGGGGCGGGGTCATAGCTCCCTTCTGTCTGTATCACTCTGCAGGGGGTGGGGTCATAGCTCCCTTCTGTCTGTATCACTCTGCAGGGGGTGGGGTCATAGCTTCCTTCTATCTGTATCACTCTGCAGGGGGTGGGGTCATAGCTCCCTTCTGTCTGTATCACTCTGCAGGGGGTGAGGTCATAGCTCCCTTCTGTCTGTATCACTCTGCAGGGGGTGAGGTCATAGCTCCCTTCTGTCTGTATCACTCTGCAGGGGGCGGGGTCATAGCTCTCTTCTGTCTGTATCACTCTGCAGGGGGCGGGGTCATAGCTCCCTTCTGTCTGTATCACTCTGCAGGGGGTGAGGTCATAGCTCCCTTCTGTCTATATCACTCTGCAGGGGGTGGGGTCATAGCTCCCTTCTGTCTGTATCACTCTGCAGGGGGTGGGGTCATAGCTCCCTTCTGTCTGTATCACTCTGCAGGGGGTGAGGTCATGTCATAGCACCCTTCTGTCTGTATCACTCTGCAGGGGGTGAGGTCATAGCTCCCTTCTGTCTGTATCACTCTGCAGGGGGTGAGGTCATAGCTCCCTTCTATCTGTATCACTCTGCAGGGGGCGGGGTCATAGCTCCCTTCTGTCTGTATCACTCTGCAGGGGGTGGGGTCATAGCTCCCTTCTGTCTGTATCACTCTGCAGGGGGTGGGGTCATAGCTCCCTTCTGTCTGTATCTCTCTGCAGGGGGTGGGGTCATAGCTCCCTTCTGTCTGTATCACTCTGCAGGGGGTGGGGTCATAGCTCCCTTCTGTCTGTATCACTCTGCAGGGGGCGGGGTCATAGCTCCCTTCTATCTGTATCACTCTGCAGGGGGTGAGGTCATAGCTCTCTTCTGTCTGTATCACTCTGCAGGGGGTGGGGTCATAGCTCCCTTCTATCTGTATCACTCTGCAGGGGGCGGGGTCATAGCTCCCTTCTGTCTGTATCACTCTGCAGGGGGTGAGGTCATAGCTCCCTTCTATCTGTATCTCCCTGCAGGGGGGGGTCATAGCTTCCTTCTGTCTGTATCACTCTGCAGGGGGTGGGGTCATAGCTTCCTTCTGTCTGTATCACTCTGCAGGGGGCGGGGTCATAGCTCTCTTCTGTCTGTATCACTCTGCAGGGGGTGGGGTCATAGCTCCCTTCTGTCTGTATCACTCTGCAGGGGGTGGGGTCATAGCTTCCTTCTGTCTGTATCACTCTGCAGGGGGTGGGGTCATAGCTCCCTTCTGTCTGTATCACTCTGCAGGGGGTGGGGTCATAGCTTCCTTCTGTCTGTATCACTCTGCAGGGGGTGGGGTCATAGCTCCCTTCTGTCTGTATCTCTCTGCAGGGGGTGTGGTGATAGCTCCCTTCTGTCTGTATCACTCTGCAGGGGGCGGGGTCATAGCTCCCTTCTGTCTGTATCACTCTGCAGGGGGTGAGGTCATAGCTCCCTTCTGTCTGTATCACTCTGCAGGGGGTGAGGTCATAGCTCCCTTCTGTCTGTATCACTCTGCAGGGGGCGGGGTCATAGCTCCCTTCTGTCTGTATCACTCTGCAGGGGGTGAGGTCATAGCTCCCTTCTGTCTGTATCACTCTGCAGGGGGCGGGGTCATAGCTCCCTTCTGTCTGTATCACTCTGCAGGGGGTGAGGTCATAGCTCCCTTCTATCTGTATCACTCTGCAGGGGGTGAGGTCATAGCTCCCTTCTATCTGTATCACTCTGCAGGGGGTGGGGTCATAGCTCCTTTCTGTCTGTATCACTCTGCAGAGGGTGGGGTCATAGCTCCCTTCTATCTGTATCACTCTGCAGGGGGCGGGGTCATAGCTCCCTTCTGTCTGTATCACTCTGCAGGGGGTGAGGTCATAGCTCCCTTCTATCTGTATCACTCTGCAGGGGGTGGGGTCATAGCACCCTTCTATCTGTATCACTCTGCAGGGGGTGGGGTCATAGCTCCCTTCTATCTGTATCACTCTGCAGGGGGTGGGGTCATAGCTCCCTTCTGTCTGTATCACTCTGCAGGGGGTGAGGTCATAGCTCCCTTCTATCTGTATCACTCTGCAGGGGGTGGGGTCATAGCTCCCTTCTGTCTGTATCACTCTGCAGGGGGTGAGGTCATAGCTCCCTTCTGTCTGTATCACTCTGCAGGGGGTGGGGTCATAGCTTCCTTCTATCTGTATCACTCTGCAGGGGGTGGGGTCATAGCTCCCTTCTGTCTGTATCACTCTGCAGGGGGTGGGGTCATAGCTCCCTTCTGTCTGTATCACTCTGCAGGGGGTTGGGTCATAGCTTCCTTCTGTCTGTATCACTCTGCAGGGGGTGGGGTCATAGCTCCCTTCTGTCTGTATCACTCTGCAGGGGGTGGGGTCATAGCTCCCTTCTGTCTATATCACTCTGCAGGGGGTGGGGTCATAGCTCCCTTCTGTCTGTATCACTGCAGGGGGGGGGTCATAGCTCCCTTCTGTCTGTATCACTCTGCAGGGGGTGAGGTCATAGCTCCCTTCTGTCTGTATCACTCTGCAGGGGGTGGGGTCATAGCTCCCTTCTGTCTGTATCACTCTGCAGGGGGTGAGGTCATAGCTCCCTTCTATCTGTATCACTCTGCAGGGGGTGAGGTCATAGCTCCCTTCTATCTGTATCACTCTGCAGGGGGTGAGGTCATAGCTCCCTTCTGTCTGTATCACTCTGCAGGGGGTGAGGTCATAGCTCCCTTCTGTCTGTATCACTCTGCAGGGGGTGGGGTCATAGCTCCCTTCTATCTGTATCACTCTGCAGGGGGTGAGGTCATAGCTCCCTTCTGTCTGTATCACTCTGCAGGGGGTGAGGTCATAGCTCCCTTCTATCTGTATCACTCTGCAGGGGGTGAGGTCATAGCTCCCTTCTGTCTGTATCACTCTGCAGGGGGTGGGGTCATAGCTCCCTTCTATCTGTATCACTCTGCAGGGGGTGAGGTCATAGCTCCCTTCTGTCTGTATCACTCTGCAGGGGGCGGGGTCATAGCTTCCTTCTATCTGTATCACTCTGCAGGGGGCGGGGTCATAGCTCCCTTCTGTCTGTATCACTCTGCAGGGGGTGGGGTCATAGCTCCCTTCTGTCTGTATCACTCTGCAGGGGGTGGGGTCATAGCTTCCTTCTGTCTGTATCACTCTGCAGGGGGTGGGGTCATAGCTCCCTTCTGTCTGTATCACTCTGCAGGGGGTGAGGTCATAGCTCCCTTCTGTCTGTATCACTCTGCAGGGGGTGAGGTCATAGCTCCCTTCTGTCTGTATCACTCTGCAGGGGGTGGGGTCATAGCTCCCTTCTGTCTGTATCACTCTGCAGGGGGCGGGGTCATAGCTCCCTTCTGTCTGTATCACTCTGCAGGGGGTGGGGTCATAGCTCCCTTCTGTCTGTATCACTCTGCAGGGGGCGGGGTCATAGCTTCCTTCTATCTGTATCACTCTGCAGGGGGCGGGGTCATAGCTCCCTTCTGTCTGTATCACTCTGCAGGGGGTGGGGTCATAGCTCCCTTCTGTCTGTATCACTCTGCAGGGGGTGGGGTCATAGCTTCCTTCTATCTGTATCACTCTGCAGGGGGTGGGGTCATAGCTCCCTTCTGTCTGTATCACTCTGCAGGGGGTGAGGTCATAGCTCCCTTCTGTCTGTATCACTCTGCAGGGGGTGAGGTCATAGCTCCCTTCTGTCTGTATCACTCTGCAGGGGGCGGGGTCATAGCTCTCTTCTGTCTGTATCACTCTGCAGGGGGCGGGGTCATAGCTCCCTTCTGTCTGTATCACTCTGCAGGGGGTGAGGTCATAGCTCCCTTCTGTCTATATCACTCTGCAGGGGGTGGGGTCATAGCTCCCTTCTGTCTGTATCACTCTGCAGGGGGTGGGGTCATAGCTCCCTTCTGTCTGTATCACTCTGCAGGGGGTGAGGTCATAGCACCCTTCTGTCTGTATCACTCTGCAGGGGGTGAGGTCATAGCTCCCTTCTGTCTGTATCACTCTGCAGGGGGTGAGGTCATAGCTCCCTTCTATCTGTATCACTCTGCAGGGGGCGGGGTCATAGCTCCCTTCTGTCTGTATCACTCTGCAGGGGGTGGGGTCATAGCTCCCTTCTGTCTGTATCACTCTGCAGGGGGTGAGGTCATAGCTCCCTTCTATCTGTATCACTCTGCAGGGGGCGGGGTCATAGCTCCCTTCTGTCTGTATCACTCTGCAGGGGGTGGGGTCATAGCTCCCTTCTGTCTGTATCACTCTGCAGGGGGTGGGGTCATAGCTCCCTTCTGTCTGTATCACTCTGCAGGGGGTGAGGTCATAGCTTCCTTCTGTCTGTATCACTCTGCAGGGGGTGGGGTCATAGCTTCCTTCTATCTGTATCACTCTGCAGGGGGCGGGGTCATAGCTCCCTTCTGTCTGTATCACTCTGCAGGGGGTGGGGTCATAGCTTCCTTCTATCTGTATCACTCTGCAGGGGGTGGGGTCATAGCTCCCTTCTGTCTGTATCACTCTGCAGGGGGTGAGGTCATAGCTCTCTTCTATCTGTATCACTCTGCAGGGGGTGGGGTCATAGCTCCCTTCTGTCTGTATCACTCTGCAGGGGGTGGGGTCATAGCTCCCTTCTGTCTGTATCACTCTGCAGGGGGTGAGGTCATAGCTCCCTTCTGTCTGTATCACTCTGCAGGGGGTGAGGTCATAGCTCTCTTCTATCTGTATCACTCTGCAGGGGGTGGGGTCATAGCTCCCTTCTGTCTGTATCACTCTGCAGGGGGTGAGGTCATAGCTCTCTTCTGTCTGTATCACTCTGCAGGGGGTGAGGTCATAGCTCCCTTCTGTCTGTATCACTCTGCAGGGGGCGGGGTCATAGCTCCCTTCTGTCTGTATCACTCTGCAGGGGGCGGGGTCATAGCTCCCTTCTGTCTGTATCACTCTGCAGGGGGTGGGGTCATAGCTCCCTTCTGTCTGTATCACTCTGCAGGGGGTGAGGTCATAGCTCCCTTCTGTCTGTATCACTCTGCAGGGGGTGAGGTCATAGCTCCCTTCTGTCTGTATCACTCTGCAGGGGGTGAGGTCATAGCTCCCTTCTGTCTGTATCACTCTGCAGGGGGTGAGGTCATAGCTCCCTTCTGTCTGTATCACTCTGCAGGGGGTGGGGTCATAGCTCCCTTCTGTCTGTATCACTCTGCAGGGGGTGGGGTCATAGCTTCCTTCTGTCTGTATCACTCTGCAGGGGGTGAGGTCATAGCTCCCTTCTGTCTGTATCACTCTGCAGGGGGTGAGGTCATAGCTCCCTTCTGTCTGTATCACTCTGCAGGGGGTGGGGTCATAGCTCCCTTCTATCTGTATCTCTCTGCAGGGGGTGAGGTCATAGCTCCCTTCTATCTGTATCACTCTGCAGGGGGCGGGGTCATAGCTCCCTTCTGTCTGTATCACTCTGCAGGGGGTGAGGTCATAGCTCTCTTCTATCTGTATCACTCTGCAGGGGGTGGGGTCATAGCTCCCTTCTGTCTGTATCACTCTGCAGGGGGTGAGGTCATAGCTCTCTTCTATCTGTATCACTCTGCAGGGGGTGGGGTCATAGCTCCCTTCTGTCTGTATCACTCTGCAGGGGGTGAGGTCATAGCTCTCTTCTGTCTGTATCACTCTGCAGGGGGTGAGGTCATAGCTCCCTTCTGTCTGTATCACTCTGCAGGGGGTGGGGTCACAGCTCCCTTCTGTCTGTATCACTCTGCAGGGGGTGAGGTCATAGCTCCCTTCTGTCTGTATCTCTCTGCAGGTGGTGGGGTCATAGCTCCCTTCTGTCTGTATCACTCTGCAGGGGGTGAGGTCATAGCTCTCTTCTGTCTGTATCACTCTGCAGGGGGTGGGGTCATAGCTCCCTTCTGTCTGTATCACTCTGCAGGGGGTGAGGTCATAGCTCTCTTCTGTCTGTATCACTCTGCAGGGGGTGAGGTCATAGCTCTCTTCTGTCTGTATCACTCTGCAGGGGGTGAGGTCACAGCTCCCTTCTGTCTGTATCACTCTGCAGGGGGTGAGGTCACAGCTCCCTTCTGTCTGTATCTCTCTGCAGGGGGTGGGGTCATAGCTCCCTTCTATCTGTATCACTCTGCAGGGGGTGGGGTCATAGCTCCCTTCTGTCTGTATCACTCTGCAGGGGGCGGGGTCATAGCTCCCTTCTGTCTGTATCACTCTGCAGGGGGTGGGGTCATAGCTCCCTTCTGTCTGTATCACTCTGCAGGGGGTGAGGTCATAGCTCCCTTCTGTCTGTATCACTCTGCAGGGGGTGGGGTCATAGCTCCCTTCTGTCTGTATCACTCTGCAGGGGGTGAGGTCATAGCTCCCTTCTATCTGTATCACTCTGCAGGGGGTGAGGTCATAGCTCCCTTCTGTCTGTATCACTCTGAAGGGGGTGAGGTCATAGCTCCCTTCTGTCTGTATCACTCTGCAGGGGGTGAGGTCATAGCTCCCTTCTGTCTGTATCTCTCTGCAGGGGGTGGGGTCATAGCTCCCTTCTGTCTGTATCTCTCTGCAGGGGGTGGGGTCATAGCTCCCTTCTGTCTGTATCACTCTGCAGGGGGTGAGGTCATAGCTCCCTTCTGTCTGTATCTCTCTGCAGGGGGTGGGGTCATAGCTCCCTTCTGTCTGTATCACTCTGCAGGGGGTGGGGTCATAGCTCCCTTCTGTCTGTATCACTCTGCAGGGGGTGAGGTCATAGCTCCCTTCTGTCTGTATCACTCTGCAGGGGGTGGGGTCATAGCTTCCTTCTGTCTGTATCACTCTGCAGGGGGCGGGGTCATAGCTCCCTTCTGTCTGTATCACTCTGCAGGGGGTGAGGTCATAGCTCCCTTCTATCTGTATCTCCCTGCAGGGGGGGGTCATAGCTTCCTTCTATCTGTATCACTCTGCAGGGGGTGGGGTCATAGCTCCCTTCTGTCTGTATCACTCTGCAGGGGGTGGGGTCATAGCTCCCTTCTGTCTGTATCTCTCTGCAGGGGGTGGGGTCATATCTCCCTTCTGTCTGTATCACTCTGCAGGGGGTGGGGTCATAGCTCCCTTCTGTCTGTATCACTCTGCAGGGGGCGGGGTCATAGCTCCCGTCTATCTGTATCACTCTGCAGGGGGTGAGGTCATAGCTCTCTTCTGTCTGTATCACTCTGCAGGGGGCGGGGTCATAGCTCTCTTCTGTCTGTATCACTCTGCAGGGGGTGGGGTCATAGCTTCCTTCTGTCTGTATCACTCTGCAGGGGGCGGGGTCATAGCTCCCTTCTGTCTGTATCACTCTGCAGGGGGTGAGGTCATAGCTCCCTTCTATCTGTATCACTCTGCAGGGGGCGGGGTCATAGCTCTCTTCTGTCTGTATCACTCTGCAGGGGGTGGGGTCATAGCTCCCTTCTGTCTGTATCACTCTGCAGGGGGTGGGGTCATAGCTTCCTTCTGTCTGTATCACTCTGCAGGGGGTGGGGTCATAGCTCCCTTCTGTCTGTATCACTCTGCAGGGGGTGGGGTCATAGCTTCCTTCTGTCTGTATCACTCTGCAGGGGGTGGGGTCATAGCTTCCTTCTGTCTGTATCACTCTGCAGGGGGGGGTCATAGCTTCCTTCTGTCTGTATCACTCTGCAGGGGGTGGGGTCATAGCTTCCTTCTGTCTGTATCACTCTGCAGGGGGCGGGGTCATAGCTCTCTTCTGTCTGTATCACTCTGCAGGGGGTGGGGTCATAGCTCCCTTCTGTCTGTATCACTCTGCAGGGGGTGGGGTCATAGCTTCCTTCTGTCTGTATCACTCTGCAGGGGGTGGGGTCATAGCTCCCTTCTGTCTGTATCACTCTGCAGGGGGTGGGGTCATAGCTTCCTTCTGTCTGTATCACTCTGCAGGGGGTGAGGTCATAGCTCCCTTCTATCTGTATCACTCTGCAGGGGGCGGGGTCATAGCTCCCTTCTGTCTGTATCACTCTGCAGGGGGCGGGGTCATAGCTCCCTTCTGTCTGTATCACTCTGCAGGGGGTGAGGTCATAGCTCCCTTCTATCTGTATCACTCTGCAGGGGGTGAGGTCATAGCTCCCTTCTATCTGTATCACTCTGCAGGGGGTGGGGTCATAGCTCCTTTCTGTCTGTATCACTCTGCAGAGGGTGGGGTCATAGCTCTCTTCTATCTGTATCACTCTGCAGGGGGCGGGGTCATAGCTCCCTTCTGTCTGTATCACTCTGCAGGGGGTGAGGTCATAGCTCCCTTCTATCTGTATCACTCTGCAGGGGGTGGGGTCATAGCACCCTTCTATCTGTATCACTCTGCAGGGGGTGGGGTCATAGCTCCCTTCTATCTGTATCACTCTGCAGGGGGTGGGGTCATAGCTCCCTTCTGTCTGTATCACTCTGCAGGGGGTGGGGTCATAGCTCCCTTCTGTCTGTATCACTCTGCAGGGGGTGAGGTCATAGCTCCCTTCTATCTGTATCACTCTGCAGGGGGTGGGGTCATAGCTCCCTTCTGTCTGTATCACTCTGCAGGGGGTGAGGTCATAGCTCCCTTCTGTCTGTATCACTCTGCAGGGGGTGGGGTCATAGCTTCCTTCTATCTGTATCACTCTGCAGGGGGTGGGGTCATAGCTCCCTTCTGTCTGTATCACTCTGCAGGGGGTGGGGTCATAGCTCCCTTCTGTCTGTATCACTCTGCAGGGGGTGGGGTCATAGCTTCCTTCTGTCTGTATCACTCTGCAGGGGGTGGGGTCATAGCTCCCTTCTGTCTGTATCACTCTGCAGGGGGTGGGGTCATAGCTCCCTTCTGTCTATATCACTCTGCAGGGGGTGGGGTCATAGCTCCCTTCTGTCTGTATCACTGCAGGGGGGGGGTCATAGCTCCCTTCTGTCTGTATCACTCTGCAGGGGGTGAGGTCATAGCTCCCTTCTGTCTGTATCACTCTGCAGGGGGTGGGGTCATAGCTCCCTTCTGTCTGTATCACTCTGCAGGGGGTGAGGTCATAGCTCCCTTCTATCTGTATCACTCTGCAGGGGGTGAGGTCATAGCTCCCTTCTATCTGTATCACTCTGCAGGGGGTGAGGTCATAGCTCCCTTCTGTCTGTATCACTCTGCAGGGGGTGAGGTCATAGCTCCCTTCTGTCTGTATCACTCTGCAGGGGGTGGGGTCATAGCTCCCTTCTATCTGTATCACTCTGCAGGGGGTGAGGTCATAGCTCCCTTCTGTCTGTATCACTCTGCAGGGGGTGAGGTCATAGCTCCCTTCTATCTGTATCACTCTGCAGGGGGCGGGGTCATAGCTCCCTTCTATCTGTATCACTCTGCAGGGGGTGAGGTCATAGCTCCCTTCTGTCTGTATCACTCTGCAGGGGGTGGGGTCATAGCTCCCTTCTATCTGTATCACTCTGCAGGGGGTGAGGTCATAGCTCCCTTCTGTCTGTATCACTCTGCAGGGGGCGGGGTCATAGCTTCCTTCTATCTGTATCACTCTGCAGGGGGCGGGGTCATAGCTCCCTTCTGTCTGTATCACTCTGCAGGGGGTGGGGTCATAGCTCCCTTCTGTCTGTATCACTCTGCAGGGGGTGGGGTCATAGCTTCCTTCTATCTGTATCACTCTGCAGGGGGTGGGGTCATAGCTCCCTTCTGTCTGTATCACTCTGCAGGGGGTGAGGTCATAGCTCCCTTCTGTCTGTATCACTCTGCAGGGGGTGAGGTCATAGCTCCCTTCTGTCTGTATCACTCTGCAGGGGGTGGGGTCATAGCTCCCTTCTGTCTGTATCACTCTGCAGGGGGCGGGGTCATAGCTCCCTTCTGTCTGTATCACTCTGCAGGGGGTGGGGTCATAGCTCCCTTCTGTCTGTATCACTCTGCAGGGGGCGGGGTCATAGCTTCCTTCTATCTGTATCACTCTGCAGGGGGCGGGGTCATAGCTCCCTTCTGTCTGTATCACTCTGCAGGGGGTGGGGTCATAGCTCCCTTCTGTCTGTATCACTCTGCAGGGGGTGGGGTCATAGCTTCCTTCTATCTGTATCACTCTGCAGGGGGTGGGGTCATAGCTCCCTTCTGTCTGTATCACTCTGCAGGGGGTGAGGTCATAGCTCCCTTCTGTCTGTATCACTCTGCAGGGGGTGAGGTCATAGCTCCCTTCTGTCTGTATCACTCTGCAGGGGGCGGGGTCATAGCTCTCTTCTGTCTGTATCACTCTGCAGGGGGCGGGGTCATAGCTCCCTTCTGTCTGTATCACTCTGCAGGGGGTGAGGTCATAGCTCCCTTCTGTCTATATCACTCTGCAGGGGGTGGGGTCATAGCTCCCTTCTGTCTGTATCACTCTGCAGGGGGTGGGGTCATAGCTCCCTTCTGTCTGTATCACTCTGCAGGGGGTGAGGTCATAGCACCCTTCTGTCTGTATCACTCTGCAGGGGGTGAGGTCATAGCTCCCTTCTGTCTGTATCACTCTGCAGGGGGTGAGGTCATAGCTCCCTTCTATCTGTATCACTCTGCAGGGGGCGGGGTCATAGCTCCCTTCTGTCTGTATCACTCTGCAGGGGGTGGGGTCATAGCTCCCTTCTGTCTGTATCACTCTGCAGGGGGTGGGGTCATAGCTCCCTTCTGTCTGTATCTCTCTGCAGGGGGTGGGGTCATATCTCCCTTCTGTCTGTATCACTCTGCAGGGGGTGGGGTCATAGCTCCCTTCTGTCTGTATCACTCTGCAGGGGGCGGGGTCATAGCTCCCTTCTATCTGTATCACTCTGCAGGGGGTGAGGTCATAGCTCTCTTCTGTCTGTATCACTCTGCAGGGGGTGGGGTCATAGCTCCCTTCTATCTGTATCACTCTGCAGGGGGCGGGGTCATAGCTCCCTTCTGTCTGTATCACTCTGCAGGGGGTGAGGTCATAGCTCCCTTCTATCTGTATCTCCCTGCAGGGGGGGGTCATAGCTTCCTTCTGTCTGTATCACTCTGCAGGGGGTGGGGTCATAGCTTCCTTCTGTCTGTATCACTCTGCAGGGGGCGGGGTCATAGCTCTCTTCTGTCTGTATCACTCTGCAGGGGGTGGGGTCATAGCTCCCTTCTGTCTGTATCACTCTGCAGGGGGTGGGGTCATAGCTTCCTTCTGTCTGTATCACTCTGCAGGGGGTGGGGTCATAGCTCCCTTCTGTCTGTATCACTCTGCAGGGGGTGGGGTCATAGCTTCCTTCTGTCTGTATCACTCTGCAGGGGGTGGGGTCATAGCTCCCTTCTGTCTGTATCTCTCTGCAGGGGGTGTGGTGATAGCTCCCTTCTGTCTGTATCACTCTGCAGGGGGCGGGGTCATAGCTCCCTTCTGTCTGTATCACTCTGCAGGGGGTGAGGTCATAGCTCCCTTCTGTCTGTATCACTCTGCAGGGGGTGAGGTCATAGCTCCCTTCTGTCTGTATCACTCTGCAGGGGGCGGGGTCATAGCTCCCTTCTGTCTGTATCACTCTGCAGGGGGTGAGGTCATAGCTCCCTTCTGTCTGTATCACTCTGCAGGGGGCGGGGTCATAGCTCCCTTCTGTCTGTATCACTCTGCAGGGGGTGAGGTCATAGCTCCCTTCTATCTGTATCACTCTGCAGGGGGTGAGGTCATAGCTCCCTTCTATCTGTATCACTCTGCAGGGGGTGGGGTCATAGCTCCTTTCTGTCTGTATCACTCTGCAGAGGGTGGGGTCATAGCTCCCTTCTATCTGTATCACTCTGCAGGGGGCGGGGTCATAGCTCCCTTCTGTCTGTATCACTCTGCAGGGGGTGAGGTCATAGCTCCCTTCTATCTGTATCACTCTGCAGGGGGTGGGGTCATAGCACCCTTCTATCTGTATCACTCTGCAGGGGGTGGGGTCATAGCTCCCTTCTATCTGTATCACTCTGCAGGGGGTGGGGTCATAGCTCCCTTCTGTCTGTATCACTCTGCAGGGGGTGAGGTCATAGCTCCCTTCTATCTGTATCACTCTGCAGGGGGTGGGGTCATAGCTCCCTTCTGTCTGTATCACTCTGCAGGGGGTGAGGTCATAGCTCCCTTCTGTCTGTATCACTCTGCAGGGGGTGGGGTCATAGCTTCCTTCTATCTGTATCACTCTGCAGGGGGTGGGGTCATAGCTCCCTTCTGTCTGTATCACTCTGCAGGGGGTGGGGTCATAGCTCCCTTCTGTCTGTATCACTCTGCAGGGGGTGGGGTCATAGCTTCCTTCTGTCTGTATCACTCTGCAGGGGGTGGGGTCATAGCTCCCTTCTGTCTGTATCACTCTGCAGGGGGTGGGGTCATAGCTCCCTTCTGTCTATATCACTCTGCAGGGGGTGGGGTCATAGCTCCCTTCTGTCTGTATCACTGCAGGGGGGGGGTCATAGCTCCCTTCTGTCTGTATCACTCTGCAGGGGGTGAGGTCATAGCTCCCTTCTGTCTGTATCACTCTGCAGGGGGTGGGGTCATAGCTCCCTTCTGTCTGTATCACTCTGCAGGGGGTGAGGTCATAGCTCCCTTCTATCTGTATCACTCTGCAGGGGGTGAGGTCATAGCTCCCTTCTATCTGTATCACTCTGCAGGGGGTGAGGTCATAGCTCCCTTCTGTCTGTATCACTCTGCAGGGGGTGAGGTCATAGCTCCCTTCTGTCTGTATCACTCTGCAGGGGGTGGGGTCATAGCTCCCTTCTATCTGTATCACTCTGCAGGGGGTGAGGTCATAGCTCCCTTCTGTCTGTATCACTCTGCAGGGGGTGAGGTCATAGCTCCCTTCTATCTGTATCACTCTGCAGGGGGTGAGGTCATAGCTCCCTTCTGTCTGTATCACTCTGCAGGGGGTGGGGTCATAGCTCCCTTCTATCTGTATCACTCTGCAGGGGGTGAGGTCATAGCTCCCTTCTGTCTGTATCACTCTGCAGGGGGCGGGGTCATAGCTTCCTTCTATCTGTATCACTCTGCAGGGGGCGGGGTCATAGCTCCCTTCTGTCTGTATCACTCTGCAGGGGGTGGGGTCATAGCTCCCTTCTGTCTGTATCACTCTGCAGGGGGTGGGGTCATAGCTTCCTTCTGTCTGTATCACTCTGCAGGGGGTGGGGTCATAGCTCCCTTCTGTCTGTATCACTCTGCAGGGGGTGAGGTCATAGCTCCCTTCTGTCTGTATCACTCTGCAGGGGGTGAGGTCATAGCTCCCTTCTGTCTGTATCACTCTGCAGGGGGTGGGGTCATAGCTCCCTTCTGTCTGTATCACTCTGCAGGGGGCGGGGTCATAGCTCCCTTCTGTCTGTATCACTCTGCAGGGGGTGGGGTCATAGCTCCCTTCTGTCTGTATCACTCTGCAGGGGGCGGGGTCATAGCTTCCTTCTATCTGTATCACTCTGCAGGGGGCGGGGTCATAGCTCCCTTCTGTCTGTATCACTCTGCAGGGGGTGGGGTCATAGCTCCCTTCTGTCTGTATCACTCTGCAGGGGGTGGGGTCATAGCTTCCTTCTATCTGTATCACTCTGCAGGGGGTGGGGTCATAGCTCCCTTCTGTCTGTATCACTCTGCAGGGGGTGAGGTCATAGCTCCCTTCTGTCTGTATCACTCTGCAGGGGGTGAGGTCATAGCTCCCTTCTGTCTGTATCACTCTGCAGGGGGCGGGGTCATAGCTCTCTTCTGTCTGTATCACTCTGCAGGGGGCGGGGTCATAGCTCCCTTCTGTCTGTATCACTCTGCAGGGGGTGAGGTCATAGCTCCCTTCTGTCTATATCACTCTGCAGGGGGTGGGGTCATAGCTCCCTTCTGTCTGTATCACTCTGCAGGGGGTGGGGTCATAGCTCCCTTCTGTCTGTATCACTCTGCAGGGGGTGAGGTCATAGCACCCTTCTGTCTGTATCACTCTGCAGGGGGTGAGGTCATAGCTCCCTTCTGTCTTTATCACTCTGCAGGGGGTGAGGTCATAGCTCCCTTCTATCTGTATCACTCTGCAGGGGGCGGGGTCATAGCTCCCTTATGTCTGTATCACTCTGCAGGGGGTGGGGTCATAGCTCCCTTCTGTCTGTATCACTCTGCAGGGGGTGAGGTCATAGCTCCCTTCTATCTGTATCACTCTGCAGGGGGCGGGGTCATAGCTCCCTTCTGTCTGTATCACTCTGCAGGGGGTGGGGTCATAGCTCCCTTCTGTCTGTATCACTCTGCAGGGGGTGGGGTCATAGCTCCCTTCTGTCTGTATCACTCTGCAGGGGGTGAGGTCATAGCTTCCTTCTGTCTGTATCACTCTGCAGGGGGTGGGGTCATAGCTTCCTTCTATCTGTATCACTCTGCAGGGGGCGGGGTCATAGCTCCCTTCTGTCTGTATCACTCTGCAGGGGGTGGGGTCATAGCTTCCTTCTATCTGTATCACTCTGCAGGGGGTGGGGTCATAGCTCCCTTCTGTCTGTATCACTCTGCAGGGGGTGAGGTCATAGCTCTCTTCTATCTGTATCACTCTGCAGGGGGTGGGGTCATAGCTCCCTTCTGTCTGTATCACTCTGCAGGGGGTGGGGTCATAGCTCCCTTCTGTCTGTATCACTCTGCAGGGGGTGAGGTCATAGCTCCCTTCTGTCTGTATCACTCTGCAGGGGGTGAGGTCATAGCTCTCTTCTATCTGTATCACTCTGCAGGGGGTGGGGTCATAGCTCCCTTCTGTCTGTATCACTCTGCAGGGGGTGAGGTCATAGCTCTCTTCTGTCTGTATCACTCTGCAGGGGGTGAGGTCATAGCTCCCTTCTGTCTGTATCACTCTGCAGGGGGCGGGGTCATAGCTCCCTTCTGTCTGTATCACTCTGCAGGGGGCGGGGTCATAGCTCCCTTCTGTCTGTATCACTCTGCAGGGGGTGGGGTCATAGCTCCCTTCTGTCTGTATCACTCTGCAGGGGGTGAGGTCATAGCTCCCTTCTGTCTGTATCACTCTGCAGGGGGTGAGGTCATAGCTCCCTTCTGTCTGTATCACTCTGCAGGGGGTGAGGTCATAGCTCCCTTCTGTCTGTATCACTCTGCAGGGGGTGAGGTCATAGCTCCCTTCTGTCTGTATCACTCTGCAGGGGGTGGGATCATAGCTCCCTTCTGTCTGTATCACTCTGCAGGGGGTGGGGTCATAGCTTCCTTCTGTCTGTATCACTCTGCAGGGGGTGAGGTCATAGCTCCCTTCTGTCTGTATCACTCTGCAGGGGGTGAGGTCATAGCTCCCTTCTGTCTGTATCACTCTGCAGGGGGTGGGGTCATAGCTCCCTTCTATCTGTATCTCTCTGCAGGGGGTGAGGTCATAGCTCCCTTCTATCTGTATCACTCTGCAGGGGGCGGGGTCATAGCTCCCTTCTGTCTGTATCACTCTGCAGGGGGTGAGGTCATAGCTCTCTTCTATCTGTATCACTCTGCAGGGGGTGGGGTCATAGCTCCCTTCTGTCTGTATCACTCTGCAGGGGGTGAGGTCATAGCTCTCTTCTATCTGTATCACTCTGCAGGGGGTGGGGTCATAGCTCCCTTCTGTCTGTATCACTCTGCAGGGGGTGAGGTCATAGCTCTCTTCTGTCTGTATCACTCTGCAGGGGGTGAGGTCATAGCTCCCTTCTGTCTGTATCACTCTGCAGGGGGTGGGGTCACAGCTCCCTTCTGTCTGTATCACTCTGCAGGGGGTGAGGTCATAGCTCCCTTCTGTCTGTATCTCTCTGCAGGTGGTGGGGTCATAGCTCCCTTCTGTCTGTATCACTCTGCAGGGGGTGAGGTCATAGCTCTCTTCTGTCTGTATCACTCTGCAGGGGGTGGGGTCATAGCTCCCTTCTGTCTGTATCACTCTGCAGGGGGTGAGGTCATAGCTCTCTTCTGTCTGTATCACTCTGCAGGGGGTGAGGTCATAGCTCTCTTCTGTCTGTATCACTCTGCAGGGGGTGAGGTCACAGCTCCCTTCTGTCTGTATCACTCTGCAGGGGGTGAGGTCACAGCTCCCTTCTGTCTGTATCTCTCTGCAGGGGGTGGGGTCATAGCTCCCTTCTATCTGTATCACTCTGCAGGGGGTGGGGTCATAGCTCCCTTCTGTCTGTATCACTCTGCAGGGGGCGGGGTCATAGCTCCCTTCTGTCTGTATCACTCTGCAGGGGGTGGGGTCATAGCTCCCTTCTGTCTGTATCACTCTGCAGGGGGTGAGGTCATAGCTCCCTTCTGTCTGTATCACTCTGCAGGGGGTGGGGTCATAGCTCCCTTCTGTCTGTATCACTCTGCAGGGGGTGAGGTCATAGCTCCCTTCTATCTGTATCACTCTGCAGGGGGTGAGGTCATAGCTCCCTTCTGTCTGTATCACTCTGCAGGGGGTGAGGTCATAGCTCCCTTCTGTCTGTATCACTCTGCAGGGGGTGAGGTCATAGCTCCCTTCTGTCTGTATCTCTCTGCAGGGGGTGGGGTCATAGCTCCCTTCTGTCTGTATCTCTCTGCAGGGGGTGGGGTCATAGCTCCCTTCTGTCTGTATCACTCTGCAGGGGGTGAGGTCATAGCTCCCTTCTGTCTGTATCTCTCTGCAGGGGGTGGGGTCATAGCTCCCTTCTGTCTGTATCACTCTGCAGGGGGTGGGGTCATAGCTCCCTTCTGTCTGTATCACTCTGCAGGGGGTGAGGTCATAGCTCCCTTCTGTCTGTATCACTCTGCAGGGGGTGGGGTCATAGCTTCCTTCTGTCTGTATCACTCTGCAGGGGGCGGGGTCATAGCTCCCTTCTGTCTGTATCACTCTGCAGGGGGTGAGGTCATAGCTCCCTTCTATCTGTATCTCCCTGCAGGGGGGGGTCATAGCTTCCTTCTATCTGTATCACTCTGCAGGGGGTGGGGTCATAGCTCCCTTCTGTCTGTATCACTCTGCAGGGGGTGGGGTCATAGCTCCCTTCTGTCTGTATCTCTCTGCAGGGGGTGGGGTCATATCTCCCTTCTGTCTGTATCACTCTGCAGGGGGTGGGGTCATAGCTCCCTTCTGTCTGTATCACTCTGCAGGGGGCGGGGTCATAGCTCCCTTCTATCTGTATCACTCTGCAGGGGGTGAGGTCATAGCTCTCTTCTGTCTGTATCACTCTGCAGGGGGCGGGGTCATAGCTCTCTTCTGTCTGTATCACTCTGCAGGGGGTGGGGTCATAGCTTCCTTCTGTCTGTATCACTCTGCAGGGGGCGGGGTCATAGCTCCCTTCTGTCTGTATCACTCTGCAGGGGGTGAGGTCATAGCTCCCTTCTGTCTGTATCACTCTGCAGGGGGCGGGGTCATAGCTCTCTTCTGTCTGTATCACTCTGCAGGGGGTGGGGTCATAGCTCCCTTCTGTCTGTATCACTCTGCAGGGGGTGGGGTCATAGCTTCCTTCTGTCTGTATCACTCTGCAGGGGGTGGGGTCATAGCTCCCTTCTGTCTGTATCACTCTGCAGGGGGTGGGGTCATAGCTTCCTTCTGTCTGTATCACTCTGCAGGGGGTGGGGTCATAGCTTCCTTCTGTCTGTATCACTCTGCAGGGGGGGGTCATAGCTTCCTTCTGTCTGTATCACTCTGCAGGGGGTGGGGTCATAGCTTCCTTCTGTCTGTATCACTCTGCAGGGGGCGGGGTCATAGCTCTCTTCTGTCTGTATCACTCTGCAGGGGGTGGGGTCATAGCTCCCTTCTGTCTGTATCACTCTGCAGGGGGTGGGGTCATAGCTTCCTTCTGTCTGTATCACTCTGCAGGGGGTGGGGTCATAGCTCCCTTCTGTCTGTATCACTCTGCAGGGGGTGGGGTCATAGCTTCCTTCTGTCTGTATCACTCTGCAGGGGGTGAGGTCATAGCTCCCTTCTATCTGTATCACTCTGCAGGGGGCGGGGTCATAGCTCCCTTCTGTCTGTATCACTCTGCAGGGGGTGGGGTCATAGCTCTCTTCTGTCTGTATCACTCTGCAGGGGGTGGGGTCATAGCTCTCTTCTGTCTGTATCACTCTGCAGGGGGTGAGGTCACAGCTCCCTTCTGTCTGTATCACTCTGCAGGGGGTGGGGTCATAGCTCCCTTCTATCTGTATCACTCTGCAGGGGGTGAGGTCATAGCTCCCTTCTGTCTGTATCACTCTGCAGGGGGTGGGGTCATAGCTCCCTTCTGTCTGTATCACTCTGCAGGGGGTGGGGTCATAGCTCCCTTCTATCTGTATCACTCTGCAGGGGGTGAGGTCACAGCTCCCTTCTGTCTGTATCTCTCTGCAGGGGGTGGGGTCATATCTCCCTTCTGTCTGTATCACTCTGCAGGGGGTGGGGTCATAGCTCCCTTCTGTCTGTATCACTCTGCAGGGGGTGAGGTCATAGCTCCCTTCTGTCTGTATCACTCTGCAGGGGGTGAGGTCATAGCTCCCTTCTGTCTGTATCACTCTGCAGGGGGTGAGGTCATAGCTCCCTTCTATCTGTATCACTCTGCAGGGGGTGAGGTCATAGCTCCCTTCTATCTGTATCACTCTGCAGGGGGTGAGGTCATAGCTCCCTTCTGTCTGTATCACTCTGCAGGGGGCGAGGTCATAGCTCCCTTCTGTCTGTATCACTCTGCAGGGGATGGGGTCATAGCTCCTTTCTATCTGTATCACTCTGCAGGGGTGAGGTCATAGCTCCCTTCTATCTGTATCACTCTGCAGGGGGTGAGGTCATAGCTCCCTTCTGTCTGTATCACTCTGCAGGGGGTGAGGTCATAGCTCCCTTCTGTCTGTATCACTCTGCAGGGGGCGGGGTCATAGCTCCCTTCTGTCTGTATCACTCTGCAGGGGGCGGGGTCATAGCTCCCTTCTGTCTGTATCACTCTGCAGGGGGTGGGGTCATAGCTCCCTTCTGTCTGTATCACTCTGCAGGGGGTGGGGTCATAGCTCCCTTCTGTCTGTATCACTCTGCAGGGGGTGGGGTCATAGCTCCCTTCTGTCTGTATCACTCTGCAGGGGGTGAGGTCATAGCTCCCTTCTGTCTGTATCACTCTGCAGGGGGCGGGGTCATAGCTCCCTTCTGTCTGTATCACTCTGCAGGGGGTGAGGTCATAGCTCCCTTCTGTCTGTATCTCTCTGCAGGGGGTGGGGTCATAGCTCCCTTCTGTCTGTATCACTCTGCAGGGGGTGAGGTCATAGCTCCCTTCTGTCTGTATCACTCTGCAGGGGGCGGGGTCATAGCTCCCTTCTGTCTGTATCACTCTGCAGGGGGCGGGGTCATAGCTCCCTTCTGTCTGTATCACTCTGCAGGGGGCGGGGTCATAGCTCCCTTCTGTCTGTATCACTCTGCAGGGGGCGAGGTCATAGCTCCCTTCTATCTGTATCACTCTGCAGGGGGCGGGGTCATAGCTCCCTTCTATCTGTATCACTCTGCAGGGGGTGGGGTCATAGCTCCCTTCTGTCTGTATCACTCTGCAGGGGGTGAGGTCATAGCTCCCTTCTGTCTGTATCTCTCTGCAGGGGGTGAGGTCATAGCTCCCTTCTGTCTGTATCACTCTGCAGGGGGTGAGGTCATAGCTCCCTTCTATCTGTATCACTCTGCAGGGGGCGGGGTCATAGCTCCCTTCTGTCTGTATCACTCTGCAGGGGGTGAGGTCATAGCTCTCTTCTATCTGTATCACTCTGCAGGGGGTGGGGTCATAGCTCCCTTCTATCTGTATCACTCTGCAGGGGGTGAGGTCATAGCTCCCTTCTGTCTGTATCACTCTGCAGGGGGTGGGGTCATAGCTCCCTTCTGTCTGTATCACTCTGCAGGGGGTGAGGTTATAGCTCCCTTCTGTCTGTATCACTCTGCAGGAGGTGGGGTCATAGCTCCCTTCTGTCTGTATCACTCTGCAGGGGGTGAGGTCATAGCTCCCTCCTATCTGTATCACTCTGCAGGGGGTGGGGTCATAGCTCCCTTCTGTCTGTATCACTCTGCACGGGGTGGGGTCATAGCTCCCTTCTATCTGTATCACTCTGCAGGGGGCGGGGTCATAGCTCCCTTCTGTCTGTATCACTCTGCAGGGGGTGAGGTCACAGCTCCCTTCTGTCTGTATCACTCTGCAGGGGGTGAGGTCATAGCTCCCTTCTATCTGTATCACTCTGCAGGGGGCGGGGTCATAGCTCCCTTCTGTCTGTATCACTCTGCAGGGGGTGAGGTCATAGCTCCCTTCTGTCTGTATCACTCTGCAGGGGGCGGGGTCATAGCTCCCTTCTGTCTGTATCACTCTGCAGGGGGCGGGGTCATAGCTCCCTTCTGTCTGTATCACTCTGCAGGGGGCGGGGTCATAGCTCCCTTCTGTCTGTATCACTCTGCAGGGGGTGAGGTCATAGCTCCCTTCTGTCTGTATCACTCTGCAGGGGGTGAGGTCACAGCTCCCTTCTATCTGTATCACTCTGCAGGGGGTGGGGTCATAGCTCCCTTCTGTCTGTATCACTCTGCAGGGGGTGAGGTCATAGCTCCCTTCTGTCTGTATCACTCTGCAGGGGGTGGGGTCATAGCTCCCTTCTGTCTGTATCTCTCTGCAGGGGGTGAGGTCATAGCTCCCTTCTATCTGTATCACTCTGCAGAGGGTGGGGTCATAGCTCCCTTCTGTCTGTATCTCTCTGCAGGGGGTGGGGTCATAGCTCCCTTCTATCTGTATCACTCTGCAGGGGGTGGGGTCATAGCTCCCTTCTGTCTGTATCACTCTGCAGGGGGTGAGGTCACAGCTCCCTTCTGTCTGTATCTCTCTGCAGGGGGTGGGGTCATATCTCCCTTCTGTCTGTATCACTCTGCAGGGGGTGGGGTCATAGCTCCCTTCTGTCTGTATCACTCTGCAGGGGGTGGGGTCATAGCTCCCTTCTGTCTGTATCACTCTGCAGGGGGTGAGGTCATAGCTCCCTTCTGTCTGTATCACTCTGCAGGGGGTGAGGTCATAGCTCCCTTCTATCTGTATCACTCTGCAGGGGGTGAGGTCATAGCTCCCTTCTATCTGTATCACTCTGCAGGGGGTGAGGTCATAGCTCCCTTCTGTCTGTATCACTCTGCAGGGGGCGAGGTCATAGCTCCCTTCTGTCTGTATCACTCTGCAGGGGGTGGGGTCATAGCTCCTTTCTATCTGTATCACTCTGCAGGGGTGAGGTCATAGCTCCCTTCTATCTGTATCACTCTGCAGGGGGTGAGGTCATAGCTCCCTTCTGTCTGTATCACTCTGCAGGGGGTGAGGTCATAGCTCCCTTCTATCTGTATCACTCTGCAGGGGGCGGGGTCATAGCTCCCTTCTGTCTGTATCACTCTGCAGGGGGCGGGGTCATAGCTCCCTTCTGTCTGTATCACTCTGCAGGGGGCGGGGTCATAGCTCCCTTCTGTCTGTATCACTCTGCAGGGGGTGGGGTCATAGCTCCCTTCTGTCTGTATCACTCTGCAGGGGGTGGGGTCATAGCTCCCTTCTGTCTGTATCACTCTGCAGGGGGTGGGGTCATAGCTCCCTTCTGTCTGTATCACTCTGCAGGGGGTGGGGTCATAGCTCCCTTCTGTCTGTATCACTCTGCAGGGGGTGAGGTCATAGCTCCCTTCTGTCTGTATCACTCTGCAGGGGGCGGGGTCATAGCTCCCTTCTGTCTGTATCACTCTGCAGGGGGTGAGGTCATAGCTCCCTTCTGTCTGTATCTCTCTGCAGGGGGTGGGGTCATAGCTCCCTTCTGTCTGTATCACTCTGCAGGGGGTGAGGTCATAGCTCCCTTCTGTCTGTATCACTCTGCAGGGGGCGGGGTCATAGCTCCCTTCTGTCTGTATCACTCTGCAGGGGGCGGGGTCATAGCTCCCTTCTGTCTGTATCACTCTGCAGGGGGCGGGGTCATAGCTCCCTTCTGTCTGTATCACTCTGCAGGGGGCGAGGTCATAGCTCCCTTCTATCTGTATCACTCTGCAGGGGGCGGGGTCATAGCTCCCTTCTATCTGTATCACTCTGCAGGGGGTGGGGTCATAGCTCCCTTCTGTCTGTATCACTCTGCAGGGGGTGAGGTCATAGCTCCCTTCTGTCTGTATCTCTCTGCAGGGGGTGGGGTCATAGCTCCCTTCTGTCTGTATCACTCTGCAGGGGGCGGGGTCATAGCTCCCTTCTATCTGTATCACTCTGCAGGGGGTGAGGTCATAGCTCCCTTCTGTCTGTATCACTCTGCAGGGGGCGGGGTCATAGCTCCCTTCTATCTGTATCACTCTGCAGGGGGTGTGGTCATAGCTCCCTTCTATCTGTATCACTCTGCAGGGGGCGGGGTCATAGCTCCCTTCTGTCTGTATCACTCTGCAGGGGGTGAGGTCATAGCTCCCTTCTGTCTGTATCGCTCTGCAGGGGGTGAGGTCATAGCTCCCTTCTATCTGTATCACTCTGCAGGGGGCGGGGTCATAGCTCCCTTCTGTCTGTATCACTCTGCAGGGGGTGAGGTCATAGCTCTCTTCTATCTGTATCACTCTGCAGGGGGTGGGGTCATAGCTCCCTTCTATCTGTATCACTCTGCAGGGGGTGAGGTCATAGCTCCCTTCTGTCTGTATCACTCTGCAGGGGGTGGGGTCATAGCTCCCTCATGTCTGTATCACTCTGCAGGGGGTGAGGTTATAGCTCCCTTCTGTCTGTATCACTCTGCAGGGGGTGGGGTCATAGCTCCCTTCTGTCTGTATCACTCTGCAGGGGGTGAGGTCATAGCTCCCTTCTGTCTGTATCACTTTGCAGGGGGTGGGGTCATAGCTCCCTCCTATCTGTATCACTCTGCAGGGGGTGGGGTCATAGCTCCCTTCTGTCTGTATCACTCTGCAGGGGGTGGGGTCATAGCTCCCTTCTATCTGTATCACTCTGCAGGGGGCGGGGTCATAGCTCCCTTCTGTCTGTATCACTCTGCAGGGGGTGAGGTCACAGCTCCCTTCTGTCTGTATCACTCTGCAGGGGGTGAGGTCATAGCTCCCTTCTATCTGTATCACTCTGCAGGGGGCGGGGTCATAGCTCCCTTCTGTCTGTATCACTCTGCAGGGGGTGAGGTCATAGCTCCCTTCTGTCTGTATCACTCTGCAGGGGGCGGGGTCATAGCTCCCTTCTGTCTGTATCACTCTGCAGGGGGCGGGGTCATAGCTCCCTTCTGTCTGTATCACTCTGCAGGGGGCGGGGTCATAGCTCCCTTCTGTCTGTATCACTCTGCAGGGGGTGAGGTCATAGCTCCCTTCTGTCTGTATCACTCTGCAGGGGGTGAGGTCACAGCTCCCTTCTATCTGTATCACTCTGCAGGGGGTGGGGTCATAGCTCCCTTCTGTCTGTATCACTCTGCAGGGGGTGAGGTCATAGCTCCCTTCTGTCTGTATCACTCTGCAGAGGGTGAGGTCATAGCTCCCTTCTGTCTGTATCTCTCTGCAGGGGGTGAGGTCATAGCTCCCTTCTATCTGTATCACTCTGCAGGGGGTGGGGTCATAGCTCCCTTCTATCTGTATCACTCTGCAGGGGGTGGGGTCATAGCTCCCTTCTGTCTGTATCACTCTGCAGGGGGTGAGGTCATAGCTCCCTTCTGTCTGTATCACTCTGCAGGGGGTGGGGTCATAGCTCCCTTCTGTCTGTATCACTCTGCAGGGGGTGAGGTCATAGCTCCCTTCTGTCTGTATCACTCTGCAGGGGGTGGGGTCATAGCTCCCTTCTGTCTGTATCACTCTGCAGGGGGCGGGGTCATAGCTCCCTTCTGTCTGTATCACTCTGCAGGGGGTAGGGTCATAGCTCCCTTCTGTCTGTATCACTCTGCAGGGGGTGGGGTCATAGCTCCCTTCTATCTGTATCACTCTGCAGGGGGTGAGGTCACAGCTCCCTTCTGTCTGTATCACTCTGCAGGGGGTGAGGTCATAGCTCTCTTCTATCTGTATCACTCTGCAGGGGGTGAGGTCATAGCTCTCTTCTATCTGTATCACTCTGCAGGGGGTGAGGTCACAGCTCCCTTCGGTCTGTATCACTCTGCAGGGGGTGAGGTCACAGCTCCCTTCTGTCTGTATCACTCTGCAGGGGGTGAGGTCATAGCTCCCTTCTATCTGTATCACTCTGCAGGGGGTGAGGTCATAGCTCCCTTCTATCTGTATCACTCTGCAGGGGGTGAGGTCATAGCTCTCTTCTATCTGTATCACTCTGCAGGGGGTGGGGTCATAGCTCCCTTCTATCTGTATCACTCTGCAGGGGGCGGGGTCATAGCTCCCTTCTGTCTGTATCACTCTGCAGGGGGTGAGGTCATAGCTCCCTTCTATCTGTATCACTCTGCAGGGGTGAGGTCATAGCTCTCTTCTATCTGTATCACTCTGCAGGGGGCGGGGTCATAGCTCCCTTCTATCTGTATCACTCTGCAGGGGGCGGGGTCATAGCTCCCTTCTGTCTGTATCACTCTGCAGGGGGCGGGGTCATAGCTCCTTTCTGTCTGTATCACTCTGTAGGGGGTGGGGTCATAGCTCCCTTCTATCTGTATCACTCTGCAGGGGGTGAGGTCACAGCTCCCTTCTGTCTGTATCACTCTGCAGGGGGTGGGGTCATAGCTCCCTTCTGTCTGTATCACTCTGCAGGGGGTGGGGTCATAGCTCCCTTCTGTCTGTATCACTCTGCAGGGGGCGGGGTCATAGCTCCCTTCTATCTGTATCACTCTGCAGGGGGTGGGGTCATAGCTCCCTTCTATCTGTATCACTCTGCAGGGGGCGGGGTCATAGCTCCCTTCTGTCTGTATCACTCTGCAGGGGGCGGGGTCATAGCTCCCTTCTATCTGTATCACTCTGCAGGGGGTGGGGTCATAGCTCCCTTCTGTCTGTATGACTCTGCAGGGGGCGGGGTCATAGCTCCCTTCTATCTGTATCACTCTGCAGGGGGCGGGGTCATAGCTCCCTTCTATCTGTATCACTCTGCAGGGGGCAGGGTCATAGCTCCCTTCTATCTGTATCACTCTGCAGGGGGCGGGGTCATAGCTCCCTTCTATCTGTATCACTCTGCAGGGGGCGGGGTCATAGCTCCCTTCTATCTGTATCACTCTGCAGGGGGCGGGGTCATAGCTCCCTTCTATCTGTATCACTCTGCAGGGGGTGGGGTCATAGCTCCCTTCTGTCTGTATCACTCTGCAGGCGGTGGGGTCATAGCTCCCTTCTGTCTGTATCACTCTGCAGGGGGTGGGGTCATAGCTCCCTTCTGTCTATATCACTCTGCAGGGGGTGGGGTCATAGCTCCCTTCTGTCTGTATCACTGCAGGGGGGGGGTCATAGCTCCCTTCTGTCTGTATCACTCTGCAGGGGGTGAGGTCATAGCTCCCTTCTGTCTGTATCACTCTGCAGGGGGTGGGGTCATAGCTCCCTTCTATCTGTATCACTCTGCAGGGGGTGGGGTCATAGCTCCCTTCTATCTGTATCACTCTGCAGGGGGTGAGGTCATAGCTCCCTTCTATCTGTATCACTCTGCAGGGGGTGAGGTCATAGCTCCCTTCTATCTGTATCACTCTGCAGGGGGTGAGGTCATAGCTCCCTTCTGTCTGTATCACTCTGCAGGGGGTGAGGTCATAGCTCCCTTCTATCTGTATCACTCTGCAGGGGATGAGGTCATAGCTCCCTTCTGTCTGTATCACTCTGCAGGGGGTGGGGTCATAGCTCCCTTCTGTCTGTATCACTCTGCAGGGGGTGAGGTCATAGCTCCCTTCTGTCTGTATCACTCTGCAGGGGGTGGGGTCATAGCTCCCTTCTATCTGTATCACTCTGCAGGGGGTGAGGTCATAGCTCCCTTCTGTCTGTATCACTCTGCAGGGGGTGAGGTCATAGCTCCCTTCTATCTGTATCACTCTGCAGGGGGCGGGGTCATAGCTTCCTTCTATCTGTATCACTCTGCAGGGGGTGGGGTCATAGCTCCCTTCTGTCTGTATCACTCTGCAGGGGGTGGGGTCATAGCTCCCTTCTGTCTGTATCACTCTGCAGGGGGTGGGGTCATAGCTTCCTTCTATCTGTATCACTCTGCAGGGGGTGGGGTCATAGCTCCCTTCTGTCTGTATCACTCTGCAGGGGGTGAGGTCATAGCTCCCTTCTGTCTGTATCACTCTGCAGGGGGTGAGGTCATAGCTCCCTTCTGTCTGTATCACTCTGCAGGGGGCGGGGTCATAGCTCTCTTCTGTCTGTATCACTCTGCAGGGGGCGGGGTCATAGCTCCCTTCTGTCTGTATCACTCTGCAGGGGGTGAGGTCATAGCTCCCTTCTGTCTGTATCACTCTGCAGGGGGTGAGGTCATAGCTCCCTTCTGTCTGTATCACTCTGCAGGGGGTGAGGTCATAGCTCCCTTCTATCTGTATCACTCTGCAGGGGGCGGGGTCATAGCTCCCTTCTGTCTGTATCACTCTGCAGGGGGTGGGGTCATAGCTCCCTTCTATCTGTATCACTCTGCAGGGGGTGAGGTCATAGCTCCCTTCTATCTGTATCACTCTGCAGGGGGCGGGGTCATAGCTCCCTTCTGTCTGTATCACTCTGCAGGGGGTGGGGTCATAGCTCCCTTCTGTCTGTATCACTCTGCAGGGGGTGGGGTCATAGCTCCCTTCTGTCTGTATCACTCTGCAGGGGGTGAGGTCATAGCTTCCTTCTGTCTGTATCACTCTGCAGGGGGTGGGGTCATAGCTCCCTTCTGTCTGTATCACTCTGCAGGGGGTGAGGTCATAGCTCCCTTCTGTCTGTATCACTCTGCAGGGGGTGAGGTCATAGCTCCCTTCTGTCTGTATCACTCTGCAGGGGGTGGGGTCATAGCTTCCTTCTGTCTGTATCACTCTGCAGGGGGTGAGGTCATAGCTCCCTTCTGTCTGTATCACTCTGCAGGGGGTGAGGTCATAGCTCCCTTCTGTCTGTATCACTCTGCAGGGGGTGGGGTCATAGCTCCCTTCTATCTGTATCTCTCTGCAGGGGGTGAGGTCATAGCTACCTTCTATCTGTATCACTCTGCAGGGGGCGGGGTCATAGCTCCCTTCTGTCTGTATCACTCTGCAGGGGGTGAGGTCATAGCTCTCTTCTATCTGTATCACTCTGCAGGGGGTGGGGTCATAGCTCCCTTCTGTCTGTATCACTCTGCAGGGGGTGGGGTCATAGCTCCCTTCTGTCTGTATCACTCTGCAGGGGGTGAGGTCATAGCTCTCTTCTATCTGTATCACTCTGCAGGGGGTGGGGTCATAGCTCCCTTCTGTCTGTATCACTCTGCAGGGGGTGAGGTCATAGCTCTCTTCTGTCTGTATCACTCTGCAGGGGGTGAGGTCATAGCTCTCTTCTGTCTGTATCACTCTGCAGGGGGTGGGGTCATAGCTCCCTTCTGTCTGTATCACTCTGCAGGGGGTGAGGTCACAGCTCCCTTCTGTCTGTATCACTCTGCAGGGGGTGAGGTCACAGCTCCCTTCTATCTGTATCACTCTGCAGGGGGTGAGGTCACAGCTCCCTTCTGTCTGTATCACTCTGCAGGGGGTGAGGTCACAGCTCCCTTCTGTCTGTATCTCTCTGCAGGGGGTGGGGTCATAGCTCCCTTCTATCTGTATCACTCTGCAGGGGGTGGGGTCATAGCTCCCTTCTGTCTGTATCACTCTGCAGGGGGCGGGGTCATAGCTCCCTTCTGTCTGTATCACTCTGCAGGGGGTGGGGTCATAGCTCCCTTCTGTCTGTATCACTCTGCAGGGGGTGAGGTCATAGCTCCCTTCTGTCTGTATCACTCTGCAGGGGGTGGGGTCATAGCTCCCTTCTGTCTGTATCACTCTGCAGGGGGTGAGGTCATAGCTCCCTTCTATCTGTATCACTCTGCAGGGGGTGAGGTCATAGCTCCCTTCTGTCTGTATCACTCTGCAGGGGGTGAGGTCATAGCTCCCTTCTGTCTGTATCACTCTGCAGGGGGTGAGGTCATAGCTCCCTTCTGTCTGTATCTCTCTGCAGGGGGTGGGGTCATAGCTCTCTTCTGTCTGTATCTCTCTGCAGGGGGTGGGGTCATAGCTCCCTTCTGTCTGTATCACTCTGCAGGGGGTGAGGTCATAGCTCCCTTCTGTCTGTATCACTCTGCAGGGGGTGGGGTCATAGCTCCCTTCTATCTGTATCACTCTGCAGGGGGTGGGGTCATAGCTCCCTTCTGTCTGTATCTCTCTGCAGGGGGCGGGGTCATAGCTCCCTTCTGTCTGTATCACTCTGCAGGGGGTGGGGTCATAGCTCCCTTCTGTCTGTATCACTCTGCAGGGGGTGGGGTCATAGCTCCCTTCTGTCTGTATCACTCTGCAGGGGGTGAGGTCATAGCTCCCTTCTGTCTGTATCACTCTGCAGGGGGTGGGGTCATAGCTTCCTTCTGTCTGTATCACTCTGCAGGGGGCGGGGTCATAGCTTCCTTCTGTCTGTATCACTCTGCAGGGGGTGAGGTCATAGCTCCCTTCTATCTGTATCTCCCTGCTGGGGGGGGTCATAGCTTCCTTCTATCTGTATCACTCTGCAGGGGGTGGGGTCATAGCTCCCTTCTGTCTGTATCACTCTGCAGGGGGTGGGGTCATAGCTCCCTTCTATCTGTATCTCTCTGCAGGGGGTGGGGTCATATCTCCCTTCTGTCTGTATCACTCTGCAGGGGATGGGGTCATAGCTCCCTTCTGTCTGTATCACTCTGCAGGGGGCGGGGTCATAGCTCCCTTCTATCTGTATCACTCTGCAGGGGGTGAGGTCATAGCTCTCTTCTGTCTGTATCACTCTGCAGGGGGTGGGGTCATAGCTCCCTTCTATCTGTATCACTCTGCAGGGGGCGGGGTCATAGCTCCCTTCTGTCTGTATCACTCTGCAGGGGGTGAGGTCATAGCTCCCTTCTATCTGTATCTCCCTGCAGGGGGGGGTCATAGCTCCCTTCTGTCTGTATCTCTCTGCAGGGGGTGGGGTCATAGCTTCCTTCTGTCTGTATCACTCTGCAGGGGGCGGGGTCATAGCTCTCTTCTGTCTGTATCACTCTGCAGGGGGTGGGGTCATAGCTCCCTTCTGTCTGTATCACTCTGCAGGGGGTGGGGTCATAGCTTCCTTCTGTCTGTATCACTCTGCAGGGGGTGGGGTCATAGCTCTCTTCTGTCTGTATCACTCTGCAGGGGGTGGGGTCATAGCTCTCTTCTGTCTGTATCACTCTGCAGGGGGTGAGGTCACAGCTCCCTTCTGTCTGTATCACTCTGCACGGGGTGGGGTCATAGCTCCCTTCTATCTGTATCACTCTGCAGGGGGTGAGGTCATAGCTCCCTTCTGTCTGTATCACTCTGCAGGGGGTGGGGTCATAGCTCCCTTCTGTCTGTATCACTCTGCAGGGGGTGAGGTCACAGCTCCCTTCTGTCTGTATCTCTCTGCAGGGGGTGGGGTCATATCTCCCTTCTGTCTGTATCACTCTGCAGGGGGTGGGGTCATAGCTCCCTTCTGTCTGTATCACTCTGCAGGGGGTGAGGTCATAGCTCCCTTCTATCTGTATCACTCTGCAGGGGGTGAGGTCATAGCTCCCTTCTGTCTGTATCACTCTGCAGGGGGTGGGGTCATAGCTCCCTTCTATCTGTATCACTCTGCAGGGGGTGAGGTCATAGCTCCCTTCTGTCTGTATCACTCTGCAGGGGGTGAGGTCATAGCTCCCTTCTGTCTGTATCACTCTGCAGGGGGTGAGGTCATAGCTCCCTTCTGTCTGTATCACTCTGCAGGGGGTGAGGTCATAGCTCCCTTCTGTCTGTATCACTCTGCAGGGGGTGAGGTCATAGCTCCCTTCTATCTGTATCACTCTGCAGGGGGTGAGGTCATAGCTCCCTTCTGTCTGTATCACTCTGCAGGGGGCGGGGTCATAGCTCCCTTCTATCTGTATCACTCTGCAGGGGGCGGGGTCATAGCTCCCTTCTGTCTGTATCACTCTGCAGGGGGCGGGGTCATAGCTCCCTTCTATCTGTATCACTCTGCAGGGGGCGGGGTCATAGCTCCCTTCTATCTGTATCACTCTGCAGGGGGTGAGGTCATAGCTCCCTTCTGTCTGTATCACTCTGCAGGGGGTGAGGTCATAGCTCCCTTCTGTCTGTATCACTCTGCAGGGGGCGAGGTCATAGCTCCCTTCTGTCTGTATCACTCTGCATGGGGCGGGGTCATAGCTCCCTTCTATCTGTATCACTCTGCAGGGGGCGGGGTCATAGCTCCCTTCTGTCTGTATCACTCTGCAGGGGGTGAGGTCATAGCTCCCTTCTGTCTGTATCACTCTGCAGGGGGCGGGGTCATAGCTCCCTTCTGTCTGTATCACTCTGCAGGGGGCGGGGTCATAGCTCCCTTCTGTCTGTATCACTCTGCAGGGGGTGGGGTCATAGCTCCCTTCTGTCTGTATCACTCTTCAGGGGGTGGGGTCATAGCTCCCTTCTGTCTGTATCACTCTGCAGGGGGTGGGGTCATAGCTCCCTTCTGTCTGTATCACTCTGCAGGGGGTGAGGTCATAGCTCCCTTCTGTCTGTATCACTCTGCAGGGGGCGGGGTCATAGCTCCCTTCTGTCTGTATCACTCTGCAGGGGGTGAGGTCATAGCTCCCTTCTGTCTGTATCTCTCTGCAGGGGGTGGGGTCATAGCTCCCTTCTGTCTGTATCACTCTGCAGGGGGTGAGGTCATAGCTCCCTTCTGTCTGTATCACTCTGCAGGGGGCGGGGTCATAGCTCCCTTCTGTCTGTATCACTCTGCAGGGGGCGGGGTCATAGCTCCCTTCTGTCTGTATCACTCTGCAGGGGGCGGGGTCATAGCTCCCTTCTGTCTGTATCACTCTGCAGGGGGCGAGGTCATAGCTCCCTTCTATCTGTATCACTCTGCAGGGGGCGGGGTCATAGCTCCCTTCTATCTGTATCACTCTGCAGGGGGTGGGGTCATAGCTCCCTTCTGTCTGTATCACTCTGCAGGGGGTGAGGTCATAGCTCCCTTCTGTCTGTATCTCTCTGCAGGGGGTGGGGTCATAGCTCCCTTCTGTCTGTATCACTCTGCAGGGGGCGGGGTCATAGCTCCCTTCTATCTGTATCACTCTGCAGGGGGTGAGGTCATAGCTCCCTTCTGTCTGTATCACTCTGCAGGGGGCGGGGTCATAGCTCCCTTCTATCTGTATCACTCTGCAGGGGGTGTGGTCATAGCTCCCTTCTATCTGTATCACTCTGCAGGGGGCGGGGTCATAGCTCCCTTCTGTCTGTATCACTCTGCAGGGGGTGAGGTCATAGCTCCCTTTTGTCTGTATCACTCTGCAGGGGGTGAGGTCATAGCTCCCTTCTATCTGTATCACTCTGCAGGGGGCGGGGTCATAGCTCCCTTCTGTCTGTATCACTCTGCAGGGGGTGAGGTCATAGCTCTCTTCTATCTGTATCACTCTGCAGGGGGTGGGGTCATAGCTCCCTTCTATCTGTATCACTCTGCAGGGGGTGAGGTCATAGCTCCCTTCTGTCTGTATCACTCTGCAGGGGGTGGGGTCATAGCTCCGTTCTGTCTGTATCACTCTGCAGGGGGTGAGGTTATAGCTCCCTTCTGTCTGTATCACTCTGCAGGGGGTGGGGTCATAGCTCCCTTCTGTCTGTATCACTCTGCAGGGGGTGAGGTCATAGCTCCCTTCTGTCTGTATCACTTTGCAGGGGGTGGGGTCATAGCTCCCTCCTATCTGTATCACTCTGCAGGGGGTGGGGTCATAGCTCCCTTCTGTCTGTATCACTCTGCAGGGGGTGGGGTCATAGCTCCCTTCTATCTGTATCACTCTGCAGGGGGCGGGGTCATAGCTCCCTTCTGTCTGTATCACTCTGCAGGGGGTGAGGTCACAGCTCCCTTCTGTCTGTATCACTCTGCAGGGGGTGAGGTCATAGCTCCCTTCTATCTGTATCACTCTGCAGGGGGCGGGGTCATAGCTCCCTTCTATCTGTATCACTCTGCAGGGGTGAGGTCATAGCTCCCTTCTGTCTGTATCACTCTGCAGGGGGTGAGGTCATAGCTCCCTTCTGTCTGTATCACTCTGCAGGGGGTGAGGTCACAGCTCCCTTCTATCTGTATCACTCTGCAGGGGGTGGGGTCATAGCTCCCTTCTGTCTGTATCACTCTGCAGGGGGTGAGGTCATAGCTCCCTTCTGTCTGTATCACTCTGCAGAGGGTGAGGTCATAGCTCCCTTCTGTCTGTATCACTCTGCAGGGGGTGAGGTCATAGCTCCCTTCTATCTGTATCACTCTGCAGGGGGTGGGGTCATAGCTCCCTTCTATCTGTATCACTCTGCAGGGGGTGGGGTCATAGCTCCCTTCTGTCTGTATCACTCTGCAGGGGGTGAGGTCATAGCTCCCTTCTGTCTGTATCACTCTGCAGGGGGTGGGGTCATAGCTCCCTTCTGTCTGTATCACTCTGCAGGGGGTGAGGTCATAGCTCCCTTCTGTCTGTATCACTCTGCAGGGGGTGGGGTCATAGCTCCCTTCTGTCTGTATCACTGCAGGGGGCGGGGTCATAGCTCCCTTCTGTCTGTATCACTCTGCAGGGGGTGGGGTCATAGCTCCCTTCTGTCTGTATCACTCTGCAGGGGGTGGGGTCATAGCTCCCTTCTATCTGTATCACTCTGCAGGGGGTGAGGTCACAGCTCCCTTCTGTCTGTATCACTCTGCAGGGGGTGAGGTCATAGCTCTCTTCTATCTGTATCACTCTGCAGGGGGTGAGGTCATAGCTCTCTTCTATCTGTATCACTCTGCAGGGGGTGAGGTCACAGCTCCCTTCTGTCTGTATCACTCTGCAGGGGGTGAGGTCACAGCTCCCTTCTGTCTGTATCACTCTGCAGGGGGTGAGGTCATAGCTCCCTTCTATCTGTATCACTCTGCAGGGGGTGAGGTCATAGCTCCCTTCTGTCTGTATCACTCTGCAGGGGGTGAGGTCACAGCTCCCTTCTGTCTGTATCACTCTGCAGGGGGTGAGGTCATAGCTCTCTTCTATCTGTATCACTCTGCAGGGGGTGAGGTCACAGCTCCCTTCTGTCTGTATCACTCTGCAGGGGGTGAGGTCACAGCTCCCTTCTGTCTGTATCACTCTGCAGGGGGTGAGGTCACAGCTCCCTTCTGTCTGTATCACTCTGCAGGGGGTGAGGTCACAGCTCCCTTCTGTCTGTATCACTCTGCAGGGGGCGGGGTCATAGCTCCCTTCTGTCTGTATCACTCTGCAGGGGGTGGGGTCATAGCTCCCTTCTATCTGTATCACTCTGCAGGGGGTGAGGTCATAGCTCTCTTCTATCTGTATCACTCTGCAGGGGGTGGGGTCATAGCTCCCTTCTATCTGTATCACTCTGCAGGGGGCGGGGTCATAGCTCCCTTCTGTCTGTATCACTCTGCAGGGGGTGAGGTCATAGCTCCCTTCTATCTGTATCACTCTGCAGGGGGTGAGGTCATAGCTCTCTTCTATCTGTATCACTCTGCAGGGGGCGGGGTCATAGCTCCCTTCTATCTGTATCACTCTGCAGGGGGCGGGGTCATAGCTCCCTTCTGTCTGTATCACTCTGCAGGGGGCGGGGTCATAGCTCCCTTCTGTCTGTATCACTCTGCAGGGGGTGGGGTCATAGCTCCCTTCTATCTGTATCACTCTGCAGGGGGTGAGGTCACAGCTCCCTTCTGTCTGTATCACTCTGCAGGGGGTGGGGTCATAGCTCCCTTCTGTCTGTATCACTCTGCAGGGGGTGGGGTCATAGCTCCCTTCTGTCTGTATCACTCTGCAGGGGGCGGGGTCATAGCTCCCTTCTATCTGTATCACTCTGCAGGGGGTGGGGTCATAGCTCCCTTCTGTCTGTATCACTCTGCAGGGGGTGGGGTCATAGCTCCCTTCTGTCTGTATCACTCTGCAGGGGGTGAGGTCATAGCTCCCTTCTGTCTGTATCACTCTGCAGGGGGGGGTCATAGCTCCCTTCTGTCTGTATCACTCTGCAGGGGGCGGGGTCATAGCTCCCTTCTGTCTGTATCACTCTGCAGGGGTTGAGGTCATAGCTCCCTTCTGTCTGTATCACTCTGCAGGGGGTGAGGTCATAGCTCCCTTCTGTCTGTATCACTCTGCAGGGGGTGAGGTCATAGCTCCCTTCTATCTGTATCACTCTGCAGGGGGTGAGGTCATAGCTCCCTTCTGTCTGTATCACTCTGCAGGGGGCGGGGTCATAGCTCCCTTCTATCTGTATCACTCTGCAGGGGGTGGGGTCATAGCTCCCTTCTGTCTGTATCACTCTGCAGGGGGTGAGGTCATAGCTCCCTTCTGTCTGTATCACTGTGCAGGGGGTGAGGTCATAGCTCCCTTCTGTCTGTATCTCTCTGCAGGGGGTGGGGTCATAGCTCCCTTCTGTCTGTATCACTCTGCAGGGGGCGGGGTCATAGCTCCCTTCTGTCTGTATCACTCTGCAGGGGGTGGGGTCATAGCTCCCTTCTATCTGTATCACTCTGCAGGGGGTGAGGTCACAGCTCCCTTCTGTCTGTATCACTCTGCAGGGGGTGGGGTCATAGCTCCCTTCTGTCTGTATCACTCTGCAGGGGGTGAGGTCATAGCTCCCTTCTATCTGTATCACTCTGCAGGGGGTGGGGTCATAGCTCCCTTCTATCTGTATCACTCTGCAGGGGGTGGGGTCATAGCTCCCTTCTGTCTGTATCACTCTGCAGGGGGCGGGGTCATAGCTCCCTTCTGTCTGTATCACTCTGCAGGGGGTGGGGTCATAGCTCCCTTCTATCTGTATCACTCTGCAGGGGGTGGGGTCATAGCTCCCTTCTATCTGTATCACTCTGCAGGGGGCGGGGTCACAGCTCCCTTCTGTCTGTATCACTCTGCAGGGGGCGGGGTCATAGCTCCCTTCTGTCTGTATCACTCTGCAGGGGGTGGGGTCATAGCTCCCTTCTGTCTGTATCACTCTGCAGGGGGTGGGGTCATAGCTCCCTTCTGTCTGTATCACTCTGCAGGGGGTGGGGTCATAGCTCCCTTCTATCTGTATCACTCTGCAGGGGGTGGGGTCATAGCTCTCTTCTGTCTGTATCTCTCTGCAGGGGGCGGGGTCATAGCTCCCTTCTGTCTGTATCTCTCTGCAGGGGGTGGGGTCATAGCTCCCTTCTATCTGTATCACTCTGCAGGGGGTGAGGTCATAGCTCCCTTCTGTCTGTATCACTCTGCAGGGGGTGGGGTCATAGCTCCCTTCTATCTGTATCACTCTGCAGGGGGTGGGGTCATAGCTCCCTTCTGTCTGTATCACTCTGCAGGGGGTGGGGTCATAGCTCCCTTCTGTCTGTATCACTCTGCAGGGGGTGGGGTCATAGCTCTCTTCTGTCTGTATCTCTCTGCAGGGGGTGGGGTCATAGCTCCCTTCTGTCTGTATCACTCTGCAGGGGGTGAGGTCATAGCTCCCTTCTGTCTGTATCTCTCTGCAGGGGGTGGGGTCATAGCTCCCTTCTATCTGTATCACTCTGCAGGGGGTGAGGTCATAGCTCCCTTCTGTCTGTATCACTCTGCAGGGGGTGAGGTCATAGCTCCCTTCTGTCTGTATCACTCTGCAGGGGGTGAGGTCATAGCTCCCTTCTATCTGTATCACTCTGCAGGGGGTGGGGTCATAGCTCCCTTCTGTCTGTATCACTCTGCAGGGGGTGGGGTCATAGCTCCCTTCTGTCTGTATCACTCTGCAGGGGGGGGTCATAGCTCCCTTCTGTCTGTATCTCTCTGCAGGGGGTGGGGTCATAGCTCCCTTCTGTCTGTATCACTCTGCAGGGGGTGGGGTCATAGCTCCCTTCTATCTGTATCTCTCTGCAGGGGGCGGGGTCATAGCTCCCTTCTGTCTGTATCACTCTGCAGGGGGTGGGGTCATAGCTCCCTTCTGTCTGTATCACTCTGCAGGGGGTGAGGTCATAGCTCCCTTCTGTCTGTATCACTCTGCAGGGGGTGAGGTCATAGCTCCCTTCTGTCTGTATCACTCTGCAGGGGGTGGGGTCATAGCTCCCTTCTGTCTGTATCACTCTGCAGGTGGTGAGGTCATAGCTCTCTTCTGTCTGTATCACTCTGCAGGGGGTGAGGTCATAGCTCCCTTCTGTCTGTATCACTCTGCAGGGGGTGGGGTCATAGCTCCCTTCTGTCTGTATCACTCTGCAGGTGGTGAGGTCATAGCTCTCTTCTGTCTGTATCACTCTGCAGGGGGTGGGGTCATAGCTCCCTTCTATCTGTATCACTCTGCAGGGGGTGAGGTCATAGCTCCCTTCTGTCTGTATCACTCTGCAGGGGGTGAGGTCATAGCTCCCTTCTGTCTGTATCTCTCTGCAGGGGGCAGGGTCACAGCTCACTGTCTGTATCCCCCTGCAGGGGGCGGGGCTGGCTGTTAACTGACTGTGTCTTCTGGTTTCAGGTGTTTGGTTGTTTCCGTCTCCAGACTCCGCCGCCCATCATGTCTTCCTGTGTGTTTCCGTCTGCTTATGAGGACGATCTCTGTGGCGAAGGAGAAGTTCTGGGGGAACCTATAAATAAGGGGGAAGTTGTGGCTGGACCCTTGCTGCAGTCTGAAGACAGGGTGGTCCCGCAGTGTCTCCCTTCCCCTGTATGGGGGTCTCCTGCAGCCCCTCCCCCAGCATGTGGGTCTCCTGCGGCCACTCCCCCAGCATGGGGGTCTCCTGCGGCCCCTCCCCCAGCATGGGGGTCTCCTGCGGTCCCTCCCCCAGCATGGGGGTCTCCTGCGGTCCCTCCCCCAGCATGGGGGTCTCCTGCGGCCCCTCCTCCAGCATGGGGGTCTCCTGCGGCCCCTTCCCCCCTCCTGTACTCTGCATCAGAGCTGCAGGCGGCGTGTGGGCTGCTGTGGTTATCATCCCTGACCCCTGTGCACATTACATCCTAAGCTCCGCCCACTTGTACATTTTTTTATGTCTACCATCTTTGTGCCCCCCGTCCTAGAGTGTCCACTCCGGGGTGTGGGCCGCAGACACGAGATGAGGGTGTTTGATGCAGTATGAGGTCACCTCACAGCACCCCCCGCAGGCTGTGGCAGGAGATTGCTCCTCAGGGGCGGGAAGAAAAATACAAGTAAGGAAAGTGAATAGAACTTCCTAGAAGCATCTCGTGCTGTTATCTGCTCTGCGGGACGGACCCCGGCCGTGGTCTCCAGCCGCAGTGTACGCCCTGCGCTCATTACTGAGTACAATATGGCGGCACGTGCCGCGGTGCGACGCACAGAAGACGCGGGCGCCGGATGCGTTCAGACACTTTATTATTAGCTTATACATTGCAGTTTTCCTGTGAGTTGGGCAGCAGCCATTTTGTTTTCAGCCCTACATGAAGGCGGGCGCTTAGGCGTTGCCATGGAGATAATCTACAAACAAACACAGGACAACAAGCTTATGGCGACGAGCATTCTCATTGGCTCAGATTTTTGGAATGTTCCATTTACACCCAATATAAGAGGGGGAGGGAGACCGGCTGATGTTAGCGGTGTCGTCCCCCCCCTCCCGCTATTAGAAATGGCGCAGCTTTACTCCCTGATATATCGCGGCCTCCGTAACGTAATAAAACTCCAGCTTATAATACTCTACGTATAATCTCTATATATTACATCATCTCTATAAACTTCTAGTCATAGATTTCATTATTTCCCAAAACAGACAGAGAACACAGATCCGCCCCCCATACGCGCGCTACCGGCGGCCATTTTGTAGATGAAGGTGCCATTGAGTCAAGTCACTCGTACCTCGCGGTAACGTCATCAGCACCTGGTAAAGCACCTAGCGGCTTCCCATCACAAAATGGCCGCCACCCTGTGCGTTTTTGCCCCGGCGGTGGCAGAAGTACCACAAACACAAATGAGGTTTTGTCAGATTTTGGCATTTGGTAACAACACTGTAGATCTGGGATTGGTTCCACGCGTCTGACTCCGCCCCCAGCGCAGAAACCACGAGAGCAGCCATTTTGTGGTCTTCAGATACGTCGTACCTATGGAGTTTTGAGGTTTTTTTGGTGCCCAGATGCCATTTTGTTATCATCGATAGCATAAGGCGGCCATTTTGGCAATGGAGCAGTAGCCGAGGTTTTTTTTTTTTTATTATTATTTCCCCCTTTAAGAACACAAAATGGCTTCCTCCGCCGTGTGACTTTTCCTGGATCATCATCGTCTGGTCGTGTCAGGGGTTAATGTTCTCATTAACGTCTTTGACCTTGATGCTGACGGTGTCTCGTCGCCGTCCCGGTTGCTATGGCGACTGTTCTGCGGTTCATGTTGAAAGGCACATTAATATTAGATTTACGTCCAGTCCTGAAATTTTTGTGTCACGTGTGAGATGCGAGAAGTCGACAAAGTGCAATTAGTAACGGACATTGTGCGGCTGCGGCGAGGGTGGCGGCATCGGCATCATCATCATCATCATCGCGCCGCCGCTCAACATTCTGTGGAAAATAAGAAAGAAAAAAACAAAAGTATTAAAAAATATCAATTATTTTATCTGTAATATCACAAATTCCGGCCGACCCGACCGCTCCGGGCACGATGTGACTGTAAAGGAGAACATGACTCCCAATCGAGGTCAGCGGGGCGGGTCATGTGACGTCTGATCCGCCTCCCGGACCCCTCACGATCCTCGCTTCGCCCCCTCCTCTCGCCCGGACGCTTCGCCCCCTCCTCTCGCCCGGACCACTCACAATCCTCGCTTCGCCCCCTCCTCTCGCCCGGACCACTCACAATCCTCGCTTCGCCCCCTCCTCTCGCCCGGACGCTTCGCCCCCTCCTCTCTCTCCCGGACGCTTCGGCCCCTTCTCTCTCTCCCGGACGCTTCGGCCCCTTCTCTCTCTCCCGGACGCTTCGGCCCCTTCGGCCCCTTCTCTCTCTCCCGGACGCTTCGCCCCTCCTCTCTCTCCCGGACGCTTCGCCCCCTCCTCTCTCTCCCGGACGCTTCGCCCCCTCCTCTCTCTCCCGGACGCTTCGCCCCCTCCTCTCTCTCCCGGACGCTTCGCCCCCTCCTCTCTCGCTCGGACGCTTCGCCCCCTCCTCTCTCGCCCGGACGCTTCGCCCCCTCCTCTCTCGCCCGGACGCTTCGCCCCCTCCTCTCTCGCCCGGACGCTTCGCCCCCTCCTCTCTCTCCCGGACGCTTCGCCCCCTTCTCTCTCTCCCGGACGCTTCGCCCTTCTCTCTCTCCCGGACGCTTCGCCCCCTCCTCTCTCTCTCGCCCGGACGCTTCGCCCCCTTCTCTCTCTCCCGGACGCTTCGCCCCCTCCTCTCGCCCGGACCCCTCACAATCCTCGCTTCGCCCCCTCCTCTCTCCCGAACGCTTCGTCCCCTCCTCTCTCCCGGACGCTTCGGCCCCTCCTCTCTACCGGACGCTTCGCCCCCTTCTTTCTCTCCCGGATGCTTCGCCCCCTCCTCTCTCCCGGACGCTTCGCCCCCTTCTTTCTCTACCGGACGCTTCGCCCCCTTCTTTCTCTCCCGGACGCTTCGCCCCCTTCTTTCTCTCCCGGACGCTTCGCCCCCTTCTTTCTCTCCCGGACGCTTCGCCCCCTTCTTTCTCTCCCGGACGCTTCGCCCCCTCCTCTCTCGCCCGGACGCTTCGCCCCCTTCTCTCTCTCCCGGACGCTTCGCCCCCTCCTCTCTCTCCCGGACGCTTCGCCCCCTCCTCTCTCGCCCGGACGCTTCGCCCCCTCCTCTCTCGCCCGGACGCTTCGCCCCCTCCTCTCTCGCCCGGACGCTTCGGCCCCTCCTCTCTACCGGACGCTTCGCCCCCTTCTTTCTCTCCCGGATGCTTCGCCCCCTCCTCTCTCCCGGACGCTTCGCCCCCTTCTTTCTCTACCGGACGCTTCGCCCCCTTCTTTCTCTCCCGGACGCTTCGCCCCCTTCTTTCTCTCCCGGACGCTTCGCCCCCTTCTTTCTCTCCCGGACGCTTCGCCCCCTTCTTTCTCTCCCGGACGCTTCGCCCCCTTCTTTCTCTCCCGGACGCTTCGCCCCCTTCTTTCTCTCCCGGACGCTTCGCCCCCTTCTTTCTCTCCCGGACGCTTCGCCCCCTCCTCTCTCTCCCGGACGCTTCGCCCCCTTCTCTCTCTCCCGGACGCTTCGCCCCCTCCTCTCTCTCCCGGACGCTTCGCCCCCTCCTCTCTCGCCCGGACGCTTCGCCCCCTCCTCTCTCGCCCGGACGCTTCGCCCCCTCCTCTCTCGCCCGGACGCTTCGCCCCCTCCTCTCTCGCCCGGACGCTTCGCCCCCTCCTCTCTCTCCCGGACGCTTCGCCCCCTTCTCTCTCTCCCGGACGCTTCGCCCCCTCCTCTCGCCCGGACCCCTCACAATCCTCGCTTCGCCCCCTCCTCTCTCCCGAACGCTTTGTCCCCTACTCTCTCCCGCACGCTTCGGCCCCTCCTCTCTACCGGACGCTTCGCCCCCTCCTCTCTCTCCCGGACGCTTCGCCCCCTCCTCTCTCGCCCGGACGCTTCGCCCCCTCCTCTCTCGCCCGGACGCTTCGCCCCCTCCTCTCTCGCCCGGACGCTTCGCCCCCTTCTCTCTCTCCCGGACGCTTCGCCCCCTCCTCTCGCCCGGACCCCTCACAATCCTCGCTTCGGCCCCTCCTCTCTCCCGAACGCTTCGTCCCCTCCTCTCTCCCGGACGCTTCGGCCCCTCCTCTCTACCGGACGCTTCGCCCCCTCCTCTCGCCCGGACCCCTCACAATCCTCGCTTCGCCCCCTCCTCTCTACCGGACGCTTCGCCCCCTTCTTTCTCTCCCGGATGCTTCGCCCCCTCCTCTCTCCCGGACGCTTCGGCCCCTCCTCTCTACCGGACGCTTCGCCCCCTTCTTTCTCTCCCGGACGCTTCGCCCCACATCACCGCCACTTGGGGTAGTGATCGGCCAGAAATAACTGCGCTTGTAGATGGAGGCGGCGCTGGCCTTTAACCCGGTGACATGATGGGGGAGGGGGAGAGGCTCCATCTGATAGGGATGTAAATGTCATGGGGGGCACGCGGGGGTCATTCACTGCGGGAGGCTATTGAGGACGGAGGCCCCTGTGAACCCGCAGCTGCCGCCGCCTCCCATCTGCCGCAGACATAAATATTCCTGACCTTATGAAAGTGACTCCGCGGCTCGTGTGTGAGGACGAAGCGTGGGACCGCGCAAAATGGACGTCGAAATATACCGAGAGGACGAGCGGCAGCGCGGAGGGTCTATGTACGTCCTCCCCGACTGACAGTCTAAGACAACCGCTACAGAAACATCAGACCTGTCTGCAAGGTGTCAACGACGTAGCAGAGCCGATACTGCTGTAACTAGAGTACATGTCTGCATGTAATGTAGTAGTGACCTGCAGTCCTATGTAACACCACAGTGATAACTCTCTGAGGACAGATAATGTAGTAGATGTCACCTGCAGTCCTATGTAACACCACTGACAACACAGTGATAACTCTCAGAGTACAGATAATGCAGTCCGATGTAGCATCCTCACATGCAGTACTAAGTGTTAGCTGAGCTCTACTACATCTGTAGTCGCTGTATACTACACAGGGGTAATCACAGGCAGCAGTGGAAGATAATTACATTACACAATAAGTGCCATCATGGAGTCTAATAACTGATGAGTGCAGGGGGTGCAAGGTCACAAAGAAAGCACAGTAATGGGGTCATGAGGACCCTCCGTATAATTACAATAAATTTTCAATGCCCCCGACCAATGATAAATAAAAACAGACATCACCAGAACTTCCAGACACTGAAAAGATATACAATAAATCCAAATATATCCTCAAATGCTATAAAAAGCTTTACACTACACCTCCATCCTGTCCTGTATCTACTATTCCTGTACTGTACACACAGCTCTACACTACACCTCCATCCTGTCCTGTATCTACTATTCCTGTACTGTTCACACAGCTCTACACTACACCTCCATCCTGTCCTGTATCTACTATTCCTGTACTGTACACACAGATCTACACTACACCTCCATCCTGTCCTGTATCTACTATTCCTGTACTGTACACACAGCTCTACACTACACCTCCATCCTGTCCTGTATCTACTATTCCTGTACTGTACACAGCTCTACACTACACCTCCATCCTGTCCTGTATCTACTATTCCTGTACTGTACACACAGCTCTACACTACACCTCCATCCTGTCCTGTATCTAGTATTCCTGTACTGTACACAGCTCTATACTACACCTCCATCCTGTCCTGTATCTACTATTCCTGTACTGTACACACAGCTCTACACTACACCTCCATCCTGTCCTGTATCTACTATTCCTGTACTGTACACAGCTCTACACTACACCTCCATCCTGTCCTGTATCTACTATTCCTGTACTGTACACACAGCTCTACACTACACCTCCATCCTGTTCTGTATCTACTATTCCTGTACTGTACACAGCTCTACACTACACCTCCATCCTGTCTTGTATCTACTATTCCTGTACTGTACACACAGCTCTACACTACACCTCCATCCTGTCTTGTATCTACTATTCCTGTACTGTACACAGCTCTATACTACACCTCCATCCTGTCCTGTATCTACTATTCCTGTACTGTACACAGCTCTACACTACACCTCCATCCTGTCCTTTATCTACTATTTCTGTACTGTACACAGCTCTACACTACACCTCCATCCTGTCCTGTATCTACTATTCCTGTACTGTACACACAGCTCTACACTACACCTCCATCCTGTCCTGTATCTACTATTCCTGTACTGTACACAGCTCTACACTACACCTCCATCCTGTCCTGTATCTACTATTCCTGTACTGTACACACAGCTCTACACTACACCTCCATCCTGTCCTGTATCTACTATTCCTGTACTGTACACACAGCTCTACACTACACCTCCATCCTGTTCTGTATCTACTATTCCTGTACTGTACACACAGCTCTACACTATACCTCCATCCTGTCCTGTATCTACTATTCCTGTACTGTATACAGCTCTACACTACACCTCCATCCTGTCCTGTATCTACTATTCCTGTACTGTACACACAGCTCTACACTACACCTCCATCCTGTCCTGTATCTACTATTCCTGTACTGTACACACAGCTCTACACTACACCTCCATCCTGTCCCGTATCTACTATTCCTGTACTGTACACACAGCTCTACACTACACCTCCATCCTGTCCTGTATCTACTATTCCTGTACTGTACACACAGCTCTACACTACACCTCCATCCTGTCCTGTATCTACTATTCCTGTACTATACACAGCTCTACACTACACCTCCATCCTGTCCTGTATCTACTATTCCTGTACTGTATACACAGCTCTACACTACACCTCCATCCTGTCCTGTATCTACTATTCCTGTACTGGACACACAGCTCTACACTACACCTCCATCCTGTCCTTTATCTACTATTCCTGTACTGTACACACAGCTCTACACTACACCTCCATCCTGTCCTGTATCTACTATTCCTGTACTGGACACACAGCTCTACACTACACCTCCATCCTGTCCTCTATCTACTATTCCTGTACTGTACACACAGCTCTACACTACACCTCCATCCTGTCCTGTATCTACTATTCCTGTACTGGACACACAGCTCTACACTACACCTCCATCCTGTCCTGTATCTACTATTCCTGTACTGTACACACAGCTCTACACTACACCTCCATCCTGTCCTGTATCTACTATTCCTGTACTATACACAGCTCTACACTACACCTCCATCCTGTCCTGTATCTACTATTCCTGTACTGTACACACAGCTCTACGCTACACCTCCATCCTGTCCTGTATCTACTATTCCTGTACTGTACACACAGCTCTACACTACACCTCCATCCTGTCCTGTATCTACTATTCCTGTACTATACACAGCTCTACACTACACCTCCATCCTGTCCTGTATCTACTATTCCTGTACTGTACACACAGCTCTACACTACACCTCCATCCTGTCCTATATCTATTCCTGTACTGTACACAGCTCTACACTGCACCTCCATCCTGTCCTGTATCTACTATTCCTGTACTGTACACAGCTCTACACTACACCTCCATCCTGTCCTGTATCTACTATTCCTGTACTGTACACACAGCTCTACACTACACCTCCATCCTGTCCTGTATCTACTATTCCTGTACTGTACACACAGCTCTACACTACACCTCCATCCTGTCCTGTATCTACTATTCCTGTACTGTACACACAGCTCTACACTACACCTCCATCCTGTCCCGTATCTACTATTCCTGTACTGTACACAGCTCTACACTACACCTCCATCCTGTCCTGTATCTACTATTCCTGTACTGTACACACAGCTCTACACTACACCTCCATCCTGTCCTGTATCTACTATTCCTGTACTGTAAACAGCTCTACACTACACCTCCATCCTGTCCTGTATCTACTATTCCTGTACTGTACACAGCTCTACACTACACCTCCATCCTGTCCTGTATCTACTATTCCTATACTGTACACACAGCTCTACACTACACCTTCATCCTGTCCTGTATCTACTATTCCTGTACTGTACACACAGCTCTACACTGCACCTCCATCCTGTCCTGTATCTACTATTCCTGTACTGTACACACAGCTCTACACTGCACCTCCATCCTGTCCTGTATCTACTATTCCTGTACTGTACACACAGCTCTACAATACACCTCCATCCTGTCCTGTATCTACTATTCCTGTACTGTACACACAGCTCTACACTACACCTCCATCCTGTCCTGTATCTACTATTCCTGTACTGTACACACAGCTCTACACTGCACCTCCATCCTGTCCTGTATCTACTATTCCTGTACTGTACACACAGCTCTACACTACACCTCCATCCTGTCCCGTATCTACTATTCCTGTACTGTACACAGCTCTACACTACACCTCCATCCTGTCCTGTATCTACTATTCCTGCACTGTACACACAGCTCTACACTACACCTCCATCCTGTTCTGTATCTACTATTCCTGTACTGTACACAGCTCTACACTACACCTCCATCCTGTCCTGTATCTACTATTCCTGTACTGTACACAGCTCTACACTACACCTCCATCCTGTCCTTTATCTACTATTCCTGTACTGTACACACAGCTCTACACTACACCTCCATCCTGTCCTGTATCTACTATTCCTGTACTGTACACACAGCTCTACACTACACCTCCATCCTGTCCTGTATCTACTATTCCTGTACTGTACACAGCTCTACACTACACCTCCATCCTGTCCCGTATCTATTATTCCTGTACTGTACACAGCTCTACACTACACCTCCATCCTGTCCCGTATCTACTATTCCTGTACTGTACACACAGCTCTACACTACACCTCCATCCTGTCCTGTATCTACTATTCCTGTACTGTACACACAGCTCTACACTACACCTCCATCCTGTCCTGTATCTACTATTCCTGTACTGTACACACAGCACTACACTACACCTCCATCCTGTCCTGTATCTACTATTCCTGTACTGTACACACAGCTCTACACTACACCTCCATCCTGTCCCGTATCTACTATTCCTGTACTGTACACAGCTCTACACTACACCTCCATCCTGTCCTGTATCTACTATTCCTGCACTGTACACACAGCTCTACACTACACCTCCATCCTGTCCTGTATCTGCTATTCCTGTACTGTACACACATCTCTACACTACACCTCCATCCTGTCCTGTATCTACTATTCCTGTACTGTACACAGCTCTACACTACACCTCCATCCTGTCCTGTATCTACTATTCCTGTACTGTACACAGCTCTACACTACACCTCCATCCTGTCCTGTATCTACTATTCCTATACTATACACACATCTCTACACTACACCTCCATCCTGTCCTGTATCTACTATTCCTGTACTGTACACACAGCTCTGCACTACACCTCCATCCTGTCCTGTATCTACTATTCCTGTACTGTACACACAGCTCTACACTACACCTCCATCCTGTCCTGTATCTACTATTCCTGTACTGTACACACAGCTCTACACTACACCTCCATCCTGTCCTGCATCTACTATTCCTGTACTGTACACAGCTCTACACTACACCTCCATCCTGTCCTGTATCTACTATTCCTGTACTGTACACACAGCTCTACACTACACCTCCATCCTGTCCTGTATCTACTATCCCTGTACTGTACACACAGCTCTACACTACACCTCCATCCTGTCCTGTATCTACTATTCCTGTACTGTACACACAGCTCTACACTACACCTCCATCCTGTCCTGTATCTACTATTCCTGTACTGTACACACAGCTCTACACTACACCTCCATCCTGTCCTGTATCTACTATTCCTGTACTGTACACAGCTCTAACACTACACCTCCATCCTGTCCTGTATCTACTATTCCTGTATTATATACACAGCTCTACACTACACCTCCATCCTGTCCTGTATCTACTATTCCTGTACTGTACACACAGCTCTACACTACACCTCCATCCTGTCCTGTATCTACTATTCCTGTACTGTACACAGCTCTACACTACACCTCCATCCTGTCCTGTATCTACTATTCCTGTACTGTATACAGCTCTACACTACACCTCCATCCTGTCCTGTATCTACTATTCCTGTACTGTACACACAGCTCTACACTACACCTCCATCCTGTCCTGTATCTACTATTCCTGTACTGTACACACAGCTCTACACTACACCTCCATCCTGTCCTGTATCTACTATTCCTGTACTGTACACACAGCTCTACACTACACCTCCATCCTGTCCTGTATCTACTATTCCTGTACTGTACACAGCTCTACACTACACCTCCATCCAGTCCTGTATCTACTATTCCTGTACTGTACACACAGCTCTACACTACACCTCCATCCTGTCCTGTATCCATCCTGTCCTGTATCTACTATTCCTGTACTGTACACACAGCTCTACACTACACCCCCATCCTGTCCCGTATCTACTATTCCTGTACTGTACACAGCTCTACACTACACCTCCATCCTGTCCTGTATCTACTATTCCTGCACTGTACACACAGCTCTACACTACACCTCCATCCTGTCCTGTACACACATCTCTACACTCCACCTCCATCCTGTCCTGTATCTACTATTCCTGTACTGTACACAGCTCTACACTACACCTCCATCCTGTCCTGTATCTACTATTCCTGTACTGTACACAGCTCTACACTACACCTCCATCCTGTCCTGTATCTACTATTCCTGTACTGTACACACATCTCTACACTACACCTCCATCCTGTCCTGTATCTACTATTCCTGTACACACAGCTCTACACTACACCTCCATCCTGTCCTGTATCTACTATTCCTGTACTGTACACACAGCTCTACACTACACCTCCATCCTGTCCTGTATCTACTATTCCTGTACTGTACACACAGCTCTACACTACACCTCCATCCTGTCCTGTATCTACTATTCCTGTACTGTACACAGCTCTACACTACACCTCCATCCTGTCCTGTATCTACTATTCCTGTACTGTACACACAGCTCTACACCACACATCCATCCTGTCCCGTATCTACTATTCCTGTACTGTACACAGCTCTACACTACACCTCCATCCTGTCCCGTATCTACTATTCCTGCACTGTACACACAGCTCTACACTACACCTCCATCCTGTCCTGTATCTACTATTCCTGTACTGTACACACAGCTCTACACTACACCTCCATCCTGTCCTGTATCTACTATTCCTGTACTGTACACAGCTCTACACTACACCTCCATCCTGTCCTGTATCTACTATTCCTGTACTGTACACACAGCTCTACATTACACCTCCATCCTGTCCTGTATCTACTATTCCTGTACTGTACACACAGCTCTACACTACACCTCCATCCTGTCCTGTATCTACTATTCCTGTACTGTACACACAGCTCTACACTACACCTCCATCCTGTCCTGTATCTACTATTCCTGTACTGTACACAGCTCTAACACTACACCTCCATCCTGTCCTGTATCTACTATTCCTGTACTATATACACAGCTCTACACTACACCTCCATCCTGTCCTGTATCTACTATTCCTGTACTGTACACACAGCTCTACACTACTCCTCCATCCTGTCCTGTATCTACTATTCCTGTACTGTACACAGCTCTACACTACACCTCCATCCTGTCCTGTATCTACTATTCCTATACTGTACACACAGCTCTACACTACACCTCCATCCTGTCCTGTATCTACTATTCCTGTACTGTACACACAGCTCTACACTACACCTCCATCCTGTCCTGTATCTACTATTCCTGTACTGTATACACAGCTCTACACTACACCTCCATCCTGTCCTGTATCTACTATTCCTGTACTGTACACACAGCTCTACACTACACCTCCATCCTGTCCTGTATCTACTATTCCTGTACTGTACACAGTGTCTACACTACACCTCCATCCTGTCCTGTATCTACTGTTCCTGTACTGTACACAGCTCTACACTACACCTCCATCCTGTCCTGTATCTACTATTCCTGTACTGTACACACAGCTCTACACTACACCTCCATCCTGTCCTGTATCTACTATTCCTGTACACAGCTCTACACTACACCTCCATCCTGTCCTCTATCTACTATTCCTGTACTGTACACACAGCTCTACACTACACCTCCATCCTGTCCTGTATCTACTATTCCTGTACTGTACACAGCTCTACACTACACCTCCATCCTGTCCTGTATCTACTATTCCTGTACTGTACACAGCTCTACACTACACCTCCATCCTGTCCTGTATCTACTATTCCTGTACTGTACACACAGCTCTACACTACACCTCCATCCTGTCCTGTATCTACTATTCCTGTACTGTACACACAGCTCTACACTACACCTCCATCCTGTCCTGTATCTACTATTCCTGTACTGTACACAGCTCTACACTACACCTCCATCCTGTCCTGTATCTACTATTCCTGTACTGTAGACACAGCTCTACACTACACCTCCATCCTGTCCTGTATCTACTATTCCTGTACTATATACACAGCTCTACACTACACCTCCATCCTGTCCTGTATCTGCTATTCCTGTACTGTACACACAGCTCTACACTACTCCTCCATCCTGTCCTGTATCTACTATTCCTGTACTGTAAAAACAGCTCTACACTACACCTCCATCCTGTCCTGTATCTACTATTCCTGTACTGTAAACACAAATCTAGACTACACCTCCATCCTGTCCTGTATCTACTATTCCTGTACTATACACACAGCTCTACACTACACCTCCATCCTGTCCTGTATCTACTATTCCTGTACTGTACACACAGCTCTACACTACACCTCCATCCTGTCCTGTATCTACTATTCCTGTACTGTACAGAGCTCTACACTACACCTCCATCCTGTCCTGTATCTACTATTCTTGTACTGTACACAGATCTACACTGCACCTCCATCCTGTCCTGTATCTACTATTCCTGTACTGTACACAGCTCTACACTACACCTCCATCCTGTCCTGTATCTACTATTCATGTACTGTACACAGCTCTACACTACACCTCCATCCTGTCCTGTATCTACTATTCCTGTACTGTACACAGCTCTACACTACACCTCCATCCTCTCCTGTGTCTACTATTCCTGTACTGTACACAGCTCTACACTACACCTCCATCCTGTCCTGTATCTACTATTCCTGTACTGTACACAGCTCTACACTACACCTCCATCCTGTCCCGTATCTACTATTCCTGTACTGTACACAGCTCTACACTACACCTCCATCCTGTCCTGTATATACTATTCCTGTACTATACACACAGCTCTACACTACACCTCCATCCTGTCCTGTATCTACTATTCCTGTACTGTACACACAGCTCTACACTACACCTCCATCCTGTCCTGTATCTACTATTCCTGTACTGTACACACAGCTCTATACTACACCTCCATCCTGTCCTGTATCTACTATTCCTGTACTGTACACACAGCTCTACACTACACCTCCATCCTGTCCTGTATCTACTATTCCTGTACTGTACACAGCTCTACACTACACCTCCATCCTGTCCTGTATCTACTATTCCTGTACTGTAAACAGCTCTACACTACACCTCCATCCTGTCCTGTATCTACTATTCCTGTACTGTACACAGCTCTACACTACACCTCCATCCTGTCCTGTATCTACTATTCCTATACTGTACACACAGCTCTACACTACACCTCCATCCTGTCCTGTATCTACTATTCCTGTACTGTACACACAGCTCTACACTGCACCTCCATCCTGTCCTGTATCTACTATTCCTGTACTGTACACACAGCTCTACACTGCACCTCCATCCTGTCCTGTATCTACTATTCCTGTACTGTACACACAGCTCTACAATACACCTCCATCCTGTCCGGTATCTACTATTCCTGTACTGTACACACAGCTCTACACTACACCTCCATCCTGTCCTGTATCTACTATTCCTGTACTGTACACACAGCTCTACACTGCACCTCCATCCTGTCCTGTATCTACTATTCCTGTACTGTACACACAGCTCTACACTACACCTCCATCCTGTCCCGTATCTACTATTCCTGTACTGTACACAGCTCTACACTACACCTCCATCCTGTCCCGTATCTACTATTCCTGCACTGTACACACAGCTCTACACTACACCTCCATCCTGTTCTGTATCTACTATTCCTGTACTGTACACAGCTCTACACTACACCTCCATCCTGTCCTGTATCTACTATTCCTGTACTGTACACAGCTCTACACTACACCTCCATCCTGTCCTGTATCTACTATTCCTGTACTGTACACACAGCTCTACACTACACCTCCATCCTGTCCTTTATCTACTATTCCTGTACTGTACACACAGCTCTACACTACACCTCCATCCTGTCCTGTATCTACTATTCCTGCACTGTACACACAGCTCTACACTACACCTCCATCCTGTCCTGTATCTACTATTCCTGTACTGTACACAGCTCTACACTACACCTCCATCCTGTCCTGTATCTATTATTCCTGTACTGTACACAGCTCTACACTACACCTCCATCCTGTCCCGTATCTACTATTCCTGTACTGTACACACAGCTCTACACTACACCTCCATCCTGTCCTGTATCTACTATTCCTGTACTGTACACACAGCTCTATACTACACCTCCATCCTGTCCTGTATCTACTATTCCTGTACTGTACACACAGCTCTACACTACACCTCCATCCTGTCCTGTATCTACTATTCCTGTACTGTACACAGCTCTACACTACACCTCCATCCTGTCCTGTATCTACTATTCCTGTACTGTAAACAGCTCTACACTACACCTCCATCCTGTCCTGTATCTACTATTCCTGTACTGTACACAGCTCTACACTACACCTCCATCCTGTCCTGTATCTACTATTCCTATACTGTACACACAGCTCTACACTACACCTCCATCCTGTCCTGTATCTACTATTCCTGTACTGTACACACAGCTCTACACTGCACCTCCATCCTGTCCTGTATCTACTATTCCTGTACTGTACACACAGCTCTACACTGCACCTCCATCCTGTCCTGTATCTACTATTCCTGTACTGTACACACAGCTCTACAATACACCTCCATCCTGTCCGGTATCTACTATTCCTGTACTGTACACACAGCTCTACACTACACCTCCATCCTGTCCTGTATCTACTATTCCTGTACTGTACACACAGCTCTACACTGCACCTCCATCCTGTCCTGTATCTACTATTCCTGTACTGTACACACAGCTCTACACTACACCTCCATCCTGTCCCGTATCTACTATTCCTGTACTGTACACAGCTCTACACTACACCTCCATCCTGTCCCGTATCTACTATTCCTGCACTGTACACACAGCTCTACACTACACCTCCATCCTGTTCTGTATCTACTATTCCTGTACTGTACACAGCTCTACACTACACCTCCATCCTGTCCTGTATCTACTATTCCTGTACTGTACACAGCTCTACACTACACCTCCATCCTGTCCTGTATCTACTATTCCTGTACTGTACACACAGCTCTACACTACACCTCCATCCTGTCCTTTATCTACTATTCCTGTACTGTACACACAGCTCTACACTACACCTCCATCCTGTCCTGTATCTACTATTCCTGTACTGTACACACAGCTCTACACTACACCTCCATCCTGTCCTGTATCTACTATTCCTGTACTGTACACAGCTCTACACTACACCTCCATCCTGTCCTGTATCTATTATTCCTGTACTGTACACAGCTCTACACTACACCTCCATCCTGTCCCGTATCTACTATTCCTGTACTGTACACACAGCTCTACACTACACCTCCATCCTGTCCTGTATCTACTATTCCTGTACTGTACACACAGCTCTACACTACACCTCCATCCTGTCCTGTATCTACTATTCCTGTACTGTACACACAGCTCTACACTACACCTCCATCCTGTCCCGTATCTACTATTCCTGAACTGTACACAGCTCTACACTACACCTCCATCCTGTCCTGTATCTACTATTCCTGCACTGTACACACAGCTCTACACTACACCTCCATCCTGTCCTGTATCTGCTATTCCTGTACTGTACACACATCTCTACACTACACCTCCATCCTGTCCTGTATCTACTATTCCTGTACTGTACACAGCTCTACACTACACCTCCATCCTGTCCTGTATCTACTATTCCTGTACTGTACACAGCTCTACACTACACCTCCATCCTGTCCTGTATCTACTATTCCTGTACTGTACACACATCTCTACACTACACCTCCATCCTGTCCTGTATCTACTATTCCTGTACTGTACACACAGCTCTGCACTACACCTCCATCCTGTCCTGTATCTACTATTCCTGTACTGTACACACAGCTCTACACTACACCTCCATCCTGTCCTGTATCTACTATTCCTGTACTGTACACACAGCTCTACACTACACCTCCATCCTGTCCTGTATCTACTATTCCTGTACTGTACACACAGCTCTACACTACACCTCCATCCTGTCCTGTATCTACTATTCCTGTACTGTACACACAGCTCTACACTACACCTCCATCCTGTCCTGTATCTACTATTCCTGTACTGTACACACAGCTCTACACTACACCTCCATCCTGTGCTGTATCTACTATTCCTGTACTGTACACCCAGCTCTACACTACACCTCCATCCTGTCCTGTATCTACTATTCCTGTACTGTACACACAGCTCTACACTACACCTCCATCCTGTCCTGTATCTACTATTCCTGTACTGTACACACAGCTCTACAATACACCTCCATCCTGTCCTGTATCTACTATTCCTGTACTGTACACAGCTCTAACACTACACCTCCATCCTGTCCTGTATCTACTATTCCTGTATTATATACACAGCTCTACACTACACCTCCATCCTGTCCTGTACCTACTATTCCTGTACTGTACACACACCTCTACACTACACCTCCATCCTGTCCTGTATCTACTATTCCTGTACTGTACACAGCTCTACACTACACCTCCATCCTGTCCTGTATCTACTATTCCTGTACTGTATACAGCTCTACACTACACCTCCATCCTGTCCTGTATCTACTATTCCTGTACTGTACACACAGCTCTACACTACACCTCCATCCTGTCCTGTATCTACTATTCCTGTACTGTACACACAACTCTACACTACACCTCCATCCTGTCCTGTATCTACTATTCCTGTACTGTACACACAGCTCTACACTACACCTCCATCCTGTCCTGTATCTACTATTCCTGTACTGTACACAGCTCTACACTACACCTCCATCCAGTCCTGTATCTACTATTCCTGTACTGTACACACAGCTCTACACTACACCTCCATCCTGTCCTGTATCTACTATTCCTGTACTGTACACACAGCTCTACACTACACCCCCATCCTGTCCCGTATCTACTATTCCTGTACTGTACACAGCTCTACACTACACCTCCATCCTGTCCTGTATCTACTATTCCTGCACTGTACACACAGCTCTACACTACACCTCCATCCTGTCCTGTACACACATCTCTACACTCCACCTCCATCCTGTCCTGTATCTACTATTCCTGTACTGTACACAGCTCTACACTACACCTCCATCCTGTCCTGTATCTACTATTCCTGTACACACAGCTCTACACTACACCTCCATCCTATCCTGTATCTACTATTCCTGTACTGTACACACAGCTCTACACTACACCTCCATCCTGTCCTGTATCTACTATTCCTGTACTGTACACACAGCTCTACACTACACCTCCATCCTGTCCTGTATCTACTATTCCTGTACTGTACACAGCTCTACACTACACCTCCATCCTGTCCTGTATCTACTATTCCTGTACTGTACACACAGCTCTACACTACACCTCCATCCTGTCCCGTATCTACTATTCCTGTACTGTACACAGCTCTACACTACACCTCCATCCTGTCCCGTATCTACTATTCCTGCACTGTACACACAGCTCTACACTACACCTCCATCCTGTCCTGTATCTACTATTCCTGTACTGTACACACAGCTCTACACTACACCTCCATCCTGTCCTGTATCTACTATTCCTGTACTGTACACAGCTCTACACTACACCTCCATCCTGTCCTGTATCTACTATTCCTGTACTGTACACACAGCTCTACACTACACCTCCATCCTGTCCTGTATCTACTATTCCTGTACTGTACACACAGCTCTACACTACACCTCCATCCTGTCCTGTATCTACTATTCCTGTACTGTACACAGCTCTACACTACACCTCCATCCTGTCCTGTATCTACTATTCCTGTACTGTACACAGCTCTACACTACACCTCTATCCTGTCCTGTATCTACTATTCCTGTACTGTACACACAGCTCTACACTACACCTCCATCCTGTCCTGTATCTACTATTCCTGTACTGTACACACAGCTCTACACTACACCTCCATCCTGTCCTGTATCTACTATTCCTGTACTGTACACAGCTCTAACACTACACCTCCATCCTGTCCTGTATCTACTATTCCTGTACTATATACACAGCTCTACACTTCACCTCCATCCTGTCCTGTATCTACTATTCCTGTACTGTACACACAGCTCTACACTACACCTCCATCCTGTCCTGTATCTACTATTCCTGTACTGTACACAGCTCTACACTACACCTCCATCCTGTCCTGTATCTACTATTCCTATACTGTACACACAGCTCTACACTACACCTCCATCCTGTCCTGTATCTACTATTCCTGTACTGTACACACAGCTCTACACTACACCTCCATCCTGTCCTGTATCTACTATTCCTGTACTGTATACACAGCTCTACACTACACCTCCATCCTGTCCTGTATCTACTATTCCTGTACTGTACACACAGCTCTACACTACACCTCCATCCTGTCCTGTATCTACTATTCCTGTACTGTACACAGTGTCTACACTACACCTCCATCCTGTCCTGTATCTACTGTTCCTGTACTGTACACAGCTCTACACTACACCTCCATCCTGTCCTGTATCTACTATTCCTGTACTGTACACACAGCTCTACACTACACCTCCATCCTGTCCTGTATCTACTATTCCTGTACACAGCTCTACACTACACCTCCATCCTGTCCTCTATCTATTCCTGTACTGTACACACAGCTCTACACTACACCTCCATCCTGTCCTGTATCTACTATTCCTGTACTGTACACAGCTCTACACTACACCTCCATCCTGTCCTGTATCTACTATTCCTGTACTGTACACAGCCCTACACTACACCTCCATCCTGTCCTGTATCTACTATTCCTGTACTGTACACACAGCTCTACACTACACCTCCATCCTGTCCTGTATCTACTATTCCTGTACTGTAAAAACAGCTCTACACTACTCCTCCATCCTGTCCTGTATCTACTATTCCTGTACTGTAAAAACAGCTCTACACTACTCCTCCATCCTGTCCTGTATCTACTATTCCTGTACTGTAAAAACAGCTCTACACTACACCTCCATCCTGTCCTGTATCTACTATTCCTGTACTGTACACACAGCTCTACACTACACCTCCATCCTGTCCTGTATCTACTATTCCTGTACTGTACAGAGCTCTACACTACACCTCCATCCTGTCCTGTATCTACTATTCTTGTACTGTACACAGATCTACACTGCACCTCCATCCTGTCCTGTATCTACTATTCCTGTACTGTACACAGCTCTACACTACACCTCCATCCTGTCCTGTATCTACTATTCATGTACTGTACACAGCTCTACACTACACCTCCATCCTGTCCTGTATCTACTATTCCTGTACTGTACACAGCTCTACACTACACCTCCATCCTCTCCTGTGTCTACTATTCCTGTACTGTACACAGCTCTACACTACACCTCCATCCTGTCCTGTATCTACTATTCCTGTACTGTACACAGCTCTACACTACACCTCCATCCTGTCCTGTATCTACTGTTCCTGTACTGTACACAGCTCTACACTACACCTCCATCCTGTCCTGTATCTACTATTCCTGTACTGTATACACAGCTCTACACTACACCTCCATCCTGTCCTGTATCTACTATTCCTGTACTGTACACACAGCTCTACACTACACCTCCATCCTGTCCTGTATCTACTATTCCTGTACTGTACACAGTGTCTACACTACACCTCCATCCTGTCCTGTATCTACTGTTCCTGTACTGTACACAGCTCTACACTACACCTCCATCCTGTCCTGTATCTACTATTCCTGTACTGTACACACAGCTCTACACTACACCTCCATCCTGTCCTGTATCTACTATTCCTGTACACAGCTCTACACTACACCTCCATCCTGTCCTCTATCTATTCCTGTACTGTACACACAGCTCTACACTACACCTCCATCCTGTCCTGTATCTACTATTCCTGTACTGTACACAGCTCTACACTACACCTCCATCCTGTCCTGTATCTACTATTCCTGTACTGTACACAGCCCTACACTACACCTCCATCCTGTCCTGTATCTACTATTCCTGTACTGTACACACAGCTCTACACTACACCTCCATCCTGTCCTGTATCTACTATTCCTGTACTGTACACACAGCTCTACACTACACCTCCATCCTGTCCTGTATCTACTATTCCTGTACTGTACACAGCTCTACACTACACCTCCATCCTGTCCTGTATCTGCTATTCCTGTACTGTACACACAGCTCTACACTACTCCTCCATCCTGTCCTGTATCTACTATTCCTGTACTGTAAAAACAGCTCTACACTACACCTCCATCCTGTCCTGTATCTACTATTCCTGTACTGTAAACACAGCTCTAGACTACACCTCCATCCTGTCCTGTATCTACTATTCCTGTACTATACACACAGCTCTACACTACACCTCCATCCTGTCCTGTATCTACTATTCCTGTACTGTACACACAGCTCTACACTACACCTCCATCCTGTCCTGTATCTACTATTCCTGTACTGTACACAGCTCTACACTACACCTCCATCCTGTCCTGTATCTACTATTCCTGTACTGTACACACAGCTCTACACTACACCTCCATCCTGTCCTGTATCTACTATTCCTGTACTGTACACACAGCTCTACACTACACCTCCATCCTGTCCTGTATCTACTATTCCTGTACTGTACACAGCTCTACACTACACCTCCATCCTGTCCTGTATCTACTATTCCTGTACTGTACACAGCTCTACACTACACCTCTATCCTGTCCTGTATCTACTATTCCTGTACTGTACACACAGCTCTACACTACACCTCCATCCTGTCCTGTATCTACTATTCCTGTACTGTACACACAGCTCTACACTACACCTCCATCCTGTCCTGTATCTACTATTCCTGTACTGTACACAGCTCTAACACTACACCTCCATCCTGTCCTGTATCTACTATTCCTGTACTATATACACAGCTCTACACTTCACCTCCATCCTGTCCTGTATCTACTATTCCTGTACTGTACACACAGCTCTACACTACACCTCCATCCTGTCCTGTATCTACTATTCCTGTACTGTACACAGCTCTACACTACACCTCCATCCTGTCCTGTATCTACTATTCCTATACTGTACACACAGCTCTACACTACACCTCCATCCTGTCCTGTATCTACTATTCCTGTACTGTACACACAGCTCTACACTACACCTCCATCCTGTCCTGTATCTACTATTCCTGTACTGTATACACAGCTCTACACTACACCTCCATCCTGTCCTGTATCTACTATTCCTGTACTGTACACACAGCTCTACACTACACCTCCATCCTGTCCTGTATCTACTATTCCTGTACTGTACACAGTGTCTACACTACACCTCCATCCTGTCCTGTATCTACTGTTCCTGTACTGTACACAGCTCTACACTACACCTCCATCCTGTCCTGTATCTACTATTCCTGTACACAGCTCTACACTACACCTCCATCCTGTCCTCTATCTATTCCTGTACTGTACACACAGCTCTACACTACACCTCCATCCTGTCCTGTATCTACTATTCCTGTACTGTACACAGCTCTACACTACACCTCCATCCTGTCCTGTATCTACTATTCCTGTACTGTACACAGCCCTACACTACACCTCCATCCTGTCCTGTATCTACTATTCCTGTACTGTACACACAGCTCTACACTACACCTCCATCCTGTCCTGTATCTACTATTCCTGTACTGTACACACAGCTCTACACTACACCTCCATCCTGTCCTGTATCTACTATTCCTGTACTGTACACAGCTCTACACTACACCTCCATCCTGTCCTGTATCTGCTATTCCTGTACTGTACACACAGCTCTACACTACTCCTCCATCCTGTCCTGTATCTACTATTCCTGTACTGTAAAAACAGCTCTACACTACACCTCCATCCTGTCCTGTATCTACTATTCCTGTACTGTAAACACAGCTCTAGACTACACCTCCATCCTGTCCTGTATCTACTATTCCTGTACTATACACACAGCTCTACACTACACCTCCATCCTGTCCTGTATCTACTATTCCTGTACTGTACACACAGCTCTACACTACACCTCCATCCTGTCCTGTATCTACTATTCCTGTACTGTACACAGCTCTACACTACACCTCCATCCTGTCCTGTATCTACTATTCCTGTACTGTACACACAGCTCTACACTACACCTCCATCCTGTCCTGTATCTACTATTCCTGTACTGTACACACAGCTCTACACTACACCTCCATCCTGTCCTGTATCTACTATTCCTGTACTGTACACAGCTCTACACTACACCTCCATCCTGTCCTGTATCTACTATTCCTGTACTGTACACAGCTCTACACTACACCTCTATCCTGTCCTGTATCTACTATTCCTGTACTGTACACACAGCTCTACACTACACCTCCATCCTGTCCTGTATCTACTATTCCTGTACTGTACACACAGCTCTACACTACACCTCCATCCTGTCCTGTATCTACTATTCCTGTACTGTACACAGCTCTAACACTACACCTCCATCCTGTCCTGTATCTACTATTCCTGTACTATATACACAGCTCTACACTTCACCTCCATCCTGTCCTGTATCTACTATTCCTGTACTGTACACACAGCTCTACACTACACCTCCATCCTGTCCTGTATCTACTATTCCTGTACTGTACACAGCTCTACACTACACCTCCATCCTGTCCTGTATCTACTATTCCTATACTGTACACACAGCTCTACACTACACCTCCATCCTGTCCTGTATCTACTATTCCTGTACTGTACACACAGCTCTACACTACACCTCCATCCTGTCCTGTATCTACTATTCCTGTACTGTATACACAGCTCTACACTACACCTCCATCCTGTCCTGTATCTACTATTCCTGTACTGTACACACAGCTCTACACTACACCTCCATCCTGTCCTGTATCTACTATTCCTGTACTGTACACAGTGTCTACACTACACCTCCATCCTGTCCTGTATCTACTGTTCCTGTACTGTACACAGCTCTACACTACACCTCCATCCTGTCCTGTATCTACTATTCCTGTACACAGCTCTACACTACACCTCCATCCTGTCCTCTATCTATTCCTGTACTGTACACACAGCTCTACACTACACCTCCATCCTGTCCTGTATCTACTATTCCTGTACTGTACACAGCTCTACACTACACCTCCATCCTGTCCTGTATCTACTATTCCTGTACTGTACACAGCCCTACACTACACCTCCATCCTGTCCTGTATCTACTATTCCTGTACTGTACACACAGCTCTACACTACACCTCCATCCTGTCCTGTATCTACTATTCCTGTACTGTACACACAGCTCTACACTACACCTCCATCCTGTCCTGTATCTACTATTCCTGTACTGTACACAGCTCTACACTACACCTCCATCCTGTCCTGTATCTGCTATTCCTGTACTGTACACACAGCTCTACACTACTCCTCCATCCTGTCCTGTATCTACTATTCCTGTACTGTAAAAACAGCTCTACACTACACCTCCATCCTGTCCTGTATCTACTATTCCTGTACTGTAAACACAGCTCTAGACTACACCTCCATCCTGTCCTGTATCTACTATTCCTGTACTATACACACAGCTCTACACTACACCTCCATCCTGTCCTGTATCTACTATTCCTGTACTGTACACACAGCTCTACACTACACCTCCATCCTGTCCTGTATCTACTATTCCTGTACTGTACAGAGCTCTACACTACACCTCCATCCTGTCCTGTATCTACTATTCTTGTACTGTACACAGATCTACACTGCACCTCCATCCTGTCCTGTATCTACTATTCCTGTATTGTACACAGCTCTACACTACACCTCCATCCTGTCCTGTATCTACTATTCATGTACTGTACACAGCTCTACACTACACCTCCATCCTGTCCTGTATCTACTATTCCTGTACTGTACACACAGCTCTACACTACTCCTCCATCCTGTCCTGTATCTACTATTCCTGTACTGTACACAGCTCTACACTACACCTCCATCCTGTCCTGTATCTACTATTCCTATACTGTACACACAGCTCTACACTACACCTCCATCCTGTCCTGTATCTACTATTCCTGTACTGTACACACAGCTCTACACTACACCTCCATCCTGTCCTGTATCTACTATTCCTGTACTGTATACACAGCTCTACACTACACCTCCATCCTGTCCTGTATCTACTATTCCTGTACTGTACACACAGCTCTACACTACACCTCCATCCTGTCCTGTATCTACTATTCCTGTACTGTACACAGTGTCTACACTACACCTCCATCCTGTCCTGTATCTACTGTTCCTGTACTGTACACAGCTCTACACTACACCTCCATCCTGTCCTGTATCTACTATTCCTGTACTGTACACACAGCTCTACACTACACCTCCATCCTGTCCTGTATCTACTATTCCTGTACACAGCTCTACACTACACCTCCATCCTGTCCTCTATCTACTATTCCTGTACTGTACACACAGCTCTACACTACACCTCCATCCTGTCCTGTATCTACTATTCCTGTACTGTACACAGCTCTACACTACACCTCCATCCTGTCCTGTATCTACTATTCCTGTACTGTACACAGCTCTACACTACACCTCCATCCTGTCCTGTATCTACTATTCCTGTACTGTACACACAGCTCTACACTACACCTCCATCCTGTCCTGTATCTACTATTCCTGTACTGTACACACAGCTCTACACTACACCTCCATCCTGTCCTGTATCTACTATTCCTGTACTGTACACAGCTCTACACTACACCTCCATCCTGTCCTGTATCTACTATTCCTGTACTGTAGACACAGCTCTACACTACACCTCCATCCTGTCCTGTATCTACTATTCCTGTACTATATACACAGCTCTACACTACACCTCCATCCTGTCCTGTATCTGCTATTCCTGTACTGTACACACAGCTCTACACTACTCCTCCATCCTGTCCTGTATCTACTATTCCTGTACTGTAAAAACAGCTCTACACTACACCTCCATCCTGTCCTGTATCTACTATTCCTGTACTGTAAACACAAATCTAGACTACACCTCCATCCTGTCCTGTATCTACTATTCCTGTACTATACACACAGCTCTACACTACACCTCCATCCTGTCCTGTATCTACTATTCCTGTACTGTACACACAGCTCTACACTACACCTCCATCCTGTCCTGTATCTACTATTCCTGTACTGTACAGAGCTCTACACTACACCTCCATCCTGTCCTGTATCTACTATTCTTGTACTGTACACAGATCTACACTGCACCTCCATCCTGTCCTGTATCTACTATTCCTGTACTGTACACAGCTCTACACTACACCTCCATCCTGTCCTGTATCTACTATTCATGTACTGTACACAGCTCTACACTACACCTCCATCCTGTCCTGTATCTACTATTCCTGTACTGTACACAGCTCTACACTACACCTCCATCCTGTCCTGTATCTATTCCTGTACTGTACACAGCTCTACACTACACCTCCATCCTCTCCTGTGTCTACTATTCCTGTACTGTACACAGCTCTACACTACACCTCCATCCTCTCCTGTGTCTACTATTCCTGTACTGTACACAGCTCTACACTACACCTCCATCCTGTCCTGTATCTACTATTCCTGTACTGTACACAGCTCTACACTACACCTCCATCCTGTCCCGTATCTACTATTCCTGTACTGTACACAGCTCTACACTACACCTCCATCCTGTCCTGTATATACTATTCCTGTACTATACACACAGCTCTACACTACACCTCCATCCTGTCCTGTATCTACTATTCCTGTACTGTACACACAGCTCTACACTACACCTCCATCCTGTCCTGTATCTACTATTCCTGTACTGTACACACAGCTCTATACTACACCTCCATCCTGTCCTGTATCTACTATTCCTGTACTGTACACACAGCTCTACACTACACCTCCATCCTGTCCTGTATCTACTATTCCTGTACTGTACACAGCTCTACACTACACCTCCATCCTGTCCTGTATCTACTATTCCTGTACTGTAAACAGCTCTACACTACACCTTCATCCTGTCCTGTATCTACTATTCCTGTACTGTACACAGCTCTACACTACACCTCCATCCTGTCCTGTATCTACTATTCCTATACTGTACACACAGCTCTACACTACACCTCCATCCTGTCCTGTATCTACTATTCCTGTACTGTACACACAGCTCTACACTGCACCTCCATCCTGTCCTGTATCTACTATTCCTGTACTGTACACACAGCTCTACACTGCACCTCCATCCTGTCCTGTATCTACTATTCCTGTACTGTACACACAGCTCTACAATACACCTCCATCCTGTCCGGTATCTACTATTCCTGTACTGTACACACAGCTCTACACTACACCTCCATCCTGTCCTGTATCTACTATTCCTGTACTGTACACACAGCTCTACACTGCACCTCCATCCTGTCCTGTATCTACTATTCCTGTACTGTACACACAGCTCTACACTACACCTCCATCCTGTCCCGTATCTACTATTCCTGTACTGTACACAGCTCTACACTACACCTCCATCCTGTCCCGTATCTACTATTCCTGCACTGTACACACAGCTCTACACTACACCTCCATCCTGTTCTGTATCTACTATTCCTGTACTGTACACAGCTCTACACTACACCTCCATCCTGTCCTGTATCTACTATTCCTGTACTGTACACAGCTCTACACTACACCTCCATCCTGTCCTGTATCTACTATTCCTGTACTGTACACACAGCTCTACACTACACCTCCATCCTGTCCTTTATCTACTATTCCTGTACTGTACACACAGCTCTACACTACACCTCCATCCTGTCCTGTATCTACTATTCCTGTACTGTACACACAGCTCTACACTACACCTCCATCCTGTCCTGTATCTACTATTCCTGTACTGTACACAGCTCTACACTACACCTCCATCCTGTCCTGTATCTATTATTCCTGTACTGTACACAGCTCTACACTACACCTCCATCCTGTCCCGTATCTACTATTCCTGTACTGTACACACAGCTCTACACTACACCTCCATCCTGTCCTGTATCTACTATTCCTGTACTGTACACACAGCTCTATACTACACCTCCATCCTGTCCTGTATCTACTATTCCTGTACTGTACACACAGCTCTACACTACACCTCCATCCTGTCCTGTATCTACTATTCCTGTACTGTACACAGCTCTACACTACACCTCCATCCTGTCCTGTATCTACTATTCCTGTACTGTAAACAGCTCTACACTACACCTCCATCCTGTCCTGTATCTACTATTCCTGTACTGTACACAGCTCTACACTACACCTCCATCCTGTCCTGTATCTACTATTCCTATACTGTACACACAGCTCTACACTACACCTCCATCCTGTCCTGTATCTACTATTCCTGTACTGTACACACAGCTCTACAATACACCTCCATCCTGTCCGGTATCTACTATTCCTGTACTGTACACACAGCTCTACACTACACCTCCATCCTGTCCTGTATCTACTATTCCTGTACTGTACACACAGCTCTACACTGCACCTCCATCCTGTCCTGTATCTACTATTCCTGTACTGTACACACAGCTCTACACTACACCTCCATCCTGTCCCGTATCTACTATTCCTGTACTGTACACAGCTCTACACTACACCTCCATCCTGTCCCGTATCTACTATTCCTGCACTGTACACACAGCTCTACACTACACCTCCATCCTGTTCTGTATCTACTATTCCTGTACTGTACACAGCTCTACACTACACCTCCATCCTGTCCTGTATCTACTATTCCTGTACTGTACACAGCTCTACACTACACCTCCATCCTGTCCTGTATCTACTATTCCTGTACTGTACACACAGCTCTACACTACACCTCCATCCTGTCCTTTATCTACTATTCCTGTACTGTACACACAGCTCTACACTACACCTCCATCCTGTCCTGTATCTACTATTCCTGTACTGTACACACAGCTCTACACTACACCTCCATCCTGTCCTGTATCTACTATTCCTGTACTGTACACAGCTCTACACTACACCTCCATCCTGTCCTGTATCTATTATTCCTGTACTGTACACAGCTCTACACTACACCTCCATCCTGTCCCGTATCTACTATTCCTGTACTGTACACACAGCTCTACACTACACCTCCATCCTGTCCTGTATCTACTATTCCTGTACTGTACACACAGCTCTACACTACACCTCCATCCTGTCCTGTATCTACTATTCCTGTACTGTACACACAGCTCTACACTACACCTCCATCCTGTCCCGTATCTACTATTCCTGAACTGTACACAGCTCTACACTACACCTCCATCCTGTCCTGTATCTACTATTCCTGCACTGTACACACAGCTCTACACTACACCTCCATCCTGTCCTGTATCTGCTATTCCTGTACTGTACACACATCTCTACACTACACCTCCATCCTGTCCTGTATCTACTATTCCTGTACTGTACACAGCTCTACACTACACCTCCATCCTGTCCTGTATCTACTATTCCTGTACTGTACACAGCTCTACACTACACCTCCATCCTGTCCTGTATCTACTATTCCTGTACTGTACACACATCTCTACACTACACCTCCATCCTGTCCTGTATCTACTATTCCTGTACTGTACACACAGCTCTGCACTACACCTCCATCCTGTCCTGTATCTACTATTCCTGTACTGTACACACAGCTCTACACTACACCTCCATCCTGTCCTGTATCTACTATTCCTGTACTGTACACACAGCTCTACACTACACCTCCATCCTGTCCTGTATCTACTATTCCTGTACTGTACACACAGCTCTACACTACACCTCCATCCTGTCCTGTATCTACTATTCCTGTACTGTACACACAGCTCTACACTACACCTCCATCCTGTCCTGTATCTACTATTCCTGTACTGTACACACAGCTCTACACTACACCTCCATCCTGTCCTGTATCTACTATTCCTGTACTGTACACCCAGCTCTACACTACACCTCCATCCTGTCCTGTATCTACTATTCCTGTACTGTACACCCAGCTCTACACTACACCTCCATCCTGTCCTGTATCTACTATTCCTGTACTGTACACACAGCTCTACACTACACCTCCATCCTGTCCTGTATCTACTATTCCTGTACTGTACACAGCTCTAACACTACACCTCCATCCTGTCCTGTATCTACTATTCCTGTATTATATACACAGCTCTACACTACACCTCCATCCTGTCCTGTACCTACTATTCCTGTACTGTACACACACCTCTACACTACACCTCCATCCTGTCCTGTATCTACTATTCCTGTACTGTACACAGCTCTACACTACACCTCCATCCTGTCCTGTATCTACTATTCCTGTACTGTATACAGCTCTACACTACACCTCCATCCTGTCCTGTATCTACTATTCCTGTACTGTACACACAGCTCTACACTACACCTCCATCCTGTCCTGTATCTACTATTCCTGTACTGTACACACAGCTCTACACTACACCTCCATCCTGTCCTGTATCTACTATTCCTGTACTGTACACACAGCTCTACACTACACCTCCATCCTGTCCTGTATCTACTATTCCTGTACTGTACACAGCTCTACACTACACCTCCATCCAGTCCTGTATCTACTATTCCTGTACTGTACACACAGCTCTACACTACACCTCCATCCTGTCCTGTATCTACTATTCCTGTACTGTACACACAGCTCTACACTACACCCCCATCCTGTCCCGTATCTACTATTCCTGTACTGTACACAGCTCTACACTACACCTCCATCCTGTCCTGTATCTACTATTCCTGCACTGTACACACAGCTCTACACTACACCTCCATCCTGTCCTGTACACACATCTCTACACTCCACCTCCATCCTGTCCTGTATCTACTATTCCTGTACTGTACACAGCTCTACACTACACCTCCATCCTGTCCTGTATCTACTATTCCTGTACACACAGATCTACACTACACCTCCATCCTATCCTGTATCTACTATTCCTGTACTGTACACACAGCTCTACACTACACCTCCATCCTGTCCTGTATCTACTATTCCTGTACTGTACACACAGCTCTACACTACACCTCCATCCTGTCCTGTATCTACTATTCCTGTACTGTACACAGCTCTACACTACACCTCCATCCTGTCCTGTATCTACTATTCCTGTACTGTACACACAGCTCTACACTACACCTCCATCCTGTCCCGTATCTACTATTCCTGTACTGTACACAGCTCTACACTACACCTCCATCCTGTCCCGTATCTACTATTCCTGCACTGTACACACAGCTCTACACTACACCTCCATCCTGTCCTGTATCTACTATTCCTGTACTGTACACACAGCTCTACACTACACCTCCATCCTGTCCTGTATCTACTATTCCTGTACTGTACACAGCTCTACACTACACCTCCATCCTGTCCTGTATCTACTATTCCTGTACTGTACACACAGCTCTACACTACACCTCCATCCTGTCCTGTATCTACTATTCCTGTACTGTACACACAGCTCTACACTACACCTCCATCCTGTCCTGTATCTACTATTCCTGTACTGTACACAGCTCTACACTACACCTCCATCCTGTCCTGTATCTACTATTCCTGTACTGTACACAGCTCTACACTACACCTCTATCCTGTCCTGTATCTACTATTCCTGTACTGTACACACAGCTCTACACTACACCTCCATCCTGTCCTGTATCTACTATTCCTGTACTGTACACACAGCTCTACACTACACCTCCATCCTGTCCTGTATCTACTATTCCTGTACTGTACACAGCTCTAACACTACACCTCCATCCTGTCCTGTATCTACTATTCCTGTACTATATACACAGCTCTACACTTCACCTCCATCCTGTCCTGTATCTACTATTCCTGTACTGTACACACAGCTCTACACTACACCTCCATCCTGTCCTGTATCTACTATTCCTGTACTGTACACAGCTCTACACTACACCTCCATCCTGTCCTGTATCTACTATTCCTATACTGTACACACAGCTCTACACTACACCTCCATCCTGTCCTGTATCTACTATTCCTGTACTGTACACACAGCTCTACACTACACCTCCATCCTGTCCTGTATCTACTATTCCTGTACTGTATACACAGCTCTACACTACACCTCCATCCTGTCCTGTATCTACTATTCCTGTACTGTACACACAGCTCTACACTACACCTCCATCCTGTCCTGTATCTACTATTCCTGTACTGTACACAGTGTCTACACTACACCTCCATCCTGTCCTGTATCTACTGTTCCTGTACTGTACACAGCTCTACACTACACCTCCATCCTGTCCTGTATCTACTATTCCTGTACTGTACACACAGCTCTACACTACACCTCCATCCTGTCCTGTATCTACTATTCCTGTACACAGCTCTACACTACACCTCCATCCTGTCCTCTATCTATTCCTGTACTGTACACACAGCTCTACACTACACCTCCATCCTGTCCTGTATCTACTATTCCTGTACTGTACACAGCTCTACACTACACCTCCATCCTGTCCTGTATCTACTATTCCTGTACTGTACACAGCCCTACACTACACCTCCATCCTGTCCTGTATCTACTATTCCTGTACTGTACACACAGCTCTACACTACACCTCCATCCTGTCCTGTATCTACTATTCCTGTACTGTACACACAGCTCTACACTACACCTCCATCCTGTCCTGTATCTACTATTCCTGTACTGTACACAGCTCTACACTACACCTCCATCCTGTCCTGTATCTGCTATTCCTGTACTGTACACACAGCTCTACACTACTCCTCCATCCTGTCCTGTATCTACTATTCCTGTACTGTAAAAACAGCTCTACACTACACCTCCATCCTGTCCTGTATCTACTATTCCTGTACTGTAAACACAGCTCTAGACTACACCTCCATCCTGTCCTGTATCTACTATTCCTGTACTATACACACAGCTCTACACTACACCTCCATCCTGTCCTGTATCTACTATTCCTGTACTGTACACACAGCTCTACACTACACCTCCATCCTGTCCTGTATCTACTATTCCTGTACTGTACAGAGCTCTACACTACACCTCCATCCTGTCCTGTATCTACTATTCTTGTACTGTACACAGATCTACACTGCACCTCCATCCTGTCCTGTATCTACTATTCCTGTACTGTACACAGCTCTACACTACACCTCCATCCTGTCCTGTATCTACTATTCATGTACTGTACACAGCTCTACACTACACCTCCATCCTGTCCTGTATCTACTATTCCTGTACTGTACACAGCTCTACACTACACCTCCATCCTCTCCTGTGTCTACTATTCCTGTACTGTACACAGCTCTACACTACACCTCCATCCTGTCCTGTATCTACTATTCCTGTACTGTACACAGCTCTACACTACACCTCCATCCTGTCCTGTATCTACTGTTCCTGTACTGTACACAGCTCTACACTACACCTCCATCCTGTCCTGTATCTACTATTCCTGTACTGTATACACAGCTCTACACTACACCTCCATCCTGTCCTGTATCTACTATTCCTGTACTGTACACACAGCTCTACACTACACCTCCATCCTGTCCTGTATCTACTATTCCTGTACTGTACACAGTGTCTACACTACACCTCCATCCTGTCCTGTATCTACTGTTCCTGTACTGTACACAGCTCTACACTACACCTCCATCCTGTCCTGTATCTACTATTCCTGTACTGTACACACAGCTCTACACTACACCTCCATCCTGTCCTGTATCTACTATTCCTGTACACAGCTCTACACTACACCTCCATCCTGTCCTCTATCTATTCCTGTACTGTACACACAGCTCTACACTACACCTCCATCCTGTCCTGTATCTACTATTCCTGTACTGTACACAGCTCTACACTACACCTCCATCCTGTCCTGTATCTACTATTCCTGTACTGTACACAGCCCTACACTACACCTCCATCCTGTCCTGTATCTACTATTCCTGTACTGTACACACAGCTCTACACTACACCTCCATCCTGTCCTGTATCTACTATTCCTGTACTGTACACACAGCTCTACACTACACCTCCATCCTGTCCTGTATCTACTATTCCTGTACTGTACACAGCTCTACACTACACCTCCATCCTGTCCTGTATCTGCTATTCCTGTACTGTACACACAGCTCTACACTACTCCTCCATCCTGTCCTGTATCTACTATTCCTGTACTGTAAAAACAGCTCTACACTACACCTCCATCCTGTCCTGTATCTACTATTCCTGTACTGTAAACACAGCTCTAGACTACACCTCCATCCTGTCCTGTATCTACTATTCCTGTACTATACACACAGCTCTACACTACACCTCCATCCTGTCCTGTATCTACTATTCCTGTACTGTACACACAGCTCTACACTACACCTCCATCCTGTCCTGTATCTACTATTCCTGTACTGTACACAGCTCTACACTACACCTCCATCCTGTCCTGTATCTACTATTCCTGTACTGTACACACAGCTCTACACTACACCTCCATCCTGTCCTGTATCTACTATTCCTGTACTGTACACACAGCTCTACACTACACCTCCATCCTGTCCTGTATCTACTATTCCTGTACTGTACACAGCTCTACACTACACCTCCATCCTGTCCTGTATCTACTATTCCTGTACTGTACACAGCTCTACACTACACCTCTATCCTGTCCTGTATCTACTATTCCTGTACTGTACACACAGCTCTACACTACACCTCCATCCTGTCCTGTATCTACTATTCCTGTACTGTACACACAGCTCTACACTACACCTCCATCCTGTCCTGTATCTACTATTCCTGTACTGTACACAGCTCTAACACTACACCTCCATCCTGTCCTGTATCTACTATTCCTGTACTATATACACAGCTCTACACTTCACCTCCATCCTGTCCTGTATCTACTATTCCTGTACTGTACACACAGCTCTACACTACACCTCCATCCTGTCCTGTATCTACTATTCCTGTACTGTACACAGCTCTACACTACACCTCCATCCTGTCCTGTATCTACTATTCCTATACTGTACACACAGCTCTACACTACACCTCCATCCTGTCCTGTATCTACTATTCCTGTACTGTACACACAGCTCTACACTACACCTCCATCCTGTCCTGTATCTACTATTCCTGTACTGTATACACAGCTCTACACTACACCTCCATCCTGTCCTGTATCTACTATTCCTGTACTGTACACACAGCTCTACACTACACCTCCATCCTGTCCTGTATCTACTATTCCTGTACTGTACACAGTGTCTACACTACACCTCCATCCTGTCCTGTATCTACTGTTCCTGTACTGTACACAGCTCTACACTACACCTCCATCCTGTCCTGTATCTACTATTCCTGTACTGTACACACAGCTCTACACTACACCTCCATCCTGTCCTGTATCTACTATTCCTGTACACAGCTCTACACTACACCTCCATCCTGTCCTCTATCTATTCCTGTACTGTACACACAGCTCTACACTACACCTCCATCCTGTCCTGTATCTACTATTCCTGTACTGTACACAGCTCTACACTACACCTCCATCCTGTCCTGTATCTACTATTCCTGTACTGTACACAGCCCTACACTACACCTCCATCCTGTCCTGTATCTACTATTCCTGTACTGTACACACAGCTCTACACTACACCTCCATCCTGTCCTGTATCTACTATTCCTGTACTGTACACACAGCTCTACACTACACCTCCATCCTGTCCTGTATCTACTATTCCTGTACTGTACACAGCTCTACACTACACCTCCATCCTGTCCTGTATCTGCTATTCCTGTACTGTACACACAGCTCTACACTACTCCTCCATCCTGTCCTGTATCTACTATTCCTGTACTGTAAAAACAGCTCTACACTACACCTCCATCCTGTCCTGTATCTACTATTCCTGTACTGTAAACACAGCTCTAGACTACACCTCCATCCTGTCCTGTATCTACTATTCCTGTACTATACACACAGCTCTACACTACACCTCCATCCTGTCCTGTATCTACTATTCCTGTACTGTACACACAGCTCTACACTACACCTCCATCCTGTCCTGTATCTACTATTCCTGTACTGTACAGAGCTCTACACTACACCTCCATCCTGTCCTGTATCTACTATTCTTGTACTGTACACAGATCTACACTGCACCTCCATCCTGTCCTGTATCTACTATTCCTGTATTGTACACAGCTCTACACTACACCTCCATCCTGTCCTGTATCTACTATTCATGTACTGTACACAGCTCTACACTACACCTCCATCCTGTCCTGTATCTACTATTCCTGTACTGTACACAGCTCTACACTACACCTCCATCCTCTCCTGTGTCTACTATTCCTGTACTGTACACAGCTCTACACTACACCTCCATCCTGTCCTGTATCTACTATTCCTGTACTGTACACAGCTCTACACTACACCTCCATCCTGTCCTGTATCTACTGTTCCTGTACTGTACACAGCTCTACACTACACCTCCATCCTGTCCTGTATCTACTATTCCTGTACTGTATACACAGCTCTACACTACACCTCCATCCTGTCCTGTATCTACTATTCCTGTACTGTACACACAGCTCTACACTACACCTCCATCCTGTCCTGTATCTACTATTCCTGTACTGTACACAGTGTCTACACTACACCTCCATCCTGTCCTGTATCTACTGTTCCTGTACTGTACACAGCTCTACACTACACCTCCATCCTGTCCTGTATCTACTATTCCTGTACTGTACACACAGCTCTACACTACACCTCCATCCTGTCCTGTATCTACTATTCCTGTACACAGCTCTACACTACACCTCCATCCTGTCCTCTATCTATTCCTGTACTGTACACACAGCTCTACACTACACCTCCATCCTGTCCTGTATCTACTATTCCTGTACTGTACACAGCTCTACACTACACCTCCATCCTGTCCTGTATCTACTATTCCTGTACTGTACACAGCCCTACACTACACCTCCATCCTGTCCTGTATCTACTATTCCTGTACTGTACACACAGCTCTACACTACACCTCCATCCTGTCCTGTATCTACTATTCCTGTACTGTACACACAGCTCTACACTACACCTCCATCCTGTCCTGTATCTACTATTCCTGTACTGTACACAGCTCTACACTACACCTCCATCCTGTCCTGTATCTGCTATTCCTGTACTGTACACACAGCTCTACACTACTCCTCCATCCTGTCCTGTATCTACTATTCCTGTACTGTAAAAACAGCTCTACACTACACCTCCATCCTGTCCTGTATCTACTATTCCTGTACTGTAAACACAGCTCTAGACTACACCTCCATCCTGTCCTGTATCTACTATTCCTGTACTATACACACAGCTCTACACTACACCTCCATCCTGTCCTGTATCTACTATTCCTGTACTGTACACACAGCTCTACACTACACCTCCATCCTGTCCTGTATCTACTATTCCTGTACTGTACAGAGCTCTACACTACACCTCCATCCTGTCCTGTATCTACTATTCTTGTACTGTACACAGATCTACACTGCACCTCCATCCTGTCCTGTATCTACTATTCCTGTACTGTACACAGCTCTACACTACACCTCCATCCTGTCCTGTATCTACTATTCATGTACTGTACACAGCTCTACACTACACCTCCATCCTGTCCTGTATCTACTATTCCTGTACTGTACACAGCTCTACACTACACCTCCATCCTCTCCTGTGTCTACTATTCCTGTACTGTACACACAGCTCTACACTACACCTCCATCCTGTCCTGTATCTACTATTCCTGTACTGTACACAGCTCTACACTACACCTCCATCTTGTCCTGTATCTACTATTCCTGTACTGTACACAGCTCTACACTACACCTCCATCCTGTCCCGTATCTATTCCTGTACTGTACACAGCTCTACACTACACCTCCATCCTGTCCTGTATATACTATTCCTGTACTATACACACAGCTCTACACTACTCCTCCATCCTGTCCTGTATCTACTATTCGTGTACTGTAAAAACAGCTCTACACTACACCTCCATCCTGTCCTGTATCTACTATTCCTGTACTGTAAACACAGCTCTAGACTACACCTCCATCCTGTCCTGTATCTACTATTCCTGTACTATACACACAGCTCTACACTACACCTCCATCCTGTCCTGTATCTACTATTCCTGTACTGTACACACAGCTCTACACTACACCTCCATCCTGTCCTGTATCTACTATTCCTGTACTGTACAGAGCTCTACACTACACCTCCATCCTGTCCTGTATCTACTATTCTTGTACTGTACACAGATCTACACTGCACCTCCATCCTGTCCTGTATCTACTATTCCTGTACTGTACACAGCTCTACACTACACCTCCATCCTGTCCTGTATCTACTATTCCTGTACTGTACACAGCTCTACACTACACCTCCATCCTGTCCTGTATCTACTATTCCTGTACTGTACACACAGCTCTATACTACACCTCCATCCTGTCCTGTATCTACTATTCCTGTACTGTACACACAGCTCTACACTACACCTCCATCCTGTCCTGTATCTACTATTCCTGTACTGTACACACAGCTCTACACTACACCTCCATCCTGTCCTGTATCTACTATTCCTGTACTGTACACACAGCTCTACACTACACCTCCATCCTGTTCTGTATCTACTATTCCTGTACTGTACACACAGCTCTACACTATACCTCCATCCTGTCCTGTATCTACTATTCCTGTACTGTATACAGCTCTACACTACACCTCCATCCTGTCCTGTATCTACTATTCCTGTACTGTACAGAGCTCTACACTACACCTCCATCCTGTCCTGTATCTACTATTCTTGTACTGTACACAGATCTACACTGCACCTCCATCCTGTCCTGTATCTACTATTCCTGTACTGTACACAGCTCTACACTACACCTCCATCCTGTCCTGTATCTACTATTCATGTACTGTACACAGCTCTACACTACACCTCCATCCTGTCCTGTATCTACTATTCCTGTACTGTACACAGCTCTACACTACACCTCCATCCTGTCCTGTATCTACTATTCCTGTACTGTACACACAACTCTATACTACACCTCCATCCTGTCCTGTATCTACTATTCCTGTACTGTACACACAGCTCTACACTACACCTCCATCCTGTCCTGTATCTACTATTCCTGTACTGTACACACAGCTCTACACTACACCTCCATCCTGTCCTGTATCTACTATTCCTGTACTGTACACACAGCTCTACACTACACCTCCATCCTGTCCTGTATCTACTATTCCTGTACTGTACACACAGCTCTACACTACACCTCCATCCTGTCCTGTGTCTACTATTCCTGTACTGTACACAGCTCTACACTACACCTGCATCCTGTCCTGTATCTACTATTCCTGTACTGTACACAGCTCTGCACTACACCTCCATCCTGTCCTGTATCTACTATTCCTGTACTGTACACAGCTCTACACTACACCTCCATCCTGTCCTGTATCTACTATTCCTGTACTGTGCACAGCTCTACACTGCACCTCCATCCTGTCCTGTATCTACTATTCCTGTACTGTACACACAGCTCTACACTGCACCTCCATCCTGTCCTGTATCTACTATTCCTGTACTGTACACAGCTCTACACTACACCTCCATCCTGTCCTGTATCTACTATTCCTGTACTGTACACAGCTCTACACTACACCTCCATCCTGTCCTGTATCTACTATTCCTGTACTGTACACAGCTCTACACTACACCTCCATCCTGTCCTGTATCTACTATTCCTGTACTGTACACACAGCTCTACACTACACCTCCATCCTGTCCTGTATCTACTATTCCTGTACTGTACACACAGCTCTGCACTACACCTCCATCCTGTCCTGTATCTACTATTCCTGTACACAGCTCTACACTACACCTCCATCCTGTCCTCTATCTATTCCTGTACTGTACACACAGCTCTACACTACACCTCCATCCTGTCCTGTATCTACTATTCCTGTACTGTACACAGCTCTACACTACACCTCCATCCTGTCCTGTATCTACTATTCCTGTACTGTACACAGCCCTACACTACACCTCCATCCTGTCCTGTATCTACTATTCCTGTACTGTACACACAGCTCTACACTACACCTCCATCCTGTCCTGTATCTACTATTCCTGTACTGTACACACAGCTCTACACTACACCTCCATCCTGTCCTGTATCTACTATTCCTGTACTGTACACAGCTCTACACTACACCTCCATCCTGTCCTGTATCTGCTATTCCTGTACTGTACACACAGCTCTACACTACTCCTCCATCCTGTCCTGTATCTACTATTCCTGTACTGTAAAAACAGCTCTACACTACACCTCCATCCTGTCCTGTATCTACTATTCCTGTACTGTAAACACAGCTCTAGACTACACCTCCATCCTGTCCTGTATCTACTATTCCTGTACTATACACACAGCTCTACACTACACCTCCATCCTGTCCTGTATCTACTATTCCTGTACTGTACACACAGCTCTACACTACACCTCCATCCTGTCCTGTATCTACTATTCCTGTACTGTACAGAGCTCTACACTACACCTCCATCCTGTCCTGTATCTACTATTCTTGTACTGTACACAGATCTACACTGCACCTCCATCCTGTCCTGTATCTACTATTCCTGTACTGTACACAGCTCTACACTACACCTCCATCCTGTCCTGTATCTACTATTCATGTACTGTACACAGCTCTACACTACACCTCCATCCTGTCCTGTATCTACTATTCCTGTACTGTACACAGCTCTACACTACACCTCCATCCTCTCCTGTGTCTACTATTCCTGTACTGTACACAGCTCTACACTACACCTCCATCCTGTCCTGTATCTACTATTCCTGTACTGTACACAGCTCTACACTACACCTCCATCCTGTCCCGTATCTATTCCTGTACTGTACACAGCTCTACACTACACCTCCATCCTGTCCTGTATATACTATTCCTGTACTATACACACAGCTCTACACTACTCCTCCATCCTGTCCTGTATCTACTATTCCTGTACTGTAAAAACAGCTCTACACTACACCTCCATCCTGTCCTGTATCTACTATTCCTGTACTGTAAACACAGCTCTAGACTACACCTCCATCCTGTCCTGTATCTACTATTCCTGTACTATACACACAGCTCTACACTACACCTCCATCCTGTCCTGTATCTACTATTCCTGTACTGTACACACAGCTCTACACTACACCTCCATCCTGTCCTGTATCTACTATTCCTGTACTGTACAGAGCTCTACACTACACCTCCATCCTGTCCTGTATCTACTATTCTTGTACTGTACACAGATCTACACTGCACCTCCATCCTGTCCTGTATCTACTATTCCTGTACTGTACACAGCTCTACACTACACCTCCATCCTGTCCTGTATCTACTATTCCTGTACTGTACACAGCTCTACACTACACCTCCATCCTGTCCTGTATCTACTATTCCTGTACTGTACACACAGCTCTATACTACACCTCCATCCTGTCCTGTATCTACTATTCCTGTACTGTACACACAGCTCTACACTACACCTCCATCCTGTCCTGTATCTACTATTCCTGTACTGTACACACAGCTCTACACTACACCTCCATCCTGTCCTGTATCTACTATTCCTGTACTGTACACACAGCTCTACACTACACCTCCATCCTGTTCTGTATCTACTATTCCTGTACTGTACACACAGCTCTACACTATACCTCCATCCTGTCCTGTATCTACTATTCCTGTACTGTATACAGCTCTACACTACACCTCCATCCTGTCCTGTATCTACTATTCCTGTACTGTACAGAGCTCTACACTACACCTCCATCCTGTCCTGTATCTACTATTCTTGTACTGTACACAGATCTACACTGCACCTCCATCCTGTCCTGTATCTACTATTCCTGTACTGTACACAGCTCTACACTACACCTCCATCCTGTCCTGTATCTACTATTCATGTACTGTACACACAGCTCTACACTACACCTCCATCCTGTCCTGTATCTACTATTCCTGTACTGTACACAGCTCTACACTACACCTCCATCCTGTCCTGTATCTACTATTCCTGCACTGTACACAGCTCTACACTACACCTCCATCCTGTCCTGTATCTACTATTCCTGTACTGTACACACAGCTCTATACTACACCTCCATCCTGTCCTGTATCTACTATTCCTGTACTGTACACACAGCTCTACACTACACCTCCATCCTGTCCTGTATCTACTATTCCTGTACTGTACACACAGCTCTACACTACACCTCCATCCTGTCCTGTATCTACTATTCCTGTACTGTACACACAGCTCTACACTACACCTCCATCCTGTCCTGTATCTACTATTCCTGTACACACAGCTCTACACTACACCTCCATCCTGTCCTGTATCTACTATTCCTGTACTGTACACACAGCTCTACACTACACCTCCATCCTGTCCTGTGTCTACTATTCCTGTACTGTACACAGCTCTACACTACACCTGCATCCTGTCCTGTATCTACTATTCCTGTACTGTACACAGCTCTGCACTACACCTCCATCCTGTCCTGTATCTACTATTCCTGTACTGTACACAGCTCTACACTACACCTCCATCCTGTCCTGTATCTACTATTCCTGTACTGTGCACAGCTCTACACTGCACCTCCATCCTGTCCTGTATCTACTATTCCTGTACTGTACACACAGCTCTACACTGCACCTCCATCCTGTCCTGTATCTACTATTCCTGTACTGTACACAGCTCTACACTACACCTCCATCCTGTCCTGTATCTACTATTCCTGTACTGTACACAGCTCTACACTACACCTCCATCCTGTCCTGTATCTACTATTCCTGTACTGTACACAGCTCTACACTACACCTCCATCCTGTCCTGTATCTACTATTCCTGTACTGTACACACAGCTCTACACTACACCTCCATCCTGTCCTGTATCTACTATTCCTGTACTGTACACACAGCTCTGCACTACACCTCCATCCTGTCCTGTATCTACTATTCCTGTACTGTACACAGCTCTACACTACACCTCCATCCTGTCCTGTATCTACTATTCCTGTACTGTACACATAGCTCTACACTACACCTCCATCCTGTCCTGTATCTACTATTCCTGTACTGCACACACTGCTCTACACTACACCTCCATCCTGTCCTGTATCTACTATTCCTGTACTGTACACAGCTCTACACTACATCTCCATCCTGTCCTGTATCTACTATTCCTGTACTGTACACACAGCTCTACACTACACCTCCATCCTGTCCTGTATCTACTATTCCTATACTGTACACACAGCTCTACACTACACCTCCATCCTGTCCTGTATCTACTATTCCTGTACTGTACACACAGCTCTACACTACACCTCCATCCTGTCCTGTATCTACTATTCCTGTACACACAGCTCTACACTACACCTCCATCCTGCCCTGTATCTACTATTCCTGTACTGTACACAGCTCTACACTACACCTCCATCCTGTCCTGTATCTACTATTCCTGTACTGTACACAGCTCTACACTACACCTCCATCCTGTCCTGTATCTACTATTCCTGTACACACAGCTCTACACTACACCTCCATCCTGCCCTGTATCTACTATTTCTGTACTGTACACACAGCTCTACACTACACCTCCATCCTGTCCTGTATCTACTATTCCTGTACTGTACACACAGCTCTACACTACACATCCATCCTGTCCTGTATCTACTATTCCTGTACTGTACACAGCTCTATACTACACCTCCATCCTGTCCTGTACCTACTATTCCTGTACTGTACACAGCTCTACACTACACCTCCATCCTGTCCTGTATCTACTATTCCTGTACTGTACACAGCTCTACACTACACCTCCATCCTGTCCTGTATCTACTATTCCTGTACTGTACACACAGCTCTACACTGCACCTCCATCCTATCCTGTATCTACTATTCCTGTACTGTACACACAGCTCTACACTACACCTCCATCCTGTCCTGTATCTACTATTCCTGTACTGTACACACAGCTCTATACTACACCTCCATCCTGTCCTGTATCTACTATTCCTGTACTGTACACACAGCTCTACACTACACCTCCATCCTGTCCTGTATCTACTATTCCTGTACTGTACACAGCTCTACACTACACCTCCATCCTGTCCTGTATCTACTATTCCTGTACTGTACACACAGCTCTGCACTACACCTCCATCCTGTCCTGTATCTACTATTCCTGTACTGTACACAGCTCTAAACTACACCTCCATCCTGTCCTGTATCTACTATTCCTGTACTGTACACACAGCTCTACACTACATCTCCATCCTGTCCTGTATCTACTATTCCTGTACTGTACACTGCTCTACACTACACCTCCATCCTGTCCTGTATCTACTATTCTTGTACTGTACACACAGCTCTACACTACACCTCCATCCTGTATCTACTATTCCTGTACTGTACACACAGCTCTGCACTACACCTCCATCCTGTCCTGTATCTACTATTCCTGTACTGTACACACAGCTCTACACTACACCTCCATCCTGTCCTGTATCTACTATTCCTGTACTGTACACACAGCTCTACACTACACCTCCATCCTGTCCTGTATCTACTATTCCTGTACTGTACACAGCTCTACACTACACCTCCATCCTGTCCTGTATCTACTATTCCTGTACTGTACACACAGCTCTACACTACACCTCCATCCTGTCCTGTATCTACTATTCCTGTACTGTATACACAGCTCTACACTACACCTCCATCCTGTCCTGTATCTACTATTCCTGTACTGTACACACAGCTCTACACTACACCTCCATCCTGTCCTGTATCTACTATTCCTGTACTGTACACACAGCTCTACACTACACCTCCATCCTGTCCTGTATCTACTATTCCTGTACTGTACACAGTGTCTACACTACACCTCCATCCTGTCCTGTATCTACTGTTCCTGTACTGTACACAGCTCTACACTACACCTCCATCCTGTCCTGTATCTACTATTCCTGTACTGTACAAACAGCTCTACACTACACCTCCATCCTGTCCTGTATCTACTATTCCTGTACACAGCTCTACACTACACCTCCATCCTGTCCTGTATCTACTATTCCTGTACTGTACACACAGCTCTACACTACACCTCCATCCTGTCCTCTATCTATTCCTGTACTGTACACACAGCTCTACACTACACCTCCATCCTGTCCTGTATCTACTATTCCTGTACTGTACACAGCTCTACACTACACCTCCATCCTGTCCTGTATCTACTATTCCTGTACTGTACACAGCCCTACACTACACCTCCATCCTGTCCTGTATCTACTATTCCTGTACTGTACACACAGCTCTACACTACACCTCCATCCTGTCCTGTATCTACTATTCCTGTACTGTACACACAGCTCTACACTACACCTCCATCCTGTCCTGTATCTACTATTCCTGTACTGTACACATCTCTACACTACACCTCCATCCTGTCCTGTATCTGCTATTCCTGTACTGTACACACAGCTCTACACTACTCCTCCATCCTGTCCTGTATCTACTATTCCTGTACTGTAAAAACAGCTCTACACTACACCTCCATCCTGTCCTGTATCTACTATTCCTGTACTGTAAACACAGCTGTAGACTACACCTCCATCCTGTCCTGTATCTACTATTCCTGTACTATACACACAGCTCTACACTACACCTCCATCCTGTCCTGTATCTACTATTCCTGTACTGTACACACAGCTCTACACTACACCTCCATCCTGTCCTGTATCTACTATTCCTGTACTGTACAGAGCTCTACACTACACCTCCATCCTGTCCTGTATCTACTATTCTTGTACTGTACACAGATCTACACTGCACCTCCATCCTGTCCTGTATCTACTATTCCTGTACTGTACACAGCTCTACACTACACCTCCATCCTGTCCTGTATCTACTATTCATGTACTGTACACAGCTCTACACTACACCTCCATCCTGTCCTGTATCTACTATTCCTGTACTGTACACAGCTCTACACTACACCTCCATCCTCTCCTGTGTCTACTATTCCTGTACTGTACACAGCTCTACACTACACCTCCATCCTGTCCTGTATCTACTATTCCTGTACTGTACACAGCTCTACACTACATCTCCATCCTGTCCTGTATCTACTATTCCTGTACTGTACACACAGCTCTACACTACACCTCCATCCTGTCCTGTATCTACTATTCCTATACTGTACACACAGCTCTACACTACACCTCCATCCTGTCCTGTATCTACTATTCCTGTACTGTACACACAGCTCTACACTACACCTCCATCCTGTCCTGTATCTACTATTCCTGTACACACAGCTCTACACTACACCTCCATCCTGCCCTGTATCTACTATTCCTGTACTGTACACAGCTCTACACTACACCTCCATCCTGTCCTGTATCTACTATTCCTGTACACACAGCTCTACACTACACCTCCATCCTGCCCTGTATCTACTATTTCTGTACTGTACACACAGCTCTACACTACACCTCCATCCTGTCCTGTATCTACTATTCCTGTACTGTACACACAGCTCTACACTACACATCCATCCTGTCCTGTATCTACTATTCCTGTACTGTACACAGCTCTATACTACACCTCCATCCTGTCCTGTACCTACTATTCCTGTACTGTACACAGCTCTACACTACACCTCCATCCTGTCCTGTATCTACTATTCCTGTACTGTACACAGCTCTACACTACACCTCCATCCTGTCCTGTATCTACTATTCCTGTACTGTACACATAGCTCTACACTACACCTCCATCCTGTCCTGTATCTACTATTCCTGTACTGCACACACTGCTCTACACTACACCTCCATCCTGTCCTGTATCTACTATTCCTGTACTGTACACAGCTCTACACTACATCTCCATCCTGTCCTGTATCTACTATTCCTGTACTGTACACACAGCTCTACACTACACCTCCATCCTGTCCTGTATCTACTATTCCTGTACTGTACACACAGCTCTACACTACACCTCCATCCTGTATCTACTATTCCTATACTGTACACACAGCTCTACACTACACCTCCATCCTGTCCTGTATCTACTATTCCTGTACTGTACACAGCTCTACACTACATCTCCATCCTGTCCTGTATCTACTATTCCTGTACTGTACACACAGCTCTACACTACATCTCCATCCTGTCCTGTATCTACTATTCCTGTACTGTACACACAGCTCTACACTACACCTCCATCCTGTCCTGTATCTACTATTCCTATACTGTACACACAGCTCTACACTACACCTCCATCCTGTCCTGTATCTACTATTCCTGTACTGTACACACAGCTCTACACTACACCTCCATCCTGTCCTGTATCTACTATTCCTGTACACACAGCTCTACACTACACCTCCATCCTGCCCTGTATCTACTATTCCTGTACTGTACACAGCTCTACACTACACCTCCATCCTGTCCTGTATCTACTATTCCTGTACACACAGCTCTACACTACACCTCCATCCTGCCCTGTATCTACTATTTCTGTACTGTACACACAGCTCTACACTACACCTCCATCCTGTCCTGTATCTACTATTCCTGTACTGTACACACAGCTCTACACTACACATCCATCCTGTCCTGTATCTACTATTCCTGTACTGTACACAGCTCTATACTACATCTCCATCCTGTCCTGTACCTACTATTCCTGTACTGTACACAGCTCTACACTACACCTCCATCCTGTCCTGTATCTACTATTCCTGTACTGTACACAGCTCTACACTACACCTCCATCCTGTCCTGTATCTACTATTCCTGTACTGTACACACAGCTCTACACTGCACCTCCATCCTATCCTGTATCTACTATTCCTGTACTGTACACACAGCTCTACACTACACCTCCATCCTGTCCTGTATCTACTATTCCTGTACTGTACACACAGCTCTATACTACACCTCCATCCTGTCCTGTATCTACTATTCCTGTACTGTACACACAGCTCTACACTACACCTCCATCCTGTCCTGTATCTACTATTCCTGTACTGTACACAGCTCTACACTACACCTCCATCCTGTCCTGTATCTACTATTCCTGTACTGTACACACAGCTCTGCACTACACCTCCATCCTGTCCTGTATCTACTATTCCTGTACTGTACACAGCTCTAAACTACACCTCCATCCTGTCCTGTATCTACTATTCCTGTACTGTACACACAGCTCTACACTACATCTCCATCCTGTCCTGTATCTACTATTCCTGTACTGTACACTGCTCTACACTACACCTCCATCCTGTCCTGTATCTACTATTCTTGTACTGTACACACAGCTCTACACTACACCTCCATCCTGTATCTACTATTCCTGTACTGTACACACAGCTCTGCACTACACCTCCATCCTGTCCTGTATCTACTATTCCTGTACTGTACACACAGCTCTACACTACACCTCCATCCTGTCCTGTATCTACTATTCCTGTACTGTACACACAGCTCTACACTACACCTCCATCCTGTCCTGTATCTACTATTCCTGTACTGTACACAGCTCTACACTACACCTCCATCCTGTCCTGTATCTACTATTCCTGTACTGTACACACAGCTCTACACTACACCTCCATCCTGTCCTGTATCTACTATTCCTGTACTGTATACACAGCTCTACACTACACCTCCATCCTGTCCTGTATCTACTATTCCTGTACTGTACACACAGCTCTACACTACACCTCCATCCTGTCCTGTATCTACTATTCCTGTACTGTACACAGTGTCTACACTACACCTCCATCCTGTCCTGTATCTACTGTTCCTGTACTGTACACAGCTCTACACTACACCTCCATCCTGTCCTGTATCTACTATTCCTGTACTGTACACACAGCTCTACACTACACCTCCATCCTGTCCTGTATCTACTATTCCTGTACACAGCTCTACACTACACCTCCATCCTGTCCTCTATCTATTCCTGTACTGTACACACAGCTCTACACTACACCTCCATCCTGTCCTGTATCTACTATTCCTGTACTGTACACAGCTCTACACTACACCTCCATCCTGTCCTGTATCTACTATTCCTGTACTGTACACAGCCCTACACTACACCTCCATCCTGTCGTGTATCTACTATTCCTGTACTGTACACACAGCTCTACACTACACCTCCATCCTGTCCTGTATCTACTATTCCTGTACTGTACACACAGCTCTACACTACACCTCCATCCTGTCCTGTATCTACTATTCCTGTACTGTACACATCTCTACACTACACCTCCATCCTGTCCTGTATCTGCTATTCCTGTACTGTACACACAGCTCTACACTACTCCTCCATCCTGTCCTGTATCTACTATTCCTGTACTGTAAAAACAGCTCTACACTACACCTCCATCCTGTCCTGTATCTACTATTCCTGTACTGTAAACACAGCTCTAGACTACACCTCCATCCTGTCCTGTATCTACTATTCCTGTACTGTACAGAGCTCTACACTACACCTCCATCCTGTCCTGTATCTACTATTCTTGTACTGTACACAGATCTACACTGCACCTCCATCCTGTCCTGTATCTACTATTCCTGTACTGTACACAGCTCTACACTACACCTCCATCCTGTCCTGTATCTACTATTCATGTACTGTACACAGCTCTACACTACACCTCCATCCTGTCCTGTATCTACTATTCCTGTACTGTACACAGCTCTACACTACACCTCCATCCTCTCCTGTGTCTACTATTCCTGTACTGTACACAGCTCTACACTACACCTCCATCCTGTCCTGTATCTACTATTCCTGTACTGTACACAGCTCTACACTACATCTCCATCCTGTCCTGTATCTACTATTCCTGTACTGTACACACAGCTCTACACTACACCTCCATCCTGTCCTGTATCTACTATTCCTATACTGTACACACAGCTCTACACTACACCTCCATCCTGTCCTGTATCTACTATTCCTGTACTGTACACACAGCTCTACACTACACCTCCATCCTGTCCTGTATCTACTATTCCTGTACACACAGCTCTACACTACACCTCCATCCTGCCCTGTATCTACTATTCCTGTACTGTACACAGCTCTACACTACACCTCCATCCTGTCCTGTATCTACTATTCCTGTACACACAGCTCTACACTACACCTCCATCCTGCCCTGTATCTACTATTTCTGTACTGTACACACAGCTCTACACTACACCTCCATCCTGTCCTGTATCTACTATTCCTGTACTGTACACACAGCTCTACACTACACATCCATCCTGTCCTGTATCTACTATTCCTGTACTGTACACAGCTCTATACTACACCTCCATCCTGTCCTGTACCTACTATTCCTGTACTGTACACAGCTCTACACTACACCTCCATCCTGTCCTGTATCTACTATTCCTGTACTGTACACAGCTCTACACTACACCTCCATCCTGTCCTGTATCTACTATTCCTGTACTGTACACACAGCTCTACACTGCACCTCCATCCTATCCTGTATCTACTATTCCTGTACTGTACACACAGCTCTACACTACACCTCCATCCTGTCCTGTATCTACTATTCCTGTACTGTACACACAGCTCTATGCTACACCTCCATCCTGTCCTGTATCTACTATTCCTGTACTGTACACACAGCTCTACACTACACCTCCATCCTGTCCTGTATCTACTATTCCTGTACTGTACACAGCTCTACACTACACCTCCATCCTGTCCTGTATCTACTATTCCTGTACTGTACACACAGCTCTGCACTACACCTCCATCCTGTCCTGTATCTACTATTCCTGTACTGTACACAGCTCTAAACTACACCTCCATCCTGTCCTGTATCTACTATTCCTGTACTGTACACACAGCTCTACACTACATCTCCATCCTGTCCTGTATCTACTATTCCTGTACTGTACACTGCTCTACACTACACCTCCATCCTGTCCTGTATCTACTATTCTTGTACTGTACACACAGCTCTACACTACACCTCCATCCTGTATCTACTATTCCTGTACTGTACACACAGCTCTGCACTACACCTCCATCCTGTCCTGTATCTACTATTCCTGTACTGTACACACAGCTCTACACTACACCTCCATCCTGTCCTGTATCTACTATTCCTGTACTGTACACACAGCTCTACACTACACCTCCATCCTGTCCTGTATCTACTATTCCTGTACTGTACACAGCTCTACACTACACCTCCATCCTGTCCTGTATCTACTATTCCTGTACTGTACACACAGCTCTACACTACACCTCCATCCTGTCCTGTATCTACTATTCCTGTACTGTATACACAGCTCTACACTACACCTCCATCCTGTCCTGTATCTACTATTCCTGTACTGTACACACAGCTCTACACTACACCTCCATCCTGTCCTGTATCTACTATTCCTGTACTGTACACAGTGTCTACACTACACCTCCATCCTGTCCTGTATCTACTGTTCCTGTACTGTACACAGCTCTACACTACACCTCCATCCTGTCCTGTATCTACTATTCCTGTACTGTACACACAGCTCTACACTACACCTCCATCCTGTCCTGTATCTACTATTCCTGTACACAGCTCTACACTACACCTCCATCCTGTCCTCTATCTATTCCTGTACTGTACACACAGCTCTACACTACACCTCCATCCTGTCCTGTATCTACTATTCCTGTACTGTACACAGCTCTACACTACACCTCCATCCTGTCCTGTATCTACTATTCCTGTACTGTACACAGCCCTACACTACACCTCCATCCTGTCCTGTATTTACTATTCCTGTACTGTACACACAGCTCTACACTACACCTCCATCCTGTCCTGTATCTACTATTCCTGTACTGTACACACAGCTCTACACTACACCTCCATCCTGTCCTGTATCTACTATTCCTGTACTGTACACATCTCTACACTACACCTCCATCCTGTCCTGTATCTGCTATTCTTGTACTGTACACACAGCTCTACACTACTGCTCCATCCTGTCCTGTATCTACTATTCCTGTACTGTAAAAACAGCTCTACACTACACCTCCATCCTGTCCTGTATCTACTATTCCTGTACTGTAAACACAGCTCTAGACTACACCTCCATCCTGTCCTGTATCTACTATTCCTGTACTATACACACAGCTCTACACTACACCTCCATCCTGTCCTGTATCTACTATTCCTGTACTGTACACACAGCTCTACACTACACCTCCATCCTGTCCTGTATCTACTATTCCTGTACTGTACAGAGCTCTACACTACACCTCCATCCTGTCCTGTATCTACTATTCTTGTACTGTACACAGATCTACACTGCACCTCCATCCTGTCCTGTATCTACTATTCCTGTACTGTACACAGCTCTACACTACACCTCCATCCTGTCCTGTATCTACTATTCCTGTACTGTACACAGCTCTACACTACACCTCCATCCTGTCCTGTATCTACTATTCCTGTACTGTACACAGCTCTACACTACACCTCCATCCTGTCCCGTATCTATTCCTGTACTGTACACAGCTCTACACTACACCTCCATCCTGTCCTGTATATACTATTCCTGTACTATACACACCGCTCTACACTACACCTCCATCCTGTCCTGTATCTACTATTCCTGTACTGTACACACAGCTCTACACTACACCTCCATCCTGTCCTGTATCTACTATTCCTGTACTGTACACACAGCTCTACACTACACCTCCATCCTGTCCTGTATCTACTATTCCTGTACTGTACACACAGCTCTATACTACACCTCCATCCTGTCCTGTATCTACTATTCCTGTACTGTACACACAGCTCTACACTACACCTCCATCCTGTCCTGTATCTACTATTCCTGTACTGTACACAGCTCTACACTACACCTCCATCCTGTCCTGTATCTACTATTCCTGTACTGTACACACAGCTCTGCACTACACCTCCATCCTGTCCTGTATCTACTATTCCTGTACTGTACACAGCTCTACACTACACCTCCATCCTGTCCTGTATCTACTATTCCTGTACTGTACACACAGCTCTATACTACACCTCCATCCTGTCCTGTATCTACTATTCCTGTACTGTACACACAGCTCTACACTACACCTCCATCCTGTCCTGTATCTACTATTCCTGTACTGTACACACAGCTCTACACTACACCTCCATCCTGTCCTGTATCTACTATTCCTGTACTGTACACACAGCTCTACACTACACCTCCATCCTGTCCTGTATCTACTATTCCTGTACTGTACACACAGCTCTACACTACACCTCCATCCTGTCCTGTGTCTACTATTCCTGTACTGTACACAGCTCTACACTACACCTCCATCCTGTCCTGTATCTACTATTCCTGTACTGTACACAGCTCTGCACTACACCTCCATCCTGTCCTGTATCTACTATTCCTGTACTGTACACACAGATCTACACTGCACCTCCATCCTGTCCTGTATCTACTATTCCTGTACTGTACACACAGCTCTACACTACACCTCCATCCTGTCCTGTATCTACTATTCCTGTACTGTACACACAGCTCTACACTACACCTCCATCCTGTCCTGTATCTACTATTCCTGTACTGTACACAGCTCTACACTACACCTCCATCCTGTCCTGTATCTACTATTCCTGTACTGTGCACAGCTCTACACTACACCTCCATCCTGTCCTGTATCTACTATTCCTGTACTGTACACAGCTCTACACTACACCTCCATCCTGTCCTGTATCTACTATTCCTGTACTGTACACACAGCTCTACACTACACCTCCATCCTGTCCTGTATCTACTATTCCTGTACTGTACACACAGCTCTGCACTACACCTCCATCCTGTCCTGTATCTACTATTCCTGTACTGTACACAGCTCTACACTACACCTCCATCCTGTCCTGTATCTACTATTCCTGTACTGTACACATAGCTCTACACTACACCTCCATCCTGTCCTGTATCTACTATTCCTGTACTGCACACACTGCTCTACACTACACCTCCATCCTGTCCTGTATCTACTATTCCTGTACTGTACACAGCTCTACACTACATCTCCATCCTGTCCTGTATCTACTATTCCTGTACTGTACACACAGCTCTACACTACACCTCCATCCTGTCCTGTATCTACTATTCCTATACTGTACACACAGCTCTACACTACACCTCCATCCTGTCCTGTATCTACTATTCCTGTACACACAGCTCTACACTACACCTCCATCCTGCCCTGTATCTACTATTTCTGTACTGTACACACAGCTCTACACTACACCTCCATCCTGTCCTGTATCTACTATTCCTGTACTGTACACACAGCTCTACACTACACATCCATCCTGTCCTGTATCTACTATTCCTGTACTGTACACAGCTCTATACTACACCTCCATCCTGTCCTGTACCTACTATTCCTGTACTGTACACAGCTCTACACTACACCTCCATCCTGTCCTGTATCTACTATTCCTGTACTGTACACAGCTCTACACTACACCTCCATCCTGTCCTGTATCTAATATTCCTGTACTGTACACACAGCTCTACACTGCACCTCCATCCTATCCTGTATCTACTATTCCTGTACTGTACACACAGCTCTACACTACACCTCCATCCTGTCCTGTATCTACTATTCCTGTACTGTACACACAGCTCTATACTACACCTCCATCCTGTCCTGTATCTACTATTCCTGTACTGTACACACAGCTCTACACTACACCTCCATCCTGTCCTGTATCTACTATTCCTGTACTGTACACATCTCTACACTACACCTCCATCCTGACCTGTATCTGCTATTCCTGTACTGTACACACAGCTCTACACTACTCCTCCATCCTGTCCTGTATCTACTATTCCTGTACTGTAAAAACAGCTCTACACTACACCTCCATCCTGTCCTGTATCTACTATTCCTGTACTGTAAACACAGCTCTAGACTACACCTCCATCCTGTCCTGTATCTACTATTCCTGTACTATACACACAGCTCTACACTACACCTCCATCCTGTCCTGTATCTACTATTCCTGTACTGTACACACAGCTCTACACTACACCTCCATCCTGTCCTGTATCTACTATTCCTGTACTGTACAGAGCTCTACACTACACCTCCATCCTGTCCTGTATCTACTATTCTTGTACTGTACACAGATCTACACTGCACCTCCATCCTGTCCTGTATCTACTATTCCTGTACTGTACACAGCTCTACAATACACCTCCATCCTGTCCTGTATCTACTAATCATGTACTGTACACAGCTCTACACTACACCTCCATCCTGTCCTGTATCTACTATTCCTGTACTGTACACAGCTCTACACTACACCTCCATCCTCTCCTGTGTCTACTATTCCTGTACTGCACACAGCTCTACACTACACCTCCATCCTGTCCTGTATCTACTATTCCTGTACTGTACACAGCTCTACACTACATCTCCATCCTGTCCTGTATCTACTATTCCTGTACTGTACACACAGCTCTACACTACACCTCCATCCTGTCCTGTATCTACTATTCCTATACTGTACACACAGCTCTACACTACACCTCCATCCTGTCCTGTATCTACTATTCCTGTACTGTACACACAGCTCTACACTACACCTCCATCCTGTCCTGTATCTACTATTCCTGTACACACAGCTCTACACTACACCTCCATCCTGCCCTGTATCTACTATTCCTGTACTGTACACAGCTCTACACTACACCTCCATCCTGTCCTGTATCTACTATTCCTGTACACACAGCTCTACACTACACCTCCATCCTGCCCTGTATCTACTATTTCTGTACTGTACACACAGCTCTACACTACACCTCCATCCTGTCCTGTATCTACTATTCATGTACTGTACACACAGCTCTACACTACACATCCATCCTGTCCTGTATCTACTATTCCTGTACTGTACACAGCTCTATACTACACCTCCATCCTGTCCTGTACCTACTATTCCTGTACTGTACACAGCTCTACACTACACCTCCATCCTGTCCTGTATCTACTATTCCTGTACTGTACACAGCTCTACACTACACCTCCATCCTGTCCTGTATCTACTATTCCTGTACTGTACACACAGCTCTACACTGCACCTCCATCCTATCCTGTATCTACTATTCCTGTACTGTACACACAGCTCTACACTACACCTCCATCCTGTCCTGTATCTACTATTCCTGTACTGTACACACAGCTCTACACTACACCTCCATCCTGTCCTCTATCTATTCCTGTACTGTACACACAGCTCTACACTACACCTCCATCCTGTCCTGTATCTACTATTCCTGTACTGTACACAGCTCTACACTACACCTCCATCCTGTCCTGTATCTACTATTCCTGTACTGTACACAGCTCTACACTACACCTCCATCCTGTCCTGTATCTACTATTCCTGTACTGTACACACAGCTCTACACTACACCTCCATCCTGTCCTGTATCTACTATTCCTGTACTGTACACAGCTCTACACTACACCTCCATCCTGTCCTGTATCTACTATTCCTGTACTGTACACACAGCTCTGCACTACACCTCCATCCTGTCCTGTATCTACTATTCCTGTACTGTACACAGCTCTAAACTACACCTCCATCCTGTCCTGTATCTACTATTCCTGTACTGTACACACAGCTCTACACTACATCTCCATCCTGTCCTGTATCTACTATTCCTGTACTGTACACTGCTCTACACTACACCTCCATCCTGTCCTGTATCTACTATTCTTGTACTGTACACACAGCTCTACACTACACCTCCATCCTGTATCTACTATTCCTGTACTGTACACACAGCTCTGCACTACACCTCCATCCTGTCCTGTATCTACTATTCCTGTACTGTACACACAGCTCTACACTACACCTCCATCCTGTCCTGTATCTACTATTCCTGTACTGTACACACAGCTCTACACTACACCTCCATCCTGTCCTGTATCTACTATTCCTGTACTGTACACAGCTCTACACTACACCTCCATCCTGTCCTGTATCTACTATTCCTGTACTGTACACACAGCTCTACACTACACCTCCATCCTGTCCTGTATCTACTATTCCTGTACTGTATACACAGCTCTACACTACACCTCCATCCTGTCCTGTATCTACTATTCCTGTACTGTACACACAGCTCTACACTACACCTCCATCCTGTCCTGTATCTACTATTCCTGTACTGTACACAGTGTCTACACTACACCTCCATCCTGTCCTGTATCTACTGTTCCTGTACTGTACACAGCTCTACACTACACCTCCATCCTGTCCTGTATCTACTATTCCTGTACTGTACACACAGCTCTACACTACACCTCCATCCTGTCCTGTATCTACTATTCCTGTACACAGCTCTACACTACACCTCCATCCTGTCCTCTATCTATTCCTGTACTGTACACACAGCTCTACACTACACCTCCATCCTGTCCTGTATCTACTATTCCTGTACTGTACACAGCTCTACACTACACCTCCATCCTGTCCTGTATCTACTATTCCTGTACTGTACACAGCCCTACACTACACCTCCATCCTGTCCTGTATCTACTATTCCTGTACTGTACACACAGCTCTACACTACACCTCCATCCTGTCCTGTATCTACTATTCCTGTACTGTACACACAGCTCTACACTACACCTCCATCCTGTCCTGTATCTACTATTCCTGTACTGTACACATCTCTACACTACACCTCCATCCTGTCCTGTATCTGCTATTCCTGTACTGTACACACAGCTCTACACTACTCCTCCATCCTGTCCTGTATCTACTATTCCTGTACTGTAAAAACAGCTCTACACTACACCTCCATCCTGTCCTGTATCTACTATTCCTGTACTGTAAACACAGCTCTAGACTACACCTCCATCCTGTCCTGTATCTACTATTCCTGTACTATACACACAGCTCTACACTACACCTCCATCCTGTCCTGTATCTACTATTCCTGTACTGTACACACAGCTCTACACTACACCTCCATCCTGTCCTGTATCTACTATTCCTGTACTGTACAGAGCTCTACACTACACCTCCATCCTGTCCTGTATCTACTATTCTTGTACTGTACACAGATCTACACTGCACCTCCATCCTGTCCTGTATCTACTATTCCTGTACTGTACACAGCTCTACACTACACCTCCATCCTGTCCTGTATCTACTATTCATGTACTGTACACAGCTCTACACTACACCTCCATCCTGTCCTGTATCTACTATTCCTGTACTGTACACAGCTCTACACTACACCTCCATCCTCTCCTGTGTCTACTATTCCTGTACTGTACACAGCTCTACACTACACCTCCATCCTGTCCTGTATCTACTATTCCTGTACTGTACACAGCTCTACACTACACCTCCATCCTGTCCCGTATCTATTCCTGTACTGTACACAGCTCTACACTACACCTCCATCCTGTCCTGTATATACTATTCCTGTACTATACACACCGCTCTACACTACACCTCCATCCTGTCCTGTATCTACTATTCCTGTACTGTACACACAGCTCTACACTACACCTCCATCCTGTCCTGTATCTACTATTCCTGTACTGTACACACAGCTCTACACTACACCTCCATCCTGTCCTGTATCTACTATTCCTGTACTGTACACACAGCTCTATACTACACCTCCATCCTGTCCTGTATCTACTATTCCTGTACTGTACACACAGCTCTACACTACACCTCCATCCTGTCCTGTATCTACTATTCCTGTACTGTACACAGCTCTACACTACACCTCCATCCTGTCCTGTATCTACTATTCCTGTACTGTACACACAGCTCTGTACTACACCTCCATCCTGTCCTGTATCTACTATTCCTGTACTGTACACAGCTCTACACTACACCTCCATCCTGTCCTGTATCTACTATTCCTGTACTGTACACACAGCTCTATACTACACCTCCATCCTGTCCTGTATCTACTATTCCTGTACTGTACACACAGCTCTACACTACACCTCCATCCTGTCCTGTATCTACTATTCCTGTACTGTACACACAGCTCTACACTACACCTCCATCCTGTCCTGTATCTACTATTCCTGTACTGTACACACAGCTCTACACTACACCTCCATCCTGTCCTGTATCTACTATTCCTGTACTGTACACACAGCTCTACACTACACCTCCATCCTGTCCTGTGTCTACTATTCCTGTACTGTACACAGCTCTACACTACACCTCCATCCTGTCCTGTATCTACTATTCCTGTACTGTACACAGCTCTGCACTACACCTCCATCCTGTCCTGTATCTACTATTCCTGTACTGTACACAGCTCTACACTACACCTCCATCCTGTCCTGTATCTACTATTCCTGTACTGTGCACAGCTCTACACTACACCTCCATCCTGTCCTGTATCTACTATTCCTGTACTGTACACAGCTCTACAGTATACCTCCATCCTGTCCTGTATCTACTATTCCTGTACTGTACACACAGCTCTACACTACACCTCCATCCTGTCCTGTATCTACTATTCCTGTACTGTACACACAGCTCTGCACTACACCTCCATCCTGTCCTGTATCTACTATTCCTGTACTGTACACAGCTCTACACTACACCTCCATCCTGTCCTGTATCTACTATTCCTGTACTGTACACATAGCTCTACACTACACCTCCATCCTGTCCTGTATCTACTATTCCTGTACTGCACACACTGCTCTACACTACACCTCCATCCTGTCCTGTATCTACTATTCCTGTACTGTACACAGCTCTACACTACATCTCCATCCTGTCCTGTATCTACTATTCCTGTACTGTACACACAGCTCTACACTACACCTCCATCCTGTCCTGTATCTACTATTCCTATACTGTACACACAGCTCTACACTACACCTCCATCCTGTCCTGTATCTACTATTCCTGTACACACAGCTCTACACTACACCTCCATCCTGCCCTGTATCTACTATTTCTGTACTGTACACACAGCTCTACACTACACCTCCATCCTGTCCTGTATCTACTATTCCTGTACTGTACACACAGCTCTACACTACACATCCATCCTGTCCTGTATCTACTATTCCTGTACTGTACACAGCTCTATACTACACCTCCATCCTGTCCTGTACCTACTATTCCTGTACTGTACACAGCTCTACACTACACCTCCATCCTGTCCTGTATCTACTATTCCTGTACTGTACACAGCTCTACACTACACCTCCATCCTGTCCTGTATCTACTATTCCTGTACTGTACACACAGCTCTACACTGCACCTCCATCCTATCCTGTATCTACTATTCCTGTACTGTACACACAGCTCTACACTACACCTCCATCCTGTCCTGTATCTACTATTCCTGTACTGTACACACAGCTCTATACTACACCTCCATCCTGTCCTGTATCTACTATTCCTGTACTGTACACACAGCTCTACACTACACCTCCATCCTGTCCTGTATCTACTATTCCTGTACTGTACACAGCTCTACACTACACCTCCATCCTGTCCTGTATCTACTATTCCTGTACTGTACACACAGCTCTGCACTACACCTCCATCCTGTCCTGTATCTACTATTCCTGTACTGTACACAGCTCTAAACTACACCTCCATCCTGTCCTGTATCTACTATTCCTGTACTGTACACACAGCTCTACACTACATCTCCATCCTGTCCTGTATCTACTATTCCTGTACTGTACACTGCTCTACACTACACCTCCATCCTGTCCTGTATCTACTATTCTTGTACTGTACACACAGCTCTACACTACACCTCCATCCTGTATCTACTATTCCTGTACTGTACACACAGCTCTGCACTACACCTCCATCCTGTCCTGTATCTACTATTCCTGTACTGTACACACAGCTCTACACTACACCTCCATCCTGTCCTTTATCTACTATTCCTGTACTGTACACACAGCTCTACACTACACCTCCATCCAGTCCTGTATCTACTATTCCTGTACTGTACACAGCTCTACACTACACCTCCATCCTGTCCTGTATCTACTATTCCTGTACTGTACACACAGCTCTACACTACACCTCCATCCTGTCCTGTATCTACTATTCCTGTACTGTACACATAGCTCTACACTACACCTCCATCCTGTCCTGTATCTACTATTCCTGTACACACAGCTCTACACTACACCTCCATCCTGCCCTGTATCTACTATTTCTGTACTGTACACACAGTTCTACACTACACCTCCATCCTGTCCTGTATCTACTATTCCTGTACTGTAAACACAGCTCTACACTACACTTCCATCCTGTCCTGTATCTACTATTCCTGTACTGTACACAGCTCTACACTACACCTCCATCCTGTCCTGTATCTACTATTCCTGTACTGTACACAGCTCTACACTACACCTCCATCCTGTCCTGTATCTACTATTCCTGTACTGTAAACACAGCTCTACACTACACTTCCATCCTGTCCTGTATCTACTATTCCTGTACTGTACACAGCTCTACACTACACCTGCATCCTGTCCTGTATCTACTATTCCTGTACTGTACACACAGCTCTACACTACACCTCCATCCTGTCCTGTATCTACTATTCCTGTACTGTACACACAGCTCTATACTACACCTCCATCCTGTCCTGTATCTACTATTCCTGTACTGTACACACAGCTCTACACTACACCTCCATCCTGTCCTGTATCTACTATTCCTGTACTGTACACAGCTCTACACTACACCTCCATCCTGTCCTGTATCTACTATTCCTGTACTGTACACACAGCTCTGCACTACACCTCCATCCTGTCCTGTATCTACTATTCCTGTACTGTACACAGCTCTACACTACACCTCCATCCTGTCCTGTATCTACTATTCCTGTACTGTAAACACAGCTCTACACTACACTTCCATCCTGTCCTGTATCTACTATTCCTGTACTGTACACAGCTCTGCACTACACCTCCATCCTGTCCTGTATCTACTATTCCTGTACTGTACACAGCTCTACACTACACCTCCATCCTGTCCTGTATCTACTATTCCTGTACTGTACACACAGCTCTATACTACACCTCCATCCTGTCCTGTATCTACTATTCCTGTACTGTACACACAGCTCTATACTACACATCCATCCTGTCCTGTATCTACTATTCCTGTACTGTACACAGCTCTACACTACACCTCCATCCTGTCCTGTGTCTACTATTCCTGTACTGTACACAGCTCTACACTACACCTCCATCCTGTCCTGTGTCTACTATTCCTGTACTGTACACACAGCTCTACACTACACCTCCATCCTGTCCTGTATCTACTATTCCTGTACTGTACACAGCTCTACACTACACCTCCATCCTGTCCTGTATCTACTATTCCTGTACTGTACACACAGCTCTACACTACACCTCCATCCTGTCCTGTATCTACTATTCCTGTACTGTACACAGCTCTACACTACACCTCCATCTTGTCCTGTATCTACTATTCCTGTACTGTACACAGCTCTACACTACACCTCCATCCTGTCCTGTATCTACTATTCCTGTACTGTACACACAGCTCTACACTACACCTCCATCCTGTCCTGTATCTACTATTCCTGTACTGTACACAGCTCTACACTACACCTCCATCCTGTCCTGTATCTGCTATTCCTGTACTGTACACAGCTCTACACTACACCTCCATCCTGTCCTGTATCTACTATTCCTGTACTGTACACATAGCTCTACACTACACCTCCATCCTGTCCTGTATCTACTATTCCTGTACACACAGCTCTACACTACACCTCTATCCTATCCTGTATCTACTATTCCTGTACTGTACACACAGCTCTACACTACACCTCCATCCTGTCCTGTATCTACTATTCCTGTACTGTACACACAGCTCTACACTACACCTCCATCCTGTCCTGTATCTACTATTCCTGTACTGTACACAGCTCTACACTACACCTCCATCCTGTCCTGTATCTACTATTCCTGTACTGTACACAGCTCTACACTACACCTCCATCCTGTCCTGTATCTACTATTCCTGTACTGTACACATAGCTCTACACTACACCTCCATCCTGCCCTGTATCTACTATTTCTGTACTGTACACACAGCTCTACACTACACCTCCATCCTGTCCTGTATCTACTATTCCTGTACTGTACACACAGCTCTACACTACACCTCCATCCTGTCCTGTATCTACTATTCCTGTACTGTACACAGCTCTACACTACACCTCCATCCTGTCCTGTATCTACTATTCCTGTACTGTACACACAGCTCTACACTACACCTCCATCCTGTCCTGTATCTACTATTCCTGTACTGTACACACAGCTCTACACTACACCTCCATCCTGTCCTGTATCTACTATTCCTGTACTGTACACACAGCTCTACACTACACCTCCATCCTGTCCTGTATCTACTATTCCTGTACTGTATACAGCTCTACACTACACCTCCATCCTGTCCTGTATCTACTATTCCTGTACTGTACACACAGCTCTACACTACACCTCCATCCTGTCCTGTATCTACTATTCCTGTACTGTATACACAGCTCTACACTACACCTCCATCCTGTCCTGTATCTACTATTCCTATACACACAGCTCTACACTACACCTCCATCCTGTCCTGTATCTACTATTCCTGTACTGTACACACAGCTCTACACTACACCTCCATCCTGTCCTGTATCTACTATTCCTGTACACACAGCTCTACACTACACCTCCATCCTGTCCTGTATCTACTATTCCTGTACTGTACACAGCTCTACACTACACCTCCATCCTGTCCTGTATCTACTATTCCTGTACTGTACACACAGCTCTACACTACACCTCCATCCTGTCCTGTATCTACTATTCCTGTACTGTACACAGCTCTACACTACACCTCCATCCTGTCCTGTATCTACTATTCCTGTACTGTACACAGCTCTACACTACACCTCCATCCTGTCCTGTATCTACTATTCCTGTACTGTACACACAGCTCTACACTACACCTCCATCCTGTCCTGTATCTACTATTCCTGTACTGTACACAGCTCTACACTACACCTCCATCCTGTCCTGTATCTACTATTCCTGTACTGTACACACAGCTCTACACTACACCTCCATCCTGTCCTGTATCTACTATTCCTGTACTGTACACAGCTCTACACTACACCTCCATCCTGTCCTGTATCTACTATTCCTGTACTGTACACAGCTCTACACTACACCTCCATCCTGTCCTGTATCTACTATTCCTGTACTGTACACAGCTCTACACTACACCTCCATCCTGTCCTGTACTGTACACACAGCTCTACACTACACCTCCATCCTGTCCTGTATCTACTATTCCTGTACTGTACACAGCTCTACACTACACCTCAATCCTGTCCTGTATCTGCTATTCCTGTACTGTACACACAGCTCTACACTACACCTCCATCCTGTCCTGTATCTACTATTCCTGTACTGTACACAGCTCTACACTACACCTCAATCCTGTCCTGTATCTGCTATTCCTGTACTGTACACACAGCTCTACACTACACCTCCATCCTGTCCTGTATCTACTATTCCTGTACTGTACACAGCTCTACACTACACCTCCATCCTGTCCTGTATCTACTATTCCTGTACTGTACACAGCTCTACACTACACCTCAATCCTGTCCTGTATCTGCTATTCCTGTACTGTACACACAGCTCTACACTACACCTCCATCCTGTCCTGTATCTACTATTCCTGTACTGTACACACAGCTCTACACTACACCTCCATCCTGTCCTGTATCTACTATTCCTGTACTGTACACACAGCTCTACACTACACCTCCATCCTGTCCTGTATCTACTATTCCTGTACTGTACACACAGCTCTACGCTACACCTCCATCCTGTCCTGTATCTACTATTCCTGTACTGTACATACAGCTCTACACTACACCTCCATCCTGTCCTGTACTGTACACACAGCTCTACACTACACCTCCATCCTGTCCTGTATCTACTATTCCTGTACTGTACACAGCTCTACACTACACCTCAATCCTGTCCTGTATCTGCTATTCCTGTACTGTACACACAGCTCTACACTACACCTCCATCCTGTCCTGTATCTACTATTCCTGTACTGTACACAGCTCTACACTACACCTCAATCCTGTCCTGTATCTGCTATTCCTGTACTGTACACACAGCTCTACACTACACCTCCATCCTGTCCTGTATCTACTATTCCTGTACTGTACACAGCTCTACACTACACCTCAATCCTGTCCTGTATCTGCTATTCCTGTACTGTACACACAGCTCTACACTACACCTCCATCCTGTCCTGTATCTACTATTCCTGTACTGTACACACAGCTCTACACTACACCTCCATCCTGTCCTGTATCTACTATTCCTGTACTGTACACACAGCTCTACACTACACCTCCATCCTGTCCTGTATCTACTATTCCTGTACTGTACACAGCTCTACACTACACCTCCATCCTGTCCTGTATCTACTATTCCTGTACTGTACACACAGCTCTACGCTACACCTCCATCCTGTCCTGTATCTACTATTCCTGTACTGTACATACAGCTCTACACTACACCTCCATCCTGTCCTGTATCTACTATTCCTGTACTGTACACAGCTCTACACTACACCTCCATCCTGTCCTGTATCTACTATTCCTGTACTGTACACAGCTCTACACTACACCTCAATCCTGTCCTGTATCTGCTATTCCTGTACTGTACACACAGCTCTACACTACACCTCCATCCTGTCCTGTATCTACTATTCCTGTACTGTACACACAGCTCTACACTACACCTCCATCCTGTCCTGTATCTACTATTCCTGTACTGTACACACAGCTCTACACTACACCTCCATCCTGTCCTGTATCTACTATTCCTGTACTGTACACAGCTCTACACTACACCTCCATCCTGTCCTGTATCTACTATTCCTGTACTGTACACACAGCTCTACGCTACACCTCCATCCTGTCCTGTATCTACTATTCCTGTACTGTACATACAGCTCTACACTACACCTCCATCCTGTCCTGTATCTACTATTCCTGTACTGTACACAGCTCTACACTACACCTCCATCCTGTCCTGTATCTACTATTCCTGTACTGTACACACAGCTCTACGCTACACCTCCATCCTGTCCTGTATCTACTATTCCTGTACTGTACATACAGCTCTACACTACACCTCCATCCTGTCCTGTATCTACTATTCCTGTACTGTACACAGCTCTACACTACACCTCCATCCTGTCCTGTATCTACTATTCCTGTACTGTACACACAGCTCTACACTACACCTCCATCCTGTCCTGTATCTACTATTCCTGTACTGTACACAGCTCTACACTGCACCTCCATCCTATCCTGTATCTACTATTCCTGTACTGTAAACAGCTCTACACTACACCTCCATCCTGTCCTGTATCTACTATTCCTGTACTGTACACACAGCTCTACACTAAACCTCCATCCTGTCCTGTATCTACTATTCCTGTACTGTACACACAGCTCTACACTACACCTCCATCCTGTCCTGTATCTACTATTCCTGCACTGTACATACAGCTCTACACTACACCTCCATCCTGTCCTGTATCTACTATTCCTGTACTGTACACAGCTCTACACTACACCTCCATCCTGTCCTGTATCTACTATTCCTGTACTGTACACAGCTCTACACTACACCTCCATCCTGTCCTGTATCTACTATTCCTGTACACACAGCTCTACACTACACCTCCATCCTGTCCTGTATCTACTATTCCTGTACACACAGCTCTACACTACACCTCCATCCTGTCCTGTATCTACTATTCCTGTACACACAGCTCTACACTACACCTCCATCCTGTCCTGTATCTACTATTGCTGTACTGTACACACAGCTCTAAACTACACCTCCATCCTGTCCTGTATCTACTATTCCTGTACTGGACACACAGCTCTACACTACACCTCCATCCTGTCCTGTATCTACTATTCCTGTACTGTACACACAGCTCTACACTACACCTCCATCCTGTCCTGTATCTACTATTCCAGTACTGTACACACAGCTCTACACTACACCTCCATCCTGTCCTGTATCTACTATTCCTGTACTGTACACACAGCTCTACACTACACCTCCATCGCGTCCTGTATCTACTATTCCTGTACTGTACACAGCTCTACACTACACCTCCATCCTGTCCTGTATCTACTATTCCTGTACTGTACACACAGCTCTACACTACACCTCCATCCTGTCCTGTATCTACTATTCCTGTACTGTACACACAGCTCTACACTACACCTCCATCCTGTCCTGTATCTACTATTCCTGTACTGTACACAGCTCTACACTACACCTCCATCCTGTCCTGTATCTACTATTCCTGTACTGTACACAGCTCTACACTACACCTCCATCCTGTCCTATATCTACTATTCCTGTACACACAGCTCTACACTACACCTCCATCCTGTCCTGTATCTACTATTCCTGTACTGTACACAGCTCTACTCTACACCTCCATCCTGTCCTGTATCTACTATTCCTGTACTGTACACACAGCTCTACGCTACACCTCCATCCTGTCCTGCATCTACTATTCCTGTACTGTACACACAGCTCTACACTACACCTCCATCCTGTCCTGTATCTACTATTCCTGTACTGTACACAGCTCTACACTACACCTCCATCCTGTCCTGTATCTACTATTCCTGTACTGTACACAGCTCTACACTACACCTCCATCCTGTCCTGTATCTACTATTCCTGTACTGTACACACAGCTCTACGCTACACCTCCATCCTGTCCTGCATCTACTATTCCTGTACTGTACACACAGCTCTACACTACACCTCCATCCTGTCCTGTATCTACTATTCCTGTACTGTACACAGCTCTACACTACATCTCCATCCTGTCCTGCATCTACTATTCCTGTACTGTACACACAGCTCTACACTACACCTCCATCCTGTCCTGTATCTACTATTCCTGTACTGTACACAGCTCTACACTACACCTCCATCCTGTCCTGTATCTATTCCTGTACTGTACACAGCTCTACACTACACCTCTATCCTGTCCTGTATCTACTATTCCTGTACTGTACACAACTCTACACCACACCTCCATCCTGTCCTGTTTCTACTATTCCTGTACTGTACACACAGCTCTACCCTACACCTCCATCCTGTCCTGTATCTATTCCTGTACACACAGCTCTACACTACACCTCCATCCTGTCCTGTATCTACTATTCCTGTACTGTACACACAGCTCTGCACTACACCTCCATCCTGTCCTGTATCTACTATTCCTGTACTGTACACAGCTCTACACTACACCTCCATCCTGTCCTGTATCTACTATTCCTGTACTGTACACATAGCTCTACACTACACCTCCATCCTGTCCTGTATCTACTATTCCTGTACTGCACACACTGCTCTACACTACACCTCCATCCTGTCCTGTATCTACTATTCCTGTACTGTACACAGCTCTACACTACATCTCCATCCTGTCCTGTATCTACTATTCCTGTACTGTACACACAGCTCTACACTACACCTCCATCCTGTCCTGTATCTACTATTCCTATACTGTACACACAGCTCTACACTACACCTCCATCCTGTCCTGTATCTACTATTCCTGTACACACAGCTCTACACTACACCTCCATCCTGCCCTGTATCTACTATTTCTGTACTGTACACACAGCTCTACACTACACCTCCATCCTGTCCTGTATCTACTATTCCTGTACTGTACACACAGCTCTACACTACACATCCATCCTGTCCTGTATCTACTATTCCTGTACTGTACACAGCTCTATACTACACCTCCATCCTGTCCTGTACCTACTATTCCTGTACTGTACACAGCTCTACACTACACCTCCATCCTGTCCTGTATCTACTATTCCTGTACTGTACACAGCTCTACACTACACCTCCATCCTGTCCTGTATCTACTATTCCTGTACTGTACACACAGCTCTACACTGCACCTCCATCCTATCCTGTATCTACTATTCCTGTACTGTACACACAGCTCTACACTACACCTCCATCCTGTCCTGTATCTACTATTCCTGTACTGTACACACAGCTCTATACTACACCTCCATCCTGTCCTGTATCTACTATTCCTGTACTGTACACACAGCTCTACACTACACCTCCATCCTGTCCTGTATCTACTATTCCTGTACTGTACACAGCTCTACACTACACCTCCATCCTGTCCTGTATCTACTATTCCTGTACTGTACACACAGCTCTGCACTACACCTCCATCCTGTCCTGTATCTACTATTCCTGTACTGTACACAGCTCTAAACTACACCTCCATCCTGTCCTGTATCTACTATTCCTGTACTGTACACACAGCTCTACACTACATCTCCATCCTGTCCTGTATCTACTATTCCTGTACTGTACACTGCTCTACACTACACCTCCATCCTGTCCTGTATCTACTATTCTTGTACTGTACACACAGCTCTACACTACACCTCCATCCTGTATCTACTATTCCTGTACTGTACACACAGCTCTGCACTACACCTCCATCCTGTCCTGTATCTACTATTCCTGTACTGTACACACAGCTCTACACTACACCTCCATCCTGTCCTGTATCTACTATTCCTGTACTGTACACACAGCTCTACACTACACCTCCATCCAGTCCTGTATCTACTATTCCTGTACTGTACACAGCTCTACACTACACCTCCATCCTGTCCTGTATCTACTATTCCTGTACTGTACACACAGCTCTACACTACACCTCCATCCTGTCCTGTATCTACTATTCCTGTACTGTACACATAGCTCTACACTACACCTCCATCCTGTCCTGTATCTACTATTCCCGTACACACAGCTCTACACTACACCTCCATCCTGCCCTGTATCTACTATTTCTGTACTGTACACACAGTTCTACACTACACCTCCATCCTGTCCTGTATCTACTATTCCTGTACTGTAAACACAGCTCTACACTACACTTCCATCCTGTCCTGTATCTACTATTCCTGTACTGTACACAGCTCTACACTACACCTCCATCCTGTCCTGTATCTACTATTCCTGTACTGTACACAGCTCTACACTACACCTCCATCCTGTCCTGTATCTACTATTCCTGTACTGTAAACACAGCTCTACACTACACTTCCATCCTGTCCTGTATCTACTATTCCTGTACTGTACACAGCTCTACACTACACCTGCATCCTGTCCTGTATCTACTATTCCTGTACTGTACACACAGCTCTATACTACACCTCCATCCTGTCCTGTATCTACTATTCCTGTACTGTACACACAGCTCTACACTACACCTCCATCCTGTCCTGTATCTACTATTCCTGTACTGTACACAGCTCTACACTACACCTCCATCCTGTCCTGTATCTACTATTCCTGTACTGTACACACAGCTCTGCACTACACCTCCATCCTGTCCTGTATCTACTATTCCTGTACTGTACACAGCTCTACACTACACCTCCATCCTGTCCTGTATCTACTATTCCTGTACTGTAAACACAGCTCTACACTACACTTCCATCCTGTCCTGTATCTACTATTCCTGTACTGTACACAGCTCTGCACTACACCTCCATCCTGTCCTGTATCTACTATTCCTGTACTGTACACAGCTCTACACTACACCTCCATCCTGTCCTGTATCTACTATTCCTGTACTGTACACACAGCTCTATACTACACCTCCATCCTGTCCTGTATCTACTATTCCTGTACTGTACACACAGCTCTATACTACACATCCATCCTGTCCTGTATCTACTATTCCTGTACTGTACACAGCTCTACACTACACCTCCATCCTGTCCTGTGTCTACTATTCCTGTACTGTACACAGCTCTACACTACACCTCCATCCTGTCCTGTGTCTACTATTCCTGTACTGTACACACAGCTCTACACTACACCTCCATCCTGTCCTGTATCTACTATTCCTGTACTGCACACAGCTCTACACTACACCTCCATCCTGTCCTGTATCTACTATTCCTGTACTGTACACACAGCTCTACACTACACCTCCATCCTGTCCTGTATCTACTATTCCTGTACTGTACACAGCTCTACACTACACCTCCATCTTGTCCTGTATCTACTATTCCTGTACTGTACACAGCTCTACACTACACCTCCATCCTGTCCTGTATCTACTATTCCTGTACTGTACACACAGCTCTACACTACACCTCCATCCTGTCCTGTATCTACTATTCCTGTACTGTACACAGCTCTACACTACACCTCCATCCTGTCCTGTATCTACTATTCCTGTACTGTACACAGCTCTACACTACACCTCCATCCTGTCCTGTATCTACTATTCCTGTACTGTACACATAGCTCTACACTACACCTCCATCCTGTCCTGTATCTACTATTCCTGTACACACAGCTCTACACTACACCTCTATCCTATCCTGTATCTACTATTCCTGTACTGTACACACAGCTCTACACTACACCTCCATCCTGTCCTGTATCTACTATTCCTGTACTGTACACACAGCTCTACACTACACCTCCATCCTGTCCTGTATCTACTATTCCTGTACTGTACACAGCTCTACACTACACCTCCATCCTGTCCTGTATCTACTATTCCTGTACTGTACACAGCTCTACACTACACCTCCATCCTGTCCTGTATCTACTATTCCTGTACTGTACACATAGCTCTACACTACACCTCCATCCTGCCCTGTATCTACTATTTCTGTACTGTACACACAGCTCTACACTACACCTCCATCCTGTCCTGTATCTACTATTCCTGTACTGTACACACAGCTCTACACTACACCTCCATCCTGTCCTGTATCTACTATTCCTGTACTGTACACAGCTCTACACTACACCTCCATCCTGTCCTGTATCTACTATTCCTGTACTGTACACACAGCTCTACACTACACCTCCATCCTGTCCTGTATCTACTATTCCTGTACTGTACACACAGCTCTACACTACACCTCCATCCTGTCCTGTATCTACTATTCCTGTACTGTACACACAGCTCTACACTACACCTCCATCCTGTCCTGTATCTACTATTCCTGTACTGTATACAGCTCTACACTACACCTCCATCCTGTCCTGTATCTACTATTCCTGTACTGTACACACAGCTCTACACTACACCTCCATCCTGTCCTGTATCTACTATTCCTGTACTGTATACACAGCTCTACACTACACCTCCATCCTGTCCTGTATCTACTATTCCTATACACACAGCTCTACACTACACCTCCATCCTGTCCTGTATCTACTATTCCTGTACTGTACACACAGCTCTACACTACACCTCCATCCTGTCCTGTATCTACTATTCCTGTACACACAGCTCTACACTACACCTCCATCCTGTCCTGTATCTACTATTCCTGTACTGTACACAGCTCTACACTACACCTCCATCCTGTCCTGTATCTACTATTCCTGTACTGTACACACAGCTCTACACTACACCTCCATCCTGTCCTGTATCTACTATTCCTGTACTGTACACAGCTCTACACTACACCTCCATCCTGTCCTGTATCTACTATTCCTGTACTGTACACAGCTCTACACTACACCTCCATCCTGTCCTGTATCTACTATTCCTGTACTGTACACACAGCTCTACACTACACCTCCATCCTGTCCTGTATCTACTATTCCTGTACTGTACACAGCTCTACACTACACCTCCATCCTGTCCTGTATCTACTATTCCTGTACTGTACACACAGCTCTACACTACACCTCCATCCTGTCCTGTATCTACTATTCCTGTACTGTACACAGCTCTACACTACACCTCCATCCTGTCCTGTATCTACTATTCCTGTACTGTACACAGCTCTACACTACACCTCCATCCTGTCCTGTATCTACTATTCCTGTACTGTACACAGCTCTACACTACATCTCCATCCTGTCCTGTACTGTACACACAGCTCTACACTACACCTCCATCCTGTCCTGTATCTACTATTCCTGTACTGTACACAGCTCTACACTACACCTCAATCCTGTCCTGTATCTGCTATTCCTGTACTGTACACACAGCTCTACACTACACCTCCATCCTGTCCTGTATCTACTATTCCTGTACTGTACACAGCTCTACACTACACCTCAATCCTGTCCTGTATCTGCTATTCCTGTACTGTACACACAGCTCTACACTACACCTCCATCCTGTCCTGTATCTACTATTCCTGTACTGTACACAGCTCTACACTACACCTCCATCCTGTCCTGTATCTACTATTCCTGTACTGTACACAGCTCTACACTACACCTCAATCCTGTCCTGTATCTGCTATTCCTGTACTGTACACACAGCTCTACACTACACCTCCATCCTGTCCTGTATCTACTATTCCTGTACTGTACACACAGCTCTACACTACACCTCCATCCTGTCCTGTATCTACTATTCCTGTACTGTACACACAGCTCTACACTACACCTCCATCCTGTCCTGTATCTACTATTCCTGTACTGTACACACAGCTCTACGCTACACCTCCATCCTGTCCTGTATCTACTATTCCTGTACTGTACATACAGCTCTACACTACACCTCCATCCTGTCCTGTACTGTACACACAGCTCTACACTACACCTCCATCCTGTCCTGTATCTACTATTCCTGTACTGTACACAGCTCTACACTACACCTCAATCCTGTCCTGTATCTGCTATTCCTGTACTGTACACACAGCTCTACACTACACCTCCATCCTGTCCTGTATCTACTATTCCTGTACTGTACACAGCTCTACACTACACCTCAATCCTGTCCTGTATCTGCTATTCCTGTACTGTACACACAGCTCTACACTACACCTCCATCCTGTCCTGTATCTACTATTCCTGTACTGTACACACAGCTCTACACTACACCTCCATCCTGTCCTGTATCTACTATTCCTGTACTGTACACACAGCTCTACACTACACCTCCATCCTGTCCTGTATCTACTATTCCTGTACTGTACACACAGCTCTACACTACACCTCCATCCTGTCCTGTATCTACTATTCCTGTACTGTATACAGCTCTACACTACACCTCCATCCTGTCCTGTATCTACTATTCCTGTACTGTACACACAGCTCTACACTACACCTCCATCCTGTCCTGTATCTACTATTCCTGTACTGTATACACAGCTCTACACTACACCTCCATCCTGTCCTGTATCTACTATTCCTATACACACAGCTCTACACTACACCTCCATCCTGTCCTGTATCTACTATTCCTGTACTGTACACACAGCTCTACACTACACCTCCATCCTGTCCTGTATCTACTATTCCTGTACACACAGCTCTACACTACACCTCCATCCTGTCCTGTATCTACTATTCCTGTACTGTACACAGCTCTACACTACACCTCCATCCTGTCCTGTATCTACTATTCCTGTACTGTACACACAGCTCTACACTACACCTCCATCCTGTCCTGTATCTACTATTCCTGTACTGTACACAGCTCTACACTACACCTCCATCCTGTCCTGTATCTACTATTCCTGTACTGTACACAGCTCTACACTACACCTCCATCCTGTCCTGTATCTACTATTCCTGTACTGTACACACAGCTCTACACTACACCTCCATCCTGTCCTGTATCTACTATTCCTGTACTGTACACAGCTCTACACTACACCTCCATCCTGTCCTGTATCTACTATTCCTGTACTGTACACACAGCTCTACACTACACCTCCATCCTGTCCTGTATCTACTATTCCTGTACTGTACACAGCTCTACACTACACCTCCATCCTGTCCTGTATCTACTATTCCTGTACTGTACACAGCTCTACACTACACCTCCATCCTGTCCTGTATCTACTATTCCTGTACTGTACACAGCTCTACACTACATCTCCATCCTGTCCTGTACTGTACACACAGCTCTACACTACACCTCCATCCTGTCCTGTATCTACTATTCCTGTACTGTACACAGCTCTACACTACACCTCAATCCTGTCCTGTATCTGCTATTCCTGTACTGTACACACAGCTCTACACTACACCTCCATCCTGTCCTGTATCTACTATTCCTGTACTGTACACAGCTCTACACTACACCTCAATCCTGTCCTGTATCTGCTATTCCTGTACTGTACACACAGCTCTACACTACACCTCCATCCTGTCCTGTATCTACTATTCCTGTACTGTACACAGCTCTACACTACACCTCCATCCTGTCCTGTATCTACTATTCCTGTACTGTACACAGCTCTACACTACACCTCAATCCTGTCCTGTATCTGCTATTCCTGTACTGTACACACAGCTCTACACTACACCTCCATCCTGTCCTGTATCTACTATTCCTGTACTGTACACACAGCTCTACACTACACCTCCATCCTGTCCTGTATCTACTATTCCTGTACTGTACACACAGCTCTACACTACACCTCCATCCTGTCCTGTATCTACTATTCCTGTACTGTACACACAGCTCTACGCTACACCTCCATCCTGTCCTGTATCTACTATTCCTGTACTGTACATACAGCTCTACACTACACCTCCATCCTGTCCTGTACTGTACACACAGCTCTACACTACACCTCCATCCTGTCCTGTATCTACTATTCCTGTACTGTACACAGCTCTACACTACACCTCAATCCTGTCCTGTATCTGCTATTCCTGTACTGTACACACAGCTCTACACTACACCTCCATCCTGTCCTGTATCTACTATTCCTGTACTGTACACAGCTCTACACTACACCTCAATCCTGTCCTGTATCTGCTATTCCTGTACTGTACACACAGCTCTACACTACACCTCCATCCTGTCCTGTATCTACTATTCCTGTACTGTACACAGCTCTACACTACACCTCAATCCTGTCCTGTATCTGCTATTCCTGTACTGTACACACAGCTCTACACTACACCTCCATCCTGTCCTGTATCTACTATTCCTGTACTGTACACACAGCTCTACACTACACCTCCATCCTGTCCTGTATCTACTATTCCTGTACTGTACACACAGCTCTACACTACACCTCCATCCTGTCCTGTATCTACTATTCCTGTACTGTACAAAGCTCTACACTACACCTCCATCCTGTCCTGTATCTACTATTCCTGTACTGTACACACAGCTCTACGCTACACCTCCATCCTGTCCTGTATCTACTATTCCTGTACTGTACATACAGCTCTACACTACACCTCCATCCTGTCCTGTATCTACTATTCCTGTACTGTACACAGCTCTACACTACACCTCCATCCTGTCCTGTATCTACTATTCCTGTACTGTACACAGCTCTACACTACACCTCAATCCTGTCCTGTATCTGCTATTCCTGTACTGTACACACAGCTCTACACTACACCTCCATCCTGTCCTGTATCTACTATTCCTGTACTGTACACACAGCTCTACACTACACCTCCATCCTGTCCTGTATCTACTATTCCTGTACTGTACACACAGCTCTACACTACACCTCCATCCTGTCCTGTATCTACTATTCCTGTACTGTACACAGCTCTACACTACACCTCCATCCTGTCCTGTATCTACTATTCCTGTACTGTACACACAGCTCTACGCTACACCTCCATCCTGTCCTGTATCTACTATTCCTGTACTGTACATACAGCTCTACACTACACCTCCATCCTGTCCTGTATCTACTATTCCTGTACTGTACACAGCTCTACACTACACCTCCATCCTGTCCTGTATCTACTATTCCTGTACTGTACACACAGCTCTACGCTACACCTCCATCCTGTCCTGTATCTACTATTCCTGTACTGTACATACAGCTCTACACTACACCTCCATCCTGTCCTGTATCTACTATTCCTGTACTGTACACAGCTCTACACTACACCTCCATCCTGTCCTGTATCTACTATTCCTGTACTGTACACACAGCTCTACACTACACCTCCATCCTGTCCTGTATCTACTATTCCTGTACTGTACACAGCTCTACACTGCACCTCCATCCTATCCTGTATCTACTATTCCTGTACTGTAAACAGCTCTACACTACACCTCCATCCTGTCCTGTATCTACTATTCCTGTACTGTACACACAGCTCTACACTAAACCTCCATCCTGTCCTGTATCTACTATTCCTGTACTGTACACACAGCTCTACACTACACCTCCATCCTGTCCTGTATCTACTATTCCTGCACTGTACATACAGCTCTACACTACACCTCCATCCTGTCCTGTATCTACTATTCCTGTACTGTACACAGCTCTACACTACACCTCCATCCTGTCCTGTATCTACTATTCCTGTACTGTACACAGCTCTACACTACACCTCCATCCTGTCCTGTATCTACTATTCCTGTACACACAGCTCTACACTACACCTCCATCCTGTCCTGTATCTACTATTCCTGTACACACAGCTCTACACTACACCTCCATCCTGTCCTGTATCTACTATTCCTGTACACACAGCTCTACACTACACCTCCATCCTGTCCTGTATCTACTATTGCTGTACTGTACACACAGCTCTAAACTACACCTCCATCCTGTCCTGTATCTACTATTCCTGTACTGGACACACAGCTCTACACTACACCTCCATCCTGTCCTGTATCTACTATTCCTGTACTGTACACACAGCTCTACACTACACCTCCATCCTGTCCTGTATCTACTATTCCAGTACTGTACACACAGCTCTACACTACACCTCCATCCTGTCCTGTATCTACTATTCCTGTACTGTACACACAGCTCTACACTACACCTCCATCGCGTCCTGTATCTACTATTCCTGTACTGTACACAGCTCTACACTACACCTCCATCCTGTCCTGTATCTACTATTCCTGTACTGTACACACAGCTCTACACTACACCTCCATCCTGTCCTGTATCTACTATTCCTGTACTGTACACACAGCTCTACACTACACCTCCATCCTGTCCTGTATCTACTATTCCTGTACTGTACACAGCTCTACACTACACCTCCATCCTGTCCTGTATCTACTATTCCTGTACTGTACACAGCTCTACACTACACCTCCATCCTGTCCTATATCTACTATTCCTGTACACACAGCTCTACACTACACCTCCATCCTGTCCTGTATCTACTATTCCTGTACTGTACACAGCTCTACTCTACACCTCCATCCTGTCCTGTATCTACTATTCCTGTACTGTACACACAGCTCTACGCTACACCTCCATCCTGTCCTGCATCTACTATTCCTGTACTGTACACACAGCTCTACACTACACCTCCATCCTGTCCTGTATCTACTATTCCTGTACTGTACACAGCTCTACACTACACCTCCATCCTGTCCTGTATCTACTATTCCTGTACTGTACACAGCTCTACACTACACCTCCATCCTGTCCTGTATCTACTATTCCTGTACTGTACACACAGCTCTACGCTACACCTCCATCCTGTCCTGCATCTACTATTCCTGTACTGTACACACAGCTCTACACTACACCTCCATCCTGTCCTGTATCTACTATTCCTGTACTGTACACAGCTCTACACTACATCTCCATCCTGTCCTGCATCTACTATTCCTGTACTGTACACACAGCTCTACACTACACCTCCATCCTGTCCTGTATCTACTATTCCTGTACTGTACACAGCTCTACACTACACCTCCATCCTGTCCTGTATCTACTATTCCTGTACTGTACACAGCTCTACACTACACCTCTATCCTGTCCTGTATCTACTATTCCTGTACTGTACACAGCTCTACACCACACCTCCATCCTGTCCTGTTTCTACTATTCCTGTACTGTACACACAGCTCTACCCTACACCTCCATCCTGTCCTGTATCTACTATTCCTGTACACACAGCTCTACACTACACCTCCATCCTGTCCTGTATCTACTATTCCTGTACTGTACACACAGCTCTACACTACACCTCCATCCTGTCCTGTATCTACTATTCCTGTACTGTACACAGCTCTACACTACACCTCCATCCTGTCCTGTATCTACTATTCCTGTACTGTACACACAGCTCTACACTACACCTCCATCCTGTCCTGTATCTGCTATTCCTGTACTGTACACAGCTCTACACTACACCTCCATCCTGTCCTGTATCTACTATTCCTGTACTGTACACACAGCTCTACACTACACCTCCATCCTGTCCTGTATCTACTATTCCTGTACACAGCTCTACACTACACCTCCATCCTGTCCTGTATCTTCTATTCCAGTACTGTACACACAGCTCTACACTACACCTCCATCCTGTCCAGTATCTACTATTCCTGTACTGTACACAGCTCTACACTACACCTCCATCCTGTCCTGTATCTACTATTCCTGTACTGTACACACAGCTCTACACTACACCTCCATCCTGTCCTGTATCTACTATTCCTGTACTGTACACAGCTCTACACTACACCTCCATCCTGTCCTGTATCTACTATTCCTGTACTGTACACACAGCTCTACACTACACCTCCATCCTGTCCTGTATCTACTATTCCTGTACTGTACACACAGCTCTACACTACACCTCCATCCTGTCCTGTATCTACTATTCCAGTACTGTACACACAGCTCTACACTACACCTCCATCCTGTCCAGTATCTACTATTCCTGTACTGTACACAGCTCTACACTACACCTCCATCCTGTCCTGTATCTACTATTCCTGTACTGTACACACAGCTCTACACTACACCTCCATCCTGTCCTGTATCTACTATTCCTGTACTGTACACAGCTCTACACTACACCTCCATCCTGTCCTGTATCTGCTATTCCTGTACTGTACACAGCTCTACACTACACCTCCATCCTGTCCTGTATCTACTATTCCTGTACTGTACACACAGCTCTACACTACACCTCCATCCTGTCCTGTATCTACTATTCCTGTACGGTACACAGCTCAACACTACAGTCATGGCCAAAAGTAAGGAGAATGAGACAAATAGTAATTTTTCCAAAGTTTACTGCTTCATTTTTTGTAATGGCAATTTGCATATACTGCTGAATGTCAAAGAGTGATCAGCTTAACAGCAATTACTGTACTTGCAAAGTCAATATTTGCCCAGAAAATGAACTTTAACCCCCAAAACACATTTCAACATCATTGCAGTCCTGCCTTAAAAGGAGCAGCTAACATCGTTTTAGTGATTGATCCATTAACACAGGTGTGGGTGTTGATGAGGACAGGGCTGGCGATCAATCAGTCATGATTAAGTAAGAATGACATCACTGGACACTTTAAAAGGAGGCTGGTTCTTGGTATCATTGTTTCTCTTCAGTTAACCATGGTTATCTCTATAGAAACACGTGCAGCCATCATTGCACTGCACAAAAATGGCCTAACAGGGAAGAGTATCGCAGCTACAAAGATTGCACCTCAGTCAACAATCTATCGCATCATCAAGAACTTCAAGGAGAGAGCTTCCATTGTTGTCAAAAAGGCTCCAGGGCGCCCAAGAAAGACCAGCAAGCGCCAGGACCGTATCTTAAAACTGTTTCAGCTGCGGGATGGGACTACCAGCAGTGCCGAGCTTGCTCAGGAATGGCAGCAGGCTGGTGTGAGTGCTTCTGCACGCACTGTGAGGCGGAGACTCTTTGAGCAAGGGCTGGTTTCAAGGAGGGCAGCAAAGAAGCCACTTCTCTCCAGAAAAAACATCAGGGACCGACTGATATTCTGCAAAAGGTACAGGGAGTGGACTGCTGAGGACTGGGGCAAAGTCATTTTCTCTGATGAATCCCCTTTTCGATTGTTTGGGACATCTGGAAAACAGCTTTTTCGGAGAAGAAGAGGTGAGCGCTACCACCAGTCTTGTCTCATGCCAACTGTAAAGCATCCTGAAACCATTCATGTGTGGGATTGCGTCTCAGCCAAGGGAATCGGCTCACTCACAGTCTTGCCTAAAAACACAGCCATGAATAAAGAATGGTACCAGAATGTCCTCCAAGAGCAACTTCTCCCAACCGTCCAAGAGCAGTTTGGCGCCCAACAATGCCTTTTCCAGCATGATGGAGCACCTTGCCATAAAGCAAAGGTGATAACTAAATGGCTCATGGAACAAAACATAGAGATTTTGGTTCCATGGCCTGGAAACTCCCCAGATCTTAATCCCATTGAGAACTTGTGGTCAATCATCAAGAAACGGGTGGACAAACAAAAACCAACAAATTCTGGCAAAATGCAAGCATTGATTATGCAAGAATGGACTGCAATCAGTCAGGATTTGGTCCAAAAGTTGATAGAGAGCATGCCAGGGAGAATTACAGAGGTCTGGAAGAAGAAGGGGCAACACTGCAAATATTGACTTGCTGCATTAACTCATTCTAACTGTCAATATAACATATTGGTCCTCATAATATGATTGCAATTATATTTCTGTATGTGATAGAAACATCAGACAAACACTAATAAAACCAGAGGCCAGCAGATCATGGGAAAATATCATTTTGGTGTCATTCTCAAAACTTTTGGCCATGACTGTACACTACACCTCCATCCTGTCCTGTATCTACTATTCCTGTACTGTACACACAGCTCTACACTACACCTCTATCCTGTCCCGTATCTACTATTCCTGTACACACAGCTATACACTACACCTCCATCCTGTCCTGTATCTACTATTCCTGTACTGTACACACAGCTCTACACTACACCTCCATCCTGTCCTGTATCTACTATTCCTGTACTGTACACACAGCTCTACACTACACCTCCATCCTGTCCTGTATCTACTATTCCTGTACTGTACACACAGCTCTAGACTACACCTCCATCCTGTCCTGTATCTACTATTCCTGTACTGTACACACAGCTCTACACTACACCTCCATCCTGTCCTATATCTACTATTCCTGTACTGTACACAGCTCTACACTACACCTCCATCCTGTCCTGTATCTACTATTCCTGTACTGTACACACAGCTCTACACTACACCTCCATCCTGTCCTGTATCTACTATTCCTGTACTGTACACAGAGCTCTACACTACACCTCTATCCTGTCCTGTATCTACTATTCCTGTACTGTACACAGAGCTCTACACTACACCTCTATCCTGTCCCGTATCTACTATTCCTGTACACACAGCTATACACTACACCTCCATCCTGTCCTGTATCTACTATTCCTGTACTGTACACACAGCTCTACACTACACCTCCATCCTGTCCTGTATCTACTATTCCTGTACTGTACACAGCTCTACACTACACCTCCATCCTGTCCTGTATCTACTATTCCTGTACTGTACACAGCTCTACACTACACCTCCATCCTGTCCTGTATCTACTATTCCTGTACTGTACACACAGCTCTACACTACACCTCCATCCTGTCCTGTATCTACTATTCCAGTACTGTACACACAGCTCTACACTACACCTCCATCCTGTCCTGTATCTACTATTCCAGTACTGTACACACAGCTCTACACTACACCTCCATCCTGTCCTGTATCTACTATTCCTGTACTGTACACACAGCTCTACACTACACCTCCATCCTGTCCTGTATCTACTATTCCTGTACACAGCTCTACACTACACCTCCATCCTGTCCCGTATCTACTATTCCTGTACACACAGCTCTACACTACACCTCCATCCTGTCCTGTATCTACTATTCCTGTACTGTACACACAGCTCTACACTACACCTCAATCCTGTCCTGTATCTACTATTCCTGTACTGTACATACAGCTCTACACTACACCTCCATCCTGTCCGGTATCTACTATTCCTGTACTGTACACACAGCTCTACACTACACCTCCATCCTGTCCTGTATCTACTATTCCTGTACTGTACAGACAGCTCTACACTACACCTCAATCCTGTCCTGTATCTACTATTCCTGTACTGTACACACAGCTCTACACTACACCTTCATCCTGTCCTGTATCTACTATTCCTGTACTGTACACACAGCTCTACACTACACCTCCATCCTGTCCTGTATCTACTATTCCTGTACTGTACACAGCTCTACACTACACCTCCATCCTGTCCTGTATCTACTATTCCTGTACTGTAGACAGCTCTACACTACACCTCCATCCTGTCCTGTATCTACTATTCCTGTACTGTACACACAGCTCTACACTACACCTCCATCCTGTCCTGTATCTACTATTCCTGTACACACAGCTCTACACTAGACCTCCATCCTGTCCTCTATCTACTATTCCTGTACTGTACACAGCTCTACACTACACCTCCATCCTGTCCTCTATCTACTATTCCTGTACTGTACACACAGCTCTACACTACACCTCCATCCTGTCCTGTATCTACTATTCCTGTACACAGCTCTACACTACACCTCCATCCTGTCCCGTATCTACTATTCCTGTACACACAGCTCTACACTACACCTCCATCCTGTCCTGTATCTACTATTCCTGTACTGTACACACAGCTCTACACTACACCTCAATCCTGTCCTGTATCTACTATTCCTGTACTGTACATACAGCTCTACACTACACCTCCATCCTGTCCGGTATCTACTATTCCTGTACTGTACACACAGCTCTACACTACACCTCCATCCTGTCCTGTATCTACTATTCCTGTACTGTACAGACAGCTCTACACTACACCTCAATCCTGTCCTGTATCTACTATTCCTGTACTGTACACACAGCTCTACACTACACCTCCATCCTGTCCTGTATCTACTATTCCTGTACTGTACACACAGCTCTACAGTACACCTCCATCCTGTCCTGTATCTGCTATTCCTGTACTGTACACACAGCTCTACACTACACCTTCATCCTGTCCTGTATCTACTATTCCTGTACTGTACACACAGCTCTACACTACACCTCCATCCTGTCCTGTATCTACTATTCCTGTACTGTACACAGCTCTACACTACACCTCCATCCTGTCCTGTATCTACTATTCCTGTACTGTACACACAGCTCTACACTACACCTCCATCCTGTCCTGTATCTACTATTCCTGTACTGTACACACAGCTCTACACTACACCTCCATCCTGTCCTGTATCTACTATTCCTGTACTGTACACAGCTCTACACTACACCTCCATCCTGTCCTGTATCTACTATTCCTGTACTGTACACACAGCTCTACACTACACCTCCATCCTGTCCTGTATCTACTATTCCTGTACTGTACACACAGCTCTACACTACACCTCCATCCTGTCCTGTATCTACTATTCCTGTACTGTACACAGCTCTACAGTACACCTCCATCCTGTCCTGTATCTGCTATTCCTGTACTGTACACACAGCTCTACACTACACCTCCATCCTGTCCTGTATCTACTATTCCTGTACTGTACACACAGCTCTACACTACACCTCCATCCTGTCCTGTATCTACTATTCCTGTACTGTACACAGCTCTACACTACACCTCCATCCTGTCCTGTATCTACTATTCCTGTACTGTACACAGCTCTACACTACACCTCCATCCTGTCCTGTATCTACTATTCCTGTACTGTACACAGCTCTACACTACACCTCCATCCTGTCCTGTATCTGCTATTTCTGTACTGTATACAGCTCTACACTACACCTCCATCCTGTCCTGTATCTACTATTCCAGTACTGTACACACAGCTCTACACTACACCTCCATCCTGTCCTGTATCTACTATTCCAGTACTGTACACACAGCTCTACACTACACCTCCATCCTGTCCTGTATCTACTATTCCTGTACTGTACACAGCTCTACACTACACCTCCATCCTGTCCTGTATCTACTATTCCTGTACTGTACACACAGCTCTACACTACACCTCCATCCTGTCTTGTATCTACTATTCCAGTACTGTACACACAGCTCTACACTACACCTCCATCCTGTCCTGTATCTACTATTACTGTACTGTACACACAGCTCTACACTACACCTCCATCCTGTCCTGTATCTACTATTCCTGTACTGTACACACAGCTCTACACTACACCTCCATCCTGTCCTGTATCTACTATTCCTGTACTGTACACACAGCTCTACACTACACCTCCATCCTGTCCTGTATCTACTATTCCTGTACTGTACACAGCTCTACACTACACCTCCATCCTGTCCTGTATCTACTATTCCTGTACTGTACACACAGCTCTACACTACACCTCCATCCTGTCCTGTATCTACTATTCCTGTACTGTACACACAGCTCTACACTACACCTCCATCCTGTCCTGTATCTACTATTCCTGTACTGTACACAGCTCTACAGTACACCTCCATCCTGTCCTGTATCTGCTATTCCTGTACTGTACACACAGCTCTACACTACACCTCCATCCTGTCCTGTATCTACTATTCCTGTACTGTACACACAGCTCTACACTACACCTCCATCCTGTCCTGTATCTACTATTCCTGTACTGTACACAGCTCTACACTACACCTCCATCCTGTCCTGTATCTACTATTCCTGTACTGTACACAGCTCTACACTACACCTCCATCCTGTCCTGTATCTACTATTCCTGTACTGTACACAGCTCTACACTACACCTCCATCCTGTCCTGTATCTGCTATTTCTGTACTGTATACAGCTCTACACTACACCTCCATCCTGTCCTGTATCTACTATTCCAGTACTGTACACACAGCTCTACACTACACCTCCATCCTGTCCTGTATCTACTATTCCAGTACTGTACACACAGCTCTACACTACACCTCCATCCTGTCCTGTATCTACTATTCCTGTACTGTACACAGCTCTACACTACACCTCCATCCTGTCCTGTATCTACTATTCCTGTACTGTACACACAGCTCTACACTACACCTCCATCCTGTCTTGTATCTACTATTCCAGTACTGTACACACAGCTCTACACTACACCTCCATCCTGTCCTGTATCTACTATTACTGTACTGTACACACAGCTCTACACTACACCTCCATCCTGTCCTGTATCTACTATTCCTGTACTGTACACACAGCTCTACACTACACCTCCATCCTGTCCTGTATCTACTATTCCTGTACTGTACACAGCTCTACACTACACCTCCATCCTGTCCTGTATCTACTATTCCTGTACTGTACACAGCTCTACACTACACCTCCATCCTGTCCTGTATCAACTATTCCTGTACTAAACACAGCTCTACACTACACCTCCATCCTGTCCTGTATCTACTATTCCTGTACTGTACACACAGCTCTACACTACACCTCCATCCTGTCCTGTATCTACTATTCCTGTACTGTACACACAGCTCTACACTACACCTCCATCCTGTCCTGTATCTACTATTCCTGTACTGTACACAGCTCTACAGTACACCTCCATCCTGTCCTGTATCTGCTATTCCTGTACTGTACACACAGCTCTACACTACACCTCCATCCTGTCCTGTATCTACTATTCCTGTACTGTACACAGCTCTACACTACACCTCCATCCTGTCCTGTATCTACTATTCCTGTACTGTACACAGCTCTACACTACACCTCCATCCTGTCCTGTATCTACTATTCCTATACACACAGCTCTACACTACACCTCCATCCTGTCCTGTATCTACTATTCCTGTACTGTACACACAGCTCTACACTACACCTCCATCCTGTCCTGTATCTACTATTCCTATACACACAGCTCTGCACTACACCTCCATCCTGTCCTGTATCTACTATTCCTGTATTGTACACACAGCTCTACACTACACCTCCATCCTGTCCTGTATCTACTATTCCTGTACTGTACAGAGCTCTACACTACACCTCCATCCTGTCCTGTATCTACTATTCCTGTACTGTACACACAGCTCTACACTACACCTCCATCCTGTCCTGTATCTACTATTCCTGTACTGTACACACAGCTCTACACTACACCTCCATCCTGTCCTGTATCTACTATTCCTGTACTGTACACAGCTCTACACTACACCTCCATCCTGTCCTGTATCTACTATTCCTGTACTGTACACAGCTCTACACTACACCTCCATCCTGTCCTGTATCTACTATTCCAGTACTGTACACACAGCTCTACACTACACCTCCATCCTGTCCTCTATCTACTATTCCTGTACACACAGCTCTACACTACACCTCCATCCTGTCCTGTATCTACTATTCCTGTACTGTACACACAGCTCTACACTACACCTCCATCCTGTCCTGTATCTACTATTCCTGTACTGTACACAGCTCTACACTACACCTCCATCCTGTCCTGTATCTACTATTCCTGTACTGTACACACAGCTCTACACTACACCTCCATCCTGTCCTGTATCTACTATTCCTGTACTGTACACACAGCTCTACACTACACCTCCATCCTGTGCTGTATCTACTATTCCTGTACTGTACACACAGCTCTACACTACACCTCCATCCTGTCCTGTATCTACTATTCCTGTACTGTACACAGCTCTACACTACACCTCCATCCTGTCCTGTATCTACTATTCCTGTACTGTACACACAGCTCTACACTACACCTCCATCCTGTCCTGTATCTACTATTCCTGTACTGTACACAGCTCTACACTACACCTCCATCCTGTCCTGTATCTACTATTCCTGTACTGTACACAGCTCTACACTGCACCTCCATCCTATCCTGTATCTACTATTCCTGTACTGTAAACAGCTCTACAGTACACCTCCATCCTGTCCTGTATCTACAATTCCTGTACTGTACACAGCTCTACACTACACCTCCATCCTGTCCTGTATCTACTATTCCTGTACTGTACACAGCTCTACACTACACCTCCATCCTGTCCTGTATCTACTATTCCTGTACTGTACACACAGCTCTACACTACACCTCCATACAGTCCTGTATCTACTATTCCTGTACTGTACACACAGCTCTACACTACACCTCCATCCTGTCCTGTATCTACTATTCCTGTACTGTACACACAGCTCTACACTAAACCTCCATCCTGTCCTGTATCTACTATTCCTGTACTGTACACAGCTCTACACTACACCTCCATCCTGTCCTGTATCTACTATTCCTGTACTGTACACAGCTCTACACTACACCTCCATCCTGTCCTGTATCTACTATTCCTGTACTGTACACAGCTCTACACTACACCTCCATCCTGTCCTGTATCTACTATTCCTGTACTGTACACACAGCTCTACACTACACCTCCATCCTGTCCTGTATCTACTATTCCTGTACTGTACACAGCTCTACACTGCACCTCCATCCTGTCCTGTATCTACTATTCCTGTACTGTAAACAGCTCTACACTACACCTCCATCCTGTCCTGTATCTACTATTCCTGTACTGTACACACAGCTCTACACTACACCTCCATCCTGTCCTGTATCTACTATTCCTGTACTGTACACAGCTCTACACTAAACCTCCATCCTGTCCTGTATCTACTATTCCTGTACTGTACACACAGCTCTACACTACACCTCCATCCTGTCCTGTATCTACTATTCCTGTACTGTACACACAGCTTTACACTACACCTCCATCCTATCCTGTATCTACTATTCCTGTACTGTACACAGCTCTACACTACACCTCCATCCTATCCTGTATCTACTATTCCTGTACTGTAAACAGCTCTACACTACACCTCCATCCTGTCCTGTATCTACTATTCCTGTACTGTACACACAGCTCTACACTAAACCTCCATCCTGTCCTGTATCTACTATTCCTGTACTGTACACACAGCTCTACACTACACCTCCATCCTGTCCTGTATCTACTATTCCTGCACTGTACATACAGCTCTACACTACACCTTCATCCTGTCCTGTATCTACTATTCCTGTACTGTACACACAGCTCTACACTACACCTCCATCCTGTCCTGTATCTACTATTCCTGTACTGTACACAGCTCTACACTACACCTCCATCCTGTCCTGTATCTACTATTCCTGTACTGTACACACAGTTCTATACTACACCTCCATCCTCTCCTGTATCTACTATTCCTGTACTGTACACAGCTCTACACTACACCTCCATCCTGTCCTGTATCTACTATTCCTGTACTGTACACAGCTCTACACTACACCTCCATCCTGTCCTGTATCTACTATTCCTGTACTGTACACAGCTCTACACTACACCTCCATCCTGTCCTGTATCTACTATTCCTGTACACACAGCTCTACACTACACCTCCATCCTGTCCTGTATCTACTATTCCTGTACACACAGCTCTACACTACACCTCCATCCTGTCCTGTATCTACTATTCCTGTACACACAGCTCTACACTACACCTCCATCCTGTCCTGTATCTACTATTGCTGTAGTGTACACACAGCTCTAAACTACACCTCCATCCTGTCCTGTATCTACTATTCCTGTACTGTACACAGCTCTACACTGCACCTCCATCCTATCCTGTATCTACTATTCCTGTACTGTAAACAGCTCTACAGTACACCTCCATCCTGTCCTGTATCTACAATTCCTGTACTGTACACACAGCTCTACACTACACCTACATCCTGTCCTGTATCTACTATTCCTGTACTGTACACAGCTCTACACTACACCATCCTGTCCTGTATCTACTATTCCTGTACTGTACACACAGCTCTACACTACACCTCCATCCTGTCCTGTATCTACTATTCCTGTACTGTACACACAGCTCTACACTACACCTCCATACAGTCCTGTATCTACTATTCCTGTACTGTACACACAGCTCTACACTACACCTCCATCCTGTCCTGTATCTACTATTCCTGTACTGTACACAGCTCTACACTACACCTCCATCCTGTCCTGTATCTACTATTCCTGTACTGTACACAGCTCTACACTACACCTCCATCCTGTCCTGTATCTACAATTCCTGTACTGTACATACAGCTCTACACTACACCTCCATCCTGTCCTGTATCTACTATTCCTGTACGGTACACAGCTCTACACTACACCTCCATCCTGTCCTGTATCTACTATTCCTGTACTGTACACACAGCTCTATACTAAACCTCCATCCTGTCCTGTATCTACTATTCCTGTACTGTACACAGCTCTACACTACACCTCCATCCTGTCCTGTATCTACTATTCCTGTACTGTACACAGCTCTACACTACACCTCCATCCTGTCCTGTATCTACTATTCCTGTACTGTACACAGCTCTACACTACACCTCCATCCTGTCCTGTATCTACTATTCCTGTACACACAGCTCTACACTACACCTCCATCCTGTCCTGTATTTACTATTCCTGTACACACAGCTCTACACTACACCTCCATCCTGTCCTGTATCTACTATTCCTGTACACACAGCTCTACACTACACCTCCATCCTGTCCTGTATCTACTATTCCTGTACTGTACACACAGCTCTACACTACACCTCCATCCTGTCCTGTATCTACTATTCCAGTACTGTACACACAGCTCTACACTACACCTCCATCCTGTCCTGTATCTACTATTCCTGTACTGTACACACAGCTCTACACTACACCTCCATCGTGTCCTGTATCTACTATTCCTGTACTGTACACAGCTCTACACTACACCTCCATCCTGTCCTGTATCTACTATTCCTGTACTGTACACACAGCTCTACACTACACCTCCATCCTGTCCTGTATCTACTATTCCTGTACTGTACACACAGCTCTACACTACACCTCCATCCTGTCCTGTATCTACTATTCCTGTACTGTACACAGCTCTACACTACACCTCCATCCTGTCCTGTATCTACTATTCCTGTACTGTACACAGCTCTACACTACACCTCCATCCTGTCCTGTATCTACTATTCCTGTACTGTACACACAGCTCTACACTACACCTCCATCCTGTCCTGTATCTACTATTCCTGTACTGTACACAGCTCTACACTACACCTCCATCCTGTCCTGTATCTACTATTCCTGTACTGTACACACAGCTCTACACTACACCTCCATCCTGTCCTGTATCTACTATTCCTGTACTGTATACACAGCTCTACACTACACCTCCATCCTGTCCTATATCTACTATTCCTGTACACACAGCTCTACACTACACCTCCATCCTGTCCTGTATCTACTATTCCTGTACTGTACACAGCTCTACACCACACCTCCATCCTGTCCTGTTTCTACTATTCCTGTACTGTACACACAGCTCTACACTACACCTCCATCCTGTCCTGTATCTACTATTCCTGTACACACAGCTCTACACTACACCTCCATCCTGTCCTGTATCTACTATTCCTGTACTGTACACACAGCTCTACACTACACCTCCATCCTGTCCTGTATCTACTATTCCAGAACTGTACACACAGCTCTACACTACACCTCCATCCTGTCCTGTATCTACTATTCCAGAACTGTACACACAGCTCTACACTGCACCTCCATCCTGTCCTGTATCTACTATTCCTGTACTGTACACACAGCTCTACACTACACCTCCATCCTGTCCTGTACCTACTATTCCTGTACTGTACACAGCTCTACACTACACCTCCATCCTGTCCTGTATCTACTATTCCTGTACTGTACACACAGCTCTACACTACACCTCCATCCTGTCCTGTATCTACTATTCCTGTACTGTACACACAGCTCTACACTACACCTCAATCCTGTCCTGTATCTATTATTCTTGTACTGTACATACAGCTCTACACTACACCTCCATCCTGTCCGGTATCTACTATTCCTGTACTGTACACAGCTCTACACTACACCTCCATCCTGTCCTGTATCTACTATTCCTGTACTGTACACACAGCTCTACACTACACCTCCATCCTGTCCTGTATCTACTATTCCTGTACTGTACACACAGCTCTACACTACACCTCCATCCTGTCCTGTATCTACTATTCCTGTACTGTACACAGCTCTACACTACACCTCCATCCTGTCCTGTATCTACTATTCCTGTACTGTACACAGCTCTACACTACACCTCCATCCTGTCCTGTATCTACTCTTCCTGTACTGTACACAGCTCTACACTACACCTCCATCCTGTCCTGTATCTACTATTCCTGTACTGTACACACAGCTCTACACTACACCTCCATCCTGTCCTGTATCTACTATTCCTGTACTGTACACAGCTCTACACTACACCTCCATCCTGTCCTGTATATACTATTCCTGTACTGTACACAGCTCTACACTACACCTCCATCCTGTCCTGTATCTACTATTCCTGTACTGTACACAGCTCTACACTACACCTCTATCCTGTCCTGTATCTACTATTCCTGTACTGTACACAGCTCTACACCACACCTCCATGCTGTCCTGTTTCTACTATTCCTGTACTGTACACACAGCTCTACACTACACCTCCATCCTGTCCTGTATCTACTATTCCTGTACACACAGCTCTACACTACACCTCCATCCTGTCCTGTATCTACTATTCCTGTACTGTACACACAGCTCTACACTACACCTCCATCCTGTCCTGTATCTACTATTCCTGTACTGTACACACAGCTCTACACTACACCTCCATCCTGTCCTGTATCTACTATTCCAGAACTGTACACACAGCTCTACACTGCACCTCCATCCTGTCCTGTATCTACTATTCCTGTACTGTACACACAGCTCTACACTACACCTCCATCCTGTCCTGTATCTACTATTCCTGTACTGTACACAGCTCTACACTACACCTCCATCCTGTCCTGTATCTACTATTCCTGTACTGTACACACAGCTCTACACTACACCTCCATCCTGTCCTGTATCTACTATTCCTGTACTGTACACACAGCTCTACACTACACCTCAATCCTGTCCTGTATCTACTATTCTTGTACTGTACATACAGCTCTACACTACACCTCCATCCTGTCCGGTATCTACTATTCCTGTACTGTACACAGCTCTACACTACATCTCCATCCTGTCCTGTATCTACTATTCCTGTACTGTACAAACAGCTCTACACTACACCTCCATCCTGTCCTGTATCTACTATTCCTGTACTGTACACACAGCTCTACACTACACCTCCATCCTGTCCTGTATCTACTATTCCTGTACTGTACACACAGCTCTACACTACACCTCCATCCTGTCCTGTATCTACTATTCCTGTACTGTACACAGCTCTACACTACACCTCCATCCTGTCCTGTATCTACTATTCCTGTACTGTACACAGCTCTACACTACACCTCCATCCTGTCCTGTATCTACTATTCCTGTACTGTACACAGCTCTACACTACACCTCCATCCTGTCCTGTATCTACTATTCCTGTACTGTACACAGCTCTACAGTACACCTCCATCCTGTCCTGTATCTACTATTCCTGTACTGTACACACAGCTCTACACTACACCTCCATCCTGTCCTGTATCTACTATTCCTGTACTGTACACACAGCTCTACACTACACCTCCATCCTGTCCTGTATCTACTATTCCTGTACTGTACACAGCTCTACACTACACCTCCATCCTGTCCTGTATATACTATTCCTGTACTGTACACAGCTCTACAGTACACATCCATCCTGTCCTGTATCTACTATTCCTGTACTGTACACACAGCTCTACACTACACCTCCATCCTGTCCTGTATCTACTATTCCTCTACTGTACACAGCTCTACACTACACCTCCATCCTGTCCTGTATCTACTATTCCTGTACTGTACACAGCTCTACACTACACCTCTATCCTGTCCTGTATCTACTATTCCTGTACTGTACACAGCTCTACACCACACCTCCATGCTGTCCTGTTTCTACTATTCCTGTACTGTACACACAGCTCTACACTACACCTCCATCCTGTCCTGTATCTACTATTCCTGTACACACAGCTCTACACTACACCTCCATCCTGTCCTGTATCTACTATTCCTGTACTGTACACACAGCTCTACACTACACCTCCATCCTGTCCTGTATCTACTATTCCTGTACTGTACACACAGCTCTACACTACACCTCCATCCTGTCCTGTATCTACTATTCCAGAACTGTACACACAGCTCTACACTGCACCTCCATCCTGTCCTGTATCTACTATTCCTGTACTGTACACACAGCTCTACACTACACCTCCATCCTGTCCTGTATCTACTATTCCTGTACTGTACACAGCTCTACACTACACCTCCATCCTGTCCTGTATCTACTATTCCTGTACTGTACACACAGCTCTACACTACACCTCCATCCTGTCCTGTATCTACTATTCCTGTACTGTACACACAGCTCTACACTACACCTCAATCCTGTCCTGTATCTACTATTCTTGTACTGTACATACAGCTCTACACTACACCTCCATCCTGTCCGGTATCTACTATTCCTGTACTGTACACAGCTCTACACTACATCTCCATCCTGTCCTGTATCTACTATTCCTGTACTGTACAAACAGCTCTACACTACACCTCCATCCTGTCCTGTATCTACTATTCCTGTACTGTACACACAGCTCTACACTACACCTCCATCCTGTCCTGTATCTACTATTCCTGTACTGTACACACAGCTCTACACTACACCTCCATCCTGTCCTGTATCTACTATTCCTGTACTGTACACAGCTCTACACTACACCTCCATCCTGTCCTGTATCTACTATTCCTGTACTGTACACAGCTCTACACTACACCTCCATCCTGTCCTGTATCTACTATTCCTGTACTGTACACAGCTCTACACTACACCTCCATCCTGTCCTGTATCTACTATTCCTGTACTGTACACAGCTCTACAGTACACCTCCATCCTGTCCTGTATCTACTATTCCTGTACTGTACACACAGCTCTACACTACACCTCCATCCTGTCCTGTATCTACTATTCCTGTACTGTACACACAGCTCTACACTACACCTCCATCCTGTCCTGTATCTACTATTCCTGTACTGTACACAGCTCTACACTACACCTCCATCCTGTCCTGTATATACTATTCCTGTACTGTACACAGCTCTACAGTACACATCCATCCTGTCCTGTATCTACTATTCCTGTACTGTACACACAGCTCTACACTACACCTCCATCCTGTCCTGTATCTACTATTCCTGTACTGTACACAGCTCTACACTACACCTCTATCCTGTCCTGTATCTACTATTCCTGTACTGTACACAGCTCTACACCACACCTCCATGCTGTCCTGTTTCTACTATTCCTGTACTGTACACACAGCTCTACACTACACCTCCATCCTGTCCTGTATCTACTATTCCTGTACACACAGCTCTACACTACACCTCCATCCTGTCCTGTATCTACTATTCCTGTACTGTACACACAGCTCTACACTACACCTCCATCCTGTCCTGTATCTACTATTCCTGTACTGTACACACAGCTCTACACTACACCTCCATCCTGTCCTGTATCTACTATTCCAGAACTGTACACACAGCTCTACACTACACCTCCATCCTGTCCTGTATCTACTATTCCTGTACTGTACACAGCTCTACACTACACCTCCATCCTGTCCTATATCTACTATTCCTGTACACACAGCTCTACACTACACCTCCATCCTGTCCTGTATCTACTATTCCTGTACTGTACACAGCTCTACTCTACACCTCCATCCTGTCCTGTATCTACTATTCCTGTACTGTACACACAGCTCTACACTACACCTCCATCCTGTCCTGTATCTACTATTCCTGTACTGTACACAGCTCTACACTACATCTCCATCCTGTCCTGCATCTACTATTCCTGTACTGTACACACAGCTCTACACTACACCTCCATCCTGTCCTGTATCTACTATTCCTGTACTGCACACAGCTCTACACTACACCTCTATCCTGTCCTGTATCTACTATTCCTGTACTGTACACAGCTCTACACCACACCTCCATCCTGTCCTGTTTCTACTATTCCTGTACTGTACACACACCTCTACACTACACCTCCATCCTGTCCTGTATCTACTATTCCTGTACACACAGCTCTACACTACACCTCCATCCTGTCCTGTATCTACTATTCCTGTACTGTACACACAGCTCTACACTACACCTCCATCCTGTCTTGTATCTACTATTCCAGTACTGTACACACAGCTCTACACTACACCTCCATCCTATCCTGTATCTACTATTCCTGTACTGTACACACAGCTCTACACTACACCTCCATCCTGTCCTGTATCTACTATTCCTGTACTGTACACACAGCTCTACACTACACCTCAATCCTGTCCTGTATCTACTATTCTTGTACTGTACATACGGTTCTACACTACACCTCCATCCTGTCCGGTATCTACTATTACTGTACTGTACACAGCTCTACACTACACCTCCATCCTGTCCTGTATCTACTATTCCTGTACTGTACACACAGCTCTACACTACACCTCCATCCTGTCCTGTATCTACTATTCCTGTACTGTACACACAGCTCTACACTACACCTCCATCCTGTCCTGTATCTACTATTCCTGTACTGTACACAGCTCTACACTACACCTCCATCCTGTCCTGTATCTACTATTCCTGTACTGTACACAGCTCTACACTACACCTCCATCCTGTCCTGTATCTACTATTCCTGTACTGTACACAGCTCTACAGTACACCTCCATCCTGTCCTGTATCTACTATTCCTGTACTGTACACACAGCTCTACACTACACCTCCATCCTGTCCTGTATCTACTATTCCTGTACTGTACACACAGCTCTACACTACACCTCCATCCTGTCCTGTATCTACTATTCCTGTACTGTACACAGCTCTACACTACACCTCCATCCTGTCCTGTATATACTATTCCTGTACTGTACACAGCTCTACAGTACACATCCATCCTGTCCTGTATCTACTATTCCTGTACTGTACACACAGCTCTACACTACACCTCCATCCTGTCCTGTATCTACTATTCCTCTACTGTACACAGCTCTACACTACACCTCCATCCTGTCCTGTATCTACTATTCCTGTACTGTACACAGCTCTACACTACACCTCCATCCTGTCCTGTATCTACTATTCCTGTACTGTACACACAGCTCTATACACCTTCATCCTGTCCTGTATCTACTATTCCTGTACTGTACACAGCTCTACACTACACCTCCATCCTGTCCTGTATCTACTATTCCTGTACTATACACACAGCTCTATACACCTTCATCCTGTCCTGTATCTACTATTCCTGTACACAGCTCTACACTACACCTCCATCCTGTCCTGTATCTACTATTTCTGTACTGTACACACAGCTCTACACTACAACTCCATCCTATCCTGTATCTACTATTCCTGTACTGTACATACAGCTCTACACTACACCTCCATCCTGTCCTGTATCTACTATTCCTGTACTGTACACAGCTCTACACTACACCTCCATCCTGTCCTGTATCTACTATTCCTGTACTGTACATACAGCTCTACACTACACCTCCATCCTGTCCTGTATCTACTATTCCTGTACACAGCTCTACACTACACCTCCATCCTGTCCTGTATCTACTATTCCTGTACTGTACACACAGCTCTACACTACACCTCCATCCTGTCCTGTATCTACTATTCCTGTACTGTACACACAGCTCTACACTACACCTACATCCTGTCCTGTATCTACTATTCCTGTACTGTACACACAGCTCTACACTACACCTCCATCCTGTCCTGTATCTACTATTCCTGTACTGTACACACAGCTCTACACTACACCTCCATCCTGTCCTGTATCTACTATTCCTGTACTGTACACACAGCTCTACACTACACCTCCATCCTGTCCTGTATCTACTATTCCTGTACTGTACACACAGCTCTACACTACACCTCCATCCTGTCCTGTATCTACTATTCCTGTACTGTACACAGCTCTACACTACACCTCCATCCTGTCCTGTATCTACTATTCCTGTACTGTACACAGCTCTACGCTACACCTACATCCTGTCCTGTATCTACTATTCCTGTACACAGCTCTACACTACACCTCCATCCTGTCCTGTATCTACTATTGCTGTACTGTACACACAGCTCTAAACTACACCTCCATCCTGTCCTGTATCTACTATTCCTGTACTGTACACAGCTCTACACTACACCTCCATCCTGTCCTGTATCTACTATTCCTGTACTGTACACAGCTCTACACTACACCTCCATCCTGTCCTGTATCTACTATTCCTGTACTGTACACAGCTCTATACTGCACCTCCATCCTGTCCTGTATCTACTATTCCTGTACTGTACACACAGCTCTACACTGCACCTCCATCCTGTCCTGTATCTACTATTCCTGTACTGTGTACACAGCTCTACACTACACCTCCATCCTGTCTTGTATCTACTATTTCTGTACAGTACACACAGCTCTACACTACACCTCCATCCTGTCCTGTATCTACTATTCCTGTACTGTACACAGAGCTCTACACTACACCTCCATCCTGTCCTGTATCTACTATTCCTGTACTATACACACAGCTCTACACTACACCTCCATCCTGTCCCGTATCTACTATTCCTGTACACACAGCTATACACTACACCTCCATCCTGTCCTGTATCTACTATTCCTGTACTGTACACAGAGCTCTACACTACACCTCTATCCTGTCCCGTATCTACTATTCCTGTACACACAGCTCTACACTACACCTCCATCCTGTCCTGTATCTACTATTCCTGTACTGTACACAGCTCAACACTACACCTCCATCCTGTCCTGTATCTACTATTCCTGTACTGTACACACAGCTCTACACTACACCTCCATCCTGTCCTGTTTCTACTATTCCTGTACTGTACACAGCTCTACACTACACCTCCATCCTGTCCTGTATCTACTATTCCTGTACTGTACACACAGCTATACACTACACCTCCATCCTGTTCTGTATCTACTATTCCTGTACTGTACACACAACTCTACACTACACCTCCATCCTGTCCTGTATCTACTATTCCAGTACTGTACACACAGCTCTACACTACACCTCCATCCTGTCCTGTATCTACTATTCCTGTACTGTACACAGCTCTACACTACACCTCCATCCTGTCCTGTATCTACTATTCCTGTACTGTACACACAGCTCTACACTACACTTCAATCCTGTCCTGTATCTACTATTTCCGTACTGTACATACAGCTCTACACTACACCTCAATCCTGTCCTGTATCTACTATTCCTGTACTGTACACAGCTCTACACTACACCTCCATCCTGTCCTGTATCTACTATTCCTGTACTGTACACAGCTCTACACTACACCTCCATCCTGTCCTGTATCTACTATTCCTGTACTGTACACAGCTCTACACCTCCATCCTGTCCTGTATCTACTATTCCTGTACTGTACACACAGCTCTGCACTACACCTCCATCCTGTCCTGTATCTACTATTCCTGTACTGTACACACAGCTCTACACTACACCTCCATCCTGTCCTGTATCTACTATTCCTGTACTGTACACACAGCTCTACACTACACCTCCATCCTGTCCTGTATCTACTATTCCTGTACTGTACACACAGCTCTACACTACACCTCCATCCTGTCCTGTATCTACTATTCCTGTACTGTACACACAGTTCTACACTACACCTCCATCCTGTCCTGTATCTACTATTCCTGTACTGTACACACAGTTCTACACTACACCTCCATCCTGTCCTGTATCTACTATTCCTGTACTGTACACAGCTCTACACTACACCTCCATCCTGTCCTGTATCTACTATTCCTGTACTGTACACACAGCTCTACACTACACCTCCATCCTGTCCTGTATCTACTATTCCTGTACTGTACACACAGCTCTACACTACACCTCCATCCTGTTCTGTATCTACTATTCCTGTACTGTACACAGCTCTACACTACACCTCCATCCTGTCCTGTATCTACTATTCCTGTACTGTACACACAGCTCTACACTACACCTCCATCCTGTCCTGTATCTACTATTCCTGTACTGTACACACAGCTCTGCACTACACCTCCATCCTGTCCTGTATCTACTATTCCTGTACTGTACACAGCTCTACACTACACCTCCATCCTGTCCTGTATCTACTATTCCTGTACTGTACACACAGCTCTACACTACACCTCCATCCTGTCCTGTATCTACTATTCCTGTACTGTACACACAGCTCTACACTACACCTCCATCCTGTCCTGTATCTACTATTCCTGTACTGTACACAGCTCTACACTACACCTCCATCCTGTCCTGTATCTACTATTCCTGTACTGTACACAGCTCTACACTACACCTCCATCCTGTCCTGTATCTACTATTCCTGTACTGCACACACAGCTCTACACTACACCTCCATCCTGTCCTGTATCTACTATTCCTGTACACACAGCTCTACACTACACCTCCATCCTGTCCTGTATCTACTATTCCTGTACTGTACACACAGCTCTACACTGCACCTCCATCCTGTCCTGTATCTACTATTCCTGTACTGTACACACAGCTCTACACTGCACCTCCATCCTGTCCTGTATCTACTATTCCTGTACACACCACACAGCTCTACACTACACCTCCATCCTGTCCTGTATCTACTATTCCTGTACTGTACACAGCTCTACTCTACACCTCCATCCTGTCCGGTATCTACTATTCCTGTACTGTACACAGCTCTACACTACACCTCCATCCCGTCCTGTATCTACTATTCCTGTACTGTACACACAGCTCTACACTACACCTCCATCCTGTCCTGTATCTACTATTCCTGTACTGTACACAGCTCTACTCTACACCTCCATCCTGTCCTGTATCTACAATTCCTGTACTGTATACAGCTCTACACTACACCTCCATCCCGTCCTGTATCTACTATTCCTGTACTGTACACACAGCGCTACACTACACCTCCATCCTGTCCTGTATCTACTATTCCTGTACTGTACACAGCTCTACACTACACCTCCATCCTGTCCTGTATCTACTATTCCTGTACTGTACACAGCTCTACACTACACCTCCATCCTGTCCGGTATCTACTATTCCTGTACTGTACACAGCTCTACACTACACCTCCATCCTGTCCTGTATCTACTATTCCTGTACTGTACACAGCTCTACACTACACCTCCATCCTGTCCTGTATCTACTATTCCTGTACTGTACACACAGCACTACACTACACCTCCATCCTGTCCTTTATCTACTATTCCTGAATGTACACAGCTCTACACTACACCTCCATCCTATCCTGTATCTACTCTTTCTGTACTGTACACAGCTCTACACTACACCTCCATCCTGTCCTGTATCTACTATTCCTATACTGTACACACAGCACTATACTACACCTCCATCCTGTCCTTTATCTACTATTCCTGTACTGTACACAGCTCTACACTACACCTCCATCCTGTCCTGTATCTACTATTCCTGTACTGTACACAGCTCTACACTACACCTCCATCCCGTCCTGTATCTACTATTCCTGTACTGTACACACAGCTCTACACTACACCTCCATCCTGTCCTGTATCTACTATTCCTGTACTGTACACACAGTTCTACACTACACCTCCATCCTGTCCTGTATCTACTATTCCTGTACTGTACACAGCTCTACACTACACCTCCATCCTGTCCTGTATCTACTATTCCTGTACTGTACACACAGCTCTACACTACACCTCCATCCTGTCCTGTATCTACTATTCCTGTACAGACAGCTCTACACTACACCTCCATCCTGTCCTGTATCTACTATTCCTGTACTGTACACACAGCTCTACACTACACCTCCATCCTGTCCTGTATCTACTATTCCTGTACACACAGCTTTACACTACACCTCCATCCTGTCCTGTATCTACTATTCCTGTACTGTACACAGCTCTACACTACACTTCCATCCTGTCCTGTATCTACTATTCCTGTACTGTACACAACTCTACACTACGCCTCCATCCTGTCCTGTATCTACTATTCCTGTACTGTACACACAGCTCTGCACTACACCTCCATCCTGTCCTGTATCTACTATTCCTGTACTGTACACACAGCTCTACACAACACCTCCATCCTGTCCTGTATCTACTATTCCTGTACTGTACACACAGCTCTACACTACACCTCCATCCTGTCCTGTATCTACTATTCCTGTACTGTACACACAGTTCTACACTACACCTCCATCCTGTCCTGTATCTACTATTCCTGTACTGTACACACAGTTCTACACTACACCTCCATCCTGTCCTGTATCTACTATTCCTGTACTGTACACAGCTCTACACTACACCTCCATCCTGTCCTGTATCTACTATTCCTGTACTGTACACAGCTCTAAACTACACCTCCATCCTGTCCTGTATCTACTATTCCTGTACTGTACACACAGCTCTACACTACACCTCCATCCTGTCCTGTATCTACTATTCCTGTACTGTACACACAGCTCTACACTACACCTCCATCCTGTCCTGTATCTACTATTCCTGTACTGTACACAGCTCTACACTACACCTCCATCCTGTCCTGTATCTACTATTCCTGTACTGTACACACAGCTCTACACTACACCTCCATCCTGTCCTGTATCTACTATTCTTGTACTGTACACACAGCTCTACACTACACCTCCATCCTGTCCTGTATCTACTATTCCTGTACTGTACACACAGCTCTACACTACACCTCCATCCTGTCTTGTATCTACTATTCCTGTACTGTACACAGCTCTACACTACACCTCCATCCTGTCCTGTATCTACTATTACTGTACACACAGCTCTACACTACACCTCCATCCTGTCCTGTATCTACTATTCCTGTACTGTACACACAGCTCTACACTACACCTCCATCCTGTCCTGTATCTACTATTCCTGTACACATCACACAGCTCTACACTACACCTCCATCCTGTCCTGTATCTACTATTCCTGTACTGTACACAGCTCTACACTACACCTCCATCCTGTCCTGTATCTACTATTCCTGTACTGTACACAGCTCTACACTACACCTCCATCCTGTCCTGTATCTAATATTACTGTACTATACACACAGCTCTACACTACACCTCCATCCTGTCCTGTATCTACTATTCCTGTACAGACAGCTCTACACTACACCTCCATCCTGTCCTGTATCTACTATTCCTGTACTGTACACACAGCTCTACACTACACCTCCATCCTGTCCTGTATCTACTATTCCTGTACTGTACACAGCTCTACACTACACCTCCATCCTGTCCTGTATCTACTATTCCTGTACTGTACACACAGCTCTACACTACACCTCCATCCTGTCCTGTATCTACTATTCCTGTACAGACAGCTCTACACTACACCTCCATCCTGTCCTGTATCTACTATTCCTGTACTGTACACACAGCTCTACACTACACCTCCATCCTGTCCTGTATCTACTATTCCTGTACACACAGCTCTACACTACACCTCCATCCTGTCCTGTATCTACTATTCCTGTACTGTACACAGCTCTACACTACACCTCCATCCTGTCCTGTATCTACTATTCCTGTACTGTTCACACAGCTCTACACTACACCTCCATCCTGTCCTGTATCTACTATTCCTGTACTGTACACAGCTCTACACTACACCTCCATCCTGTCCTGTATCTACTATTCCTGTACTGTACACACAGCTCTACACTGCACCTCTATCCTGTCCTGTATCTTCTATTCCTGTACTGTACACAGCTCTACACTACACCTCCATCCTGTCCTGTATCTACTATTCCTGTACTGTACACACAGCACTACACCTCCATCCTGTCCTGTATCTACTATTCCTGTACTGTACACACAGCTCTACACTACACCTCCATCCTGTCCTGTATCTACTATTCCTGTACTGTACACACAGCTCTACACTACACCTCCATCCTGTCCTGTATCTACTATTCCTGTACTGTACACACAGCTCTACACAGCACCTCCATCCTGTCCTGTATCTACTATTCCTGTACTGTACACACAGCACTACACTACACCTCCTTCCTGTCCTTTATCTACTATTCCTGTACTGTACACAGCTCTACACTACACTTCCATCCTGTCCTGTATCTACTATTTGTGTACTGTACACAGCTCTACACTACACCTCCATCCTGTCCTGTATCTACTATTCCTGTACTGTACACAGCTCTACACTACACCTCCATCCTGTCCTTTATCTACTATTCCTGTACTGTACACAGCTCTACACTACACCTCCATCCTGTCCTGTATCTAGTATTCCTGTACTGTACACCGCTCTACACTACACCTCCATCCTGTCCTGTATCTACCATTCCTGTACTGTACACAGCTCTACACTACACCTCCATCCTGTCCTGTATCTACTATTCCTGTACTGTACACACAGCTCTACACTACACCTCCATCCTGTCCTGTATCTACTATTCCTGTACTGTACACACAGCTCTACACTACACCTCCATCCTGTCCTGTATCTACTATTCCTGTACTGTACACAGCTCTACACTACACCTCCATCCTGTCCTGTATCTACTATTCCTGTACTGTACACAGCTCTACACTACACCTCCATCCTGTCCTGTATCTACTATTCCTGTACTGTATACACAGCTTTACACTACACCTCCATCCTGTCCTGTATCTACTATTCCTGTACTGTACACAGCTCTACACTACACCTCCATCCCGTCCTGTATCTACTATTCCTGTACTGTACACACAGCTCTACACTACACCTCCATCCTCTCCTGTATCTACTATTCCTGTACTGTACACACAGCACTACACTACACCTCCATCCTGTACTGTATCTACTATTCCTGTACTGTACACAGCTCTACACTACACCTCCATCCTGTCCTGTATCTACTATTCCTGTACTGTACACAGCTCTACACTACACCTCCATCCTGTCCTGTATCTGCTATTCCTGTACTGTACACACAGCTCTACACTACACCTCCATCCTGTCCTGTATCTGCTATTCCTGTACTGTACACAGCTCTACACTACACCTCCATCCTGTCCTGTATCTACTATTCCTGTACTGTACACAGCTCTACACTACACTTCCATCCTGTCCTGTATCTACTATTCCTGTACTGTACACAGCTCTACACTACACCTCCATCCTGTCCTGTATCTACTATTCCTGTACTGTACACAGCTCTACGCTACACCTCCATCCTGTCCTGTATCTACTATTCCTGTACTGTACACACAGCTCTACACTACACCTCCATCCTGTCCTGTATGTACTATTCCTGCACTGTACACACAGCTCTACACTACACTTCCATCCTGTCCTGTATGTACTATTCCTGCACTGTACACACAGCTCTACACTACACCTCCATCCTGTCCTGTATCTACTATTCCTGTACTGTACACAGCTCTACGCTACACCTCCATCCTGTCCTGTATCGACTATTCCTGTACTGTACACACAGCTCTACACTACACCTCCATCCTGTCCTGTATCTACTATTCCTGTACTGTACACAGCTCTACACTACACTTCCATCCTGTCCTGTATGTACTATTCCTGTACTGTACGCAGCTCTACACTACACCTCCATCCTGTCCTGTATGTACTATTCCTGTACTGTACACAGCTCTACACTACACCTCCATCCTGTCCTGTATGTACTATTCCTGTACTGTACACAGCTCTACACTACACTTCCATCCTGTCCTGTATGTACTATTCCTGTACTGTACGCAGCTCTACACTACACCTCCATCCTGTCCTGTATGTACTATTCCTGTACTGTACGCAGCTCTACACTACACCTCCATCCTGTCCTGTATCTACTATTCCTGTACTGTACACAGCTCTACACTACACCTCCATCCTGTCCTGTATCTACTATTCCTGTACTGTACACACAGCTCTACACTACACCTCCATCCTGTCCTGTATGTACTATTCCTGCACTGTACACACAGCTCTACACTACACTTCCATCCTGTCCTGTATCTACTATTCCTGTACTGTACACACAGCTCTACACTACACCTCCATCCTGTCCTGTATCTACTATTCCTGTACTGTACACAGCTCTACGCTACACCTCCATCCTGTCCTGTATCTACTATTCCTGTACTGTACACACAGCTCTACACTACACCTCCATCCTGTCCTGTATCTACTATTCCTGTACTGTACACAGCTCTACACTACACCTCCATCCTGTCCTGTATCTACTATTCCTGTACTGTACACAGCTCTACACTACACTTCCATTATGTCCTGTATCTACTATTCCTGTACTGTACACACAGCTCTACACTACACCTCCATCCTGTCCTGTATCTACTATTCCTGTACTGTACACAGCTCTACACTACACTTCCATCCTGTCCTGTATGTACTATTCCTGTACTGTACACAGCTCTACACTACACCTCCATCCTGTCCTGTATGTACTATTCCTGTACTGTACACAGCTCTACACTACACTTCCATCCTGTCCTGTATCTACTATTCCTGTACTGTACACAGCTCTACACTACACCTCCATCCTGTCCTGTATCTACTATTCCTGCACTGAACACACAGCTCTACACTACACCTCCATCCTGTCCTGTATGTACTATTCCTGCACTGTACACACAGCTCTACACTACACTTCCATCCTGTCCTGTATCTACTATTCCTGTACTGTACACACAGCTCTACACTACACCTCCATCCTGTCCTGTATGTACTATTCCTGCACTGTACACACAGCTCTACACTACACCTCCATCCTGTCCTGTATCTACTATTCCTGTACTGTACACACAGCTCTAGACTACACCTCCATCCTGTCCTCTATCTACTATTCCTGTACTGTACACAGCTCTACACTACACCTCCATCCTATCCTGTATCTACTATTCCTGTACACAGCTCTACACTACACCTCCATCCTGTCCTGTATCTACTATTCCTGTACACACCTCCATCCTGTCCTGTATCTACTATTCCTGTACTGTACACAGCTCTACACTACACCTCCATCCTGTCCTGAATCTACTATTCCTGTACTGTACACACAGCTCTACACTACACCTCCATCCTGTCCTGTATCTACTATTCCTGGACTGTATACACAGCTCTACACTACACCTCCATCCTGTCCTGTATCTACTATTCCTGTACTGTACACACAGCTCTACACTACACCTCCATCCTGTCCTGTATCTACTATTCCTGTACTGTATACACAGCTCTACACTACACCTCCATCCTGTCCTGTATCTACTATTCCTGTACTGTACACACAGCTCTACACTACACCTCCATCCTGTCCTGTATCTACTATTCCTGTACTGTACACACAGCTCTACACTACACCTCCATCCTGTCCTGTATCTACTATTCCTGTACTGTACACACAGCTCTACACTACACCTCCATCCTGTCCTGTATCTACTATTCCTGTACTGTACACAGCTCTACACTGCACCTCCATCCTGTCCTGTATCTACTATTCCTGTACTGTACACACAGCTCTACACTACATCTCCATCCTGTCCTGTATCTACTATTCCTGTACTGTACACACAGCTCTACACTACACCTCCATCCTGTCCTGTATCTACTATTCCTGTACTGTACACACAGCTCTACACTACACCTCCATCCTGTCCTGTATCTACTATTCCTGTACTGTACACACAGCTCTACACTACACCTCCATCCTGTCCTGTATCTACTATTCCTGTACTGTACACACAGCTCTACACTACACCTCCATCCTGTCCTGTATCTACTATTCCTGTACTGTACACACAGCTCTACACTACACCTCCATCCTGTCCTGTATCTACTATTCCTGTCCTGTATACACCTCTACACTACACCTCCATCCTGTCCTGTATCTACTATTCCTGTACTGTACACACAGCTCTACACTACATCTCCATCCTGTCCTGTATCTACTATTCCTGTACTGTACACAGCTCTACACTACACCTCCATCCTGTCCTGTATCTACTATTCCTGTACTGTACACACAGCTCTACACTACACCTCCATCCTGTCCTGTATCTACTATTCCTGTACTGTACACACAGCTCTACACTACACCTCCATCCTGTCCTGTATCTACTATTCCTGTACTGTACACAGCTCTACACTACACCTCCATCCTCTCCTGTATCTACTATTCCTGTACTGTACACACAGCTCTACACTACACCTCCATCCTGTCCTGTATCTACTATTCCTGTACTGTACACACAGATCTACACTACACCTCCATCCTGTCCTGTATCTACTATTCCTGTACTGTACACAGCTCTACACCACACCTCCATCCTGTCCTGTATCTACTATTCCTGTACTGTATACAGCTCTACACTGCACCTCCATCCACTATTCCTGTACTGTACACACAGCTCTACACTACACCTCCATCCTGTCCTGTATTTAATATTCCTGTACTGTACACACAGCTCTACGCTACACCTCCATCCTGTCCTGTATCTACTATTCCTGTACTGTATACAGCTCTACACTGCACCTCCATCCACTATTCCTGTACTGTACACACAGCTCTACACTACACCTCCATCCTGTCCTGTATTTACTATTCCTGTACTGTACACACAGCTCTACGCTACACCTCCATCCTGTCCTGTATCTACTATTCCTGTACTGTACACAGCTCTACACTACACCTCCATCCTGTCCTGTATCTACTATTCCTGTACTGTACACAGCTCTACACTACACCTCCATCCTGTCCTGTATCTACTATTCCTGTACTGTACACAGCTCTACACTACACCTTCATCCTGTCCTGTATCTACTATTCCTGCACTGTACACACAGCTCTACACTACACCTCCATCCTGTCCTGTATCTACTATTCCTGTACTGTACACAGCTCTACACTACACCTCCATCCTGTCCTGTATCTACTATTCTTGTACTGTACACAGCTCTACACTACACCTCCATCCTGTCCTGTATCTACTATTCCTGTACTGTACACACAGCTCTACACTACACCTCCATCCTGTCCTGTGTCTACTATTCCTGTACTGTACACAGCTCTACACTACACCTCCATCCTGTCCTGTATCTACTATTCCTGTACTGTACACAGCTCTACACTACACCTCCATCCTGTCCTTTATCTACTATTCTTGTACTGTACACAGCTCTACACTACACCTCCATCCTGTCCTGTATCTACTATTCCTGTACTGTATACACAGCTCTACACTGCACCTCCATCCTGTCCTGTATCTACTATTCCTGTACTGTACACACAGCTCTACACTACACCTCCATCCTGTCCTGTATCTACTATTCCTGTACTGTACACACAGCTCTACACTACACCTCCATCCTGTCCTGTATCTAGTATTCCTGTACTGTACACACAGCTCTACACTACACCTCCATCCTGTCCTGTATCTACTATTCCTGTACTGTATACACAGCTCTACACTGCACCTCCATCCTGTCCTGTATCTACTATTCCTGTACTGTACACACAGCTCTACACTACACCTCCATCCTGTCCTGTATCTACTATTCCTGTACTGTACACACAGCTCTACACTACACCTCCATCCTGTCCTGTATCTACTATTCCTGTACTGTACACACAGCTCTACACTACACCTCCATCCTGTCCTGTATCTACTATTCCTGTACTGTACACACAGCTCTACACTACACCTCCATCCTGTCCTGTATCTACTATTCCTGTACTGTACACACAGCTCTACACTACACCTCCATCCTGTCCTGTATCTACTATTCCTGTACTGTACACACAGCTCTACACTACACCTCCATCCTGTCCTGTATCTACTATTCCTGTACTGTACACACAGCTCTACACTACACCTCCATCCTGTCCTGTATCTACTATTCCTGTACTGTACACACAGCTCTACACTACACCTCCATCCTGTCCTGTATCTACTATTCCTGTACTGTACACACAGCTCTACACTACACCTCCATCCTGTCCTGTATCTACTATTCCTGTACTGTACACACAGCTCTACACTACACCTCCATCCTGTCCTGTATCTACTATTCCTGTACTGTACACACAGCTCTACACTACACCTCCATCCTGTCCTGTATCTACTATTCTTGTACTGTACACAGCTCTACACTACACCTCCATCCTGTCCTGTATCTACTATTCCTGTACTGTACACACAGCTCTACACTACACCTCCATCCTGTCCTGTATCTACTATTCCTGTACTGTACACACAGCTCTACACTACACCTCCATCCTGTCCTGTATCTACTATTCCTGTACTGTACACACAGCTCTACACTACACCTCCATCCTGTCCTGTATCTACTATTACTGTACTGTACACAGCTCTACACTACACCTCCATCCTGTCCTGTATCTACTATTCCTGTACTGTACACACAGCTCTACACTACACCTCCATCCTGTCCTGTATCTACTATTCCTGTACTGTACACACAGCTCTACACTACACCTCCATCCTGTCCTGTATCTACTATTCCTGTACTGTACACACAGCTCTACACTGCACCTCCATCCTGTCCTGTATCTACTATTCCTGTACTGTATACAGCTCTACACTACACCTCCATCCTGTCCTGTATCTACTATTCCTGTACTGTACACAGCTCTACACTACACCTCCATCCTGTCCTGTATCTACTATTCCTGTACTGTACACACAGCTCTACACTACACCTCCATCCTGTCCTGTATCTACTATTCCTGTACTGTACACAGCTCTACACTACACCTCCATCCTGTCCTGTATCTACTATTCCTGTACTGTACACAGCTCTACACTACACCTCCATCCTGTCCTGTATCTACTATTCCTGTACTATACACACAACTCTACACCACACCTCCATCCTGTCCTGTATCTACTATTCCTGTACTGTACACAGCTCTACACTACACCTCCATCCTGTCCTGTATCTACTATTCCTGTACTGTACACAGCTCTACACTGCACCTCCATCCACTATTCCTGTACTGTACACACAGCTCTACACTACACCTCCATCCTGTCCTGTATCTACTATTCCTGTACTGTACACACAGCTCTACGCTACACCTCCATCCTGTCCTGTATCTACTATTCCTGTACTGTACACAGCTCTACACTACACCTCCATCCTGTCCTGTATCTACTATTCCTGTACTGTACACAGCTCTACACTGCACCTCCATCCACTATTCCTGTACTGTACACACAGCTCTACACTACACCTCCATCCTGTCCTGTATCTACTATTCCTGTACTGTACACAGCTCTGCACTACACCTCCATCCTGTCCTGTATCTACTATTCCTGTACTATACACACAGCTCTACACTACACCTCCATCCTGTCCTGTATCTACTATTCCTGTACTGTACACAGCTCTACACTGCACCTCCATCCACTATTCCTGTACTGTACACACAGCTCTACACTACACCTCCATCCTGTCCTGTATCTACTATTCCTGTACTGTACACACAGCTCTACGCTACACCTCCATCCTGTCCTGTATCTACTATTCCTGTACTGTACACAGCTCTACACTACACCTCCATCCTGTCCTGTATCTACTATTCTTGTACTGTACACAGCTCTGCACTACACCTCCATCCTGTCCTGTATCTACTATTCCTGTACTGTACACAGCTCTACACTACACCTCCATCCTGTCCTGTATCTACTATTCTTGTACTGTACACAGCTCTACACTACACCTCCATCCTGTCCTGTATCTACTATTCCTGTACTGTACACACAGCTCTACACTACACCTCCATCCTGTCCTGTGTCTACTATTCCTGTACTGTACACAGCTCTACACTACACCTCCATCCTGTCCTGTATCTACTATTCCTGTACTGTACACACAGCTCTACACTACACCTCCATCCTGTCCTGTATCTACTATTCCTGTACTGTATACACAGCTCTACACTACACCTCCATCCTGTCCTTTATCTACTATTCTTGTACTGTACACAGCTCTACACTACACCTCCATCCTGTCCTGTATCTACTATTCCTGTACTGTATACACAGCTCTACACTACACCTCCATCCTGTCCTGTATCTACTATTCCTGTACTGTACACACAGCTCTACACTACACCTCCATCCTGTCCTGTATCTACTATTCCTGTACTGTACACACAGCTCTACACTACACCTCCATCCTGTCCTGTATCTACTATTCCTGTACTGTATACACAGCTCTACACTGCACCTCCATCCTGTCCTGTATCTACTATTCCTGTACTGTACACACAGCTCTACACTACACCTCCATCCTGTCCTGTATCTACTATTCCTGTACTGTACACACAGCTCTACACTACACCTCCATCCTGTCCTGTATCTACTATTCCTGTACTGTACACACAGCTCTACACTACACCTCCATCCTGTCCTGTATCTACTATTCCTGTACTGTACACACAGCTCTACACTACACCTCCATCCTGTCCTGTATCTACTATTCCTGTACTGTACACAGCTCTACACTGCACCTCCATCCTGTCCTGTATCTACTATTCCTGTACTGTACACACAGCTCTACACTACACCTCCATCCTATCCTGTATCTACTATTCCTGTACTGTACACACAGCTCTACACTACACCTCCATCCTGTCCTGTATCTACTATTCCTGTACTGTACACACAGCTCTACACTACACCTCCATCCTGTCCTGTATCTACTATTCCTGTACTGTACACACAGCTCTACACTACACCTCCATCCTGTCCTGTATCTACTATTCCTGTACTGTACACAGCTCTACACTACACCTCCATCCTGTCCTGTATCTACTATTCCTGTACTGTACACACAGCTCTACACTACACCTCCATCCTGTCCTGTATCTACTATTCCTGTACTGTACACACAGCTCTACACTACACCTCCATCCTGTCCTGTATCTACTATTCCTGTACTGTACACACAGCTCTACACTACACCTCCATCCTGTCCTGTATCTACTATTCCTGTACTGTACACACAGCTCTACACTACACCTCCATCCTGTCCTGTATCTACTATTCCTGTACTGTACACACAGCTCTACACTACACCTCCATCCTGTCCTGTATCTACTATTCCTGTACTGTACACAGCTCTACACTACACCTCCATCCTGTCCTGTATCTACTATTCCTGTACTGTACACACAGCTCTACACTACACCTCCATCCTGTCCTGTATCTACTATTCCTGTACTGTACACACAGCTCTACACTACACCTCCATCCTGTCCTGTATCTACTATTCCTGTACTGTACACACAGCTCTACACTACACCTCCATCCTGTCCTGTATCTACTATTCCTGTACTGTACACACAGCTCTACACTACACCTCCATCCTGTCCTGTATCTACTATTCCTGTACTGTACACACAGCTCTACACTACACCTCCATCCTGTCCTGTATCTACTATTCCTGTACTGTACACACAGCTCTACACTACACCTCCATCCTGTCCTGTATCTACTATTCCTGTACTGTACACACAGCTCTACACTACACCTCCATCCTGTCCTGTATCTACTATTCCTGTACTGTACACACAGCTCTACACTACACCTCCATCCTGTCCTGTATCTACTATTCCTGTCCTGTACACACAGCTCTACACTACACCTCCATCCTGTCCTGTATCTACTATTCCTGTCCTGTATACACCTCTACACTACACCTCCATCCTGTCCTGTATCTACTATTCCTGTACTGTACACACAGCTCTACACTACACCTCCATCCTGTCCTGTATCTACTATTCCTGTACTGTACACAGCTCTACACTACACCTCCATCCTGTCCTGTATCTACTATTCCTGTACTGTACACACAGCTCTACACTACACCTCCATCCTGTCCTGTATCTACTATTCCTGTACTGTACACACAGCTCTACACTACACCTCCATCCTGTCTTGTATCTACTATTCCTGTACTGTACACAGCTCTACACTACACCTCCATCCTGTCCTGTATCTACTATTCCTGTACTATACACACAGCTCTACACTACAACTCCATCCTGTCCTGTATCTACTATTCCTGTACTGTACACACAGCTCTACACTACACCTCCATCCTGTCCTGTATCTACTATTCCTGTACTGTACACACAGCTCTACACTACACCTCCATCCTGTCTTGTATCTACTATTCCTGTACTGTACACAGCTCTACACTACACCTCCATCCTGTCCTGTATCTACTATTCCTGTACTATACACACAGCTCTACACTACAACTCCATCCTGTCCTGTATCTACTATTCCTGTACTGTACACAGCTCTACAGTACACCTCCATCCTGTCCTGTATCTACTATTCCTGTACTGTACACAGCTCTACACTACACCTCCATCCTGTCCTTTATCTACTATTCCTGTACTGTACACAGCTATACACTACACCTCCATCCTGTCCTGTATCTACTATTCCTGTACTGTACACACAGCTCTACACTACACCTCCATCCTGTCCTGTATCTACTATTCCTGTTCTGTACACAGCTCTACACTACACCTCCATCCTGTCCTGTATCTATTATTCCTGTACTGTACACAGCTCTACACTACACCTCCATCCTGTCCTGTATATACTATTCCTGTACTGTACACACAGCTCTACACTACACCTCCATCCTGTCCTGTATCTACTATTCCTGTTCTGTACACAGCTCTACACTACACCTCCATCCTGTCCTGTATCTATTATTCCTGTACTGTACACAGCTCTACACTACACCTCCATCCTGTCCTGTATCTACTATTCCTGTACTGTACACAGCTCTACACTACACCTCCATCCTGTCCTGTATCTACTATTCCTGTACTGTACACAGCTCTACACTACACCTCCATCCTGTCCAGTATCTACTATTCCTGTACACACAGCTCTACACTACACCTCCATCCTGTCCTGTATCTACTATTCCTGTACTGTATACACAGCTCTACACTACACCTCCATCCTGTCCTGTATCTACTATTCCTGTACACACAGCTCTACACTACACCTCCATCCTGTCCTGTATCTACTATTCCTGTACTGTATACACAGCTCTACACTACACCTCCATCCTGTCCTGTATCTACTATTCCTGTACACACAGCTCTACACTACACCTCCATCCTGTCCTGTATCTACTATTCCTGTACTGTATACACAGCTCTACACTACACCTCCATCCTGTCCTGTATCTACTATTCCTGTACTGTACACACAGCTCTACACTACACCTCCATCCTGTCCTGTATCTACTATTCCTGTACTGTACACACAGCTCTACACTACATCTCCATCCTGTCCTGTATCTACTATTCCTGTACTGTACACACAGCTCTACACTACACCTCCATCCTGTCCTGTATCTACTATTCCTGTACTGTACACACAGCTCTACACTACACCTCCATACAGTCCTGTATCTACTATTCCTGTACTGTACACAGCTCTACACTACACCTCCATCCTGTCCTGTATCTACTATTCCTGTACTGGACACACAGCTCTACACTACACCTCCATCCTGTCCTGTATGTACTATTCCTGTACTGTACACACAGCTCTACACTACACCTCTATCAATACCTGTTTCGTCTCTACTGCCTCTCCTCAGTTCACCGGACATCTGGAAGTCAATGCTTGCGTATGTGTTGATGCATGGACTTGGCGTCACGTTTCCAGTCTTCATAGGGGGCAGCACATTGATCCCAACTAGAGCAGCAGAGGGAGCATTAGTTCCAACATCTTTCGCCAGGTCCAGGTCTATGTAATTGAGTCCAGACTCCTCCACTGGAGGACGACTACCATTTATCGGATTAAGAGAAGCCCCATCAGAGCAATGCCTAATCTTGGGAGGAGGCTCAGTCTTCGTGAGTTTCATCCATTCTGCACTCTTGTAAAGGTTACACCCAGACACTGCGGTGAGTAGCCCCTTCAGGGCTGTGTCCTCAGAGCTTGATCGGGCCACCACTATTTTCTCCTCATGGTCAGTGGTGGATTCCCCTGGGGCCATGACATCGGCATTATAGACGTCTGCAGGGTCTATGGGTCGGAAAGTCTTCTCACTGGAGCTGGCCGACCAGTAACTCTTCTCTGTGGAGTTTTTCTCTACAATTGGCAGCATCCATGGATTTTTCTCCACTGTGGGTTTGGACGACTTTCCTTCTATGCTTTCTGTGGTGGGCCTCTTTTCTGGCCGGGCCACCATTTTGACATGAGAGAGCAGAGTCTCTGGCTCGAATACCATTTGTGTGTAGTCTCCATTTGGCACATGGTTGTAGCTGTGTGTGTCCATAGCAATGTACTCTGCCTGAGTAGAGTCACTCGTCCTGGACATCTTCTCTGGTTTAGGCCTGTAATGGATGCTGACATATTCCCCAGGACTGGGCGGTCTACGGTAATGTCCATGCAGTGTGCTGGCTTGCCATGTGTCTACCGACATGCTGAACGGTCTCCGGCTCCTGCCACCAGTCACTTCCTCCAGGCTGTCAGAAGAGGACGAGTGATGAGATGGGGACATAGAGTCCAACTTGTAGGAGCGTGGCAGTGATCTATATGAGGCTGGGATCCTAGTAGGTCGGGGGTTGGAGGAAAGCAGATTTTCCTGTGGCGGTGGTGGCGTGTTAGATGCGGAGCGGCTCAGTGGCCACATGTTCATATAATCTGACACCTGACTGTCAGCACTGCCTACTGACATGTCACCAGACGGCGGCCAGCTTGTCATCTCTGGGGAACAGCTCCCGAGGGGCGACATCATGACGTAGCCGGCCATTTCTATAGGTGCTGGGGGTGAAATGCTGTTAGGGGTCATGGGCATGTAATCTTGGGAGGACCTGCTGCCGGGTAACATGGGCATGTAGCCTGCCTCTTGGCGCTGTTCACATTTCCCCATCATGGCGTAGTTGTCATCACTTTCTGACTTAGCGATTCGTCCTCCATTGTCCTCAGATGGTGGTGATACAAGGTCTAGCGTTTGAGGTCTCCTCCTCAGTTGCCCCATGGAGATGTAATTGGTTTCATTCAGTGGTGAAGGCGGCAAAAATGTTGATGGCTCAAATCCCGGGCTGGAGCCGTACTCATCTGACGAAGCTGAACCATAATCTGCAGAGGGATGACTGGCCTCACCCCGAGGACGTTTCTCTTCCTTTTCTTCGGGGTAGTGTGGACTCTGATCTCGGGGTTTTGAAGCTGGGGAGCTGTCAACTGTAACCTCCATTCTAGATCTTCGGGACAGACCAACCTGGCTGGGAGGAGGAGGGTTGGGTAAGTGACGTCGGCAAGGAACAGTAATGGGGGTGGAGGACAGGGACTGACTCTTAGTCCGAGGTCGAAACTCTTCACTCAGAGACTTCATGGCTTCTAGGATCGTCTCATGCATGTTCTGTGCAACAACAGAGTCATCCACCTGCAAATTATGAGAAGCGTAAAAAAAAAAAGTATTCAACACCTCTCCGCCAACTTGGAGGATGTGAGATCATGAGATAATTTCTATCATTATATAAGAAGTCTGATATCTCTCATAGTCAGTAATGGAGGAACACCCTCACCTGCATCCACAGCTCTCCTGGGCCGGTGACCGCTGATCTTCCCACCTCCACGAAAAAGTAATTGTCAGAGTGACCGCAGCGTCGAACATTCATGAGCTGGAGGGTGACAGATGGGGAATCACACCGCAGACGCAAGAGGCTCAGGGTGCGCTCTGTCAAACACAAGCGGTACACTCCGGACAGGTTACGTGTCTGGCCTAGGCCCCGGGGACGCAAGCTCACCTGCCAGACCTCACGGAAAGGCGGACCTGGCCAGGTGGCACCATCTTCAGTGGGAGTGGAGAGGGCACGAGCTGCGGAAAGAGACCATGAAGCATGAGCAGAATATTACGTAATAAGGAATACAAAAACACACAAAAACCATGCACCACCAACCACTGTAGACATCTGCAGAACATTAACAAACATTCTGTAATACAGGGTGTCGTGACTGCTAACGGTAGTATATACATACAACACAGTGCACCATCGGCCATTCTAGACATGAGCAGGAAATTCTGTAATAGAGAATACAATGTGTCTGATGGTACCCCCCACACACACACACCTATACATAAATACCACAACCGCTGATCATTCTAGACATGTCTGATGGTACCACCGATCATTCTAGACATGAGCAGAACCTTCTGTAATACAGTGTGTCCGATGGCACCACACACCACAACCGCTGATCATTCTAGACATGTCTGATGGTACCACCGATCATTCTAGACATGAGCAGAACCTTCTGTAATACAGTGTGTCCGATGACACCACACACCACAACCGCTGATTATTCTAGGCATGTCTGATGGTACCACCGATCATTCTAGACATGAGCAGAACCTTCTGTAATACAGTGTGTCCAATGACACCACACACCACAACCGCTGATCATTCTAGACATGTCTGATGGTACCACCGTCCATTGTAGACATGAGCAGAACCTTCTGTAATACAGTGTGTCCGATGGCACCACACACACAACCGCTGATCATTCTAGACATGTCTGATGGTACCACCGATCATTCTAGACATGAGCAGAACCTTCTGTAATACAGTGTGTCCAATGACACCACACACCACAACCGCTGATCATTCTAGACATGTCTGATGGTACCACCGATCATTCTAGACATGAGCAGAGCCTTCTGTAATACAGTGTGTCCGATGACACCACACACCACAACCGCTGATCATTCTAGACATGTCTGATGGTACCACCGGCCATTGTAGACATGAGCAGAACCTTCTGTAATACAGTGTGTCCAATGACACCACACACCACAACCGCTGATCATTCTAGACATGTCTGATGGTACCACCGTCCATTGTAGACATGAGCAGAACCTTCTGTAATACAGTGTGTCCGATGGCACCACACACACAACCGCTGATCATTCTAGACATGTCTGATGGTACCACCGATCATTCTAGACATGAGCAGAACCTTCTGTAATACAGTGTGTCCGATGACACCACACACCACAACCGCTGATTATTCTAGGCATGTCTGATGGTACCACCGATCATTCTAGACATGAGCAGAACCTTCTGTAATACAGTGTGTCCGATGACACCACACACCACAACCGCTGATTATTCTAGACATGTCTGATGGTACCACCGGCCATTGTAGACATGAACAGAACCTTCTGTAATACAGTGTGTCCGATGGCACCACACACCACAACCGCTGATCATTCTAGACATGTCTGATGGTACCACCGTCCATTGTAGACATGAGCAGAACCTTCTGTAATACAGTGTGTCCGATGGGACCACACACCACAACCGCTGATCATTCTAGACATGTCTGATGGTACCACCGATCATTCTAGACATGAGCAGAACCTTCTGTAATACAGTGTGTCCAATGACACCACACACCACAACCGCTGATCATTCTAGACATGTCTGATGGTACCACCGATCATTCTAGACATGAGCAGAGCCTTCTGTAATACAGTGTGTCCGATGACACCACACACCACAACCGCTGATTATTCTAGGCATGTCTGATGGTACCACCGGCCATTGTAGACATGAACAGAACCTTCTGTAATACAGTGTGTCCGATGGCACCACACACCACAACCGCTGATCATTCTAGACATGTCTGATGGTACCACCGTCCATTGTAGACATGAGCAGAACCTTCTGTAATACAATGTGTCCGATGGGACCACACACCACAACCGCTGATCATTCTAGACATGTCTGATGGTACCACCGGCCATTGTAGACATGAGCAGAACCTTCTGTAATACAGTGTGCCCGATGGCACCACACACAAAAGCTGATCATTCTAGACATGTCTGATGGTACCACCAGCCATTGTAGACATGAGCAGAACCTTCTGTAATACAGTGTGTCCGATGGCACCACACACAACCGCTGATCATTCTAGACATGGCTGATGGTACCACCGGCCATTGTAGACATGAGCAGAACCTCCTGTAATACAGTGTGTCCGATGGCACCACACACCACTGATCATTCTAGACATGGCTGATGGTACCACCGGCCATTGTAGACATGAGCAGAACCTTCTGTAATACAGTGTGTCCGATGGCACCACACACACAACCGCTGATCATTCTAGGCATGTCTGATGGTACCACCGGCCATTGTAGACATGAGCAGAACCTCCTGTAATACAGTGTGTCCGATGGCACCACACACCACTGATCATTCTAGACATGGCTGATGGTACCACCGGCCATTGTAGACATGAGCAGAACCTTCTGTAATACAGTGTGTCCGATGGCACCACACACCACAACCGCTGATCATTCTAGGCATGGCTTATGGTACCACCGGCCATTGTAGACATGAGCAGAACCTTCTGTAATACAGTGTGTCCGATGACACCACACACCACAACCGCTGATCATTCTAGACATGGCTGATGGTACCACCGGCCATTGTAGACATGAGCAGAACCTCCTGTAATACAGTGTGTCCAATGACACCACACACCACAACCGCTGATCATTCTAGACATGGCTGATGGTACCACCGGCCATTGTAGACATGAGCAGAACCTCCTGTAATACAGTGTGTCCGATGGCACCACACACCACTGATCATTCTAGACATGGCTGATGGTACCACCGGCCATTGTACACATGAACAGACCTTGTGTAATACAGAATACAACCAATCAGAGCTCACTTTTTATTTCCGATCGCGCTCTAGTAAAATCAAAGCTGTGTTTTGATTGGTTGCTACAGGCCAAACTGAGTGTCCTCCTTTTGATAGTTTTATACGTCCCAGACACAGTGATTAATTCTGCAGATTATTCCCCCACGGACCTCTCTAGATCTGCTACGCATCGCTCTGCCCCTTCTACCTCCTAAAGCAGACAAATCAAAGCTCCGCAGGAAGTGAGCGGTTAAGGGAATGACGCTCTGCAATAAAAACAAGCAATCTGACGCCAGGATCACCATGGATACGCATCTTTGGTAGATGCAGTGCTGGTTACCATGACAACCAGGAATCGGGCCTAAGGATTATCAGCTTCTCAGGACAGTGCAGGTGACATGTACAGTAATGGAGCCGTAAAATAATGAGGGTCCCTAAACGGCCCCAACCCGCAGGCCCAGAGAGCAGGAGACCCACAGCTGCAAGCACATTGTGGGTCTGACCTACCAACTGGACCAAGGAGGGCGGAGCTTGTGTGGAAGGGCGGGGCTTATGCCGGGGTGGGTGGAGCCTGAAACGTTCCACCATTTGGGATTCAAATTACCACTGTGACCCGTATACACACACTACACCATGACCCATATGCGCACACAGTCCAAACCCCGCTACACCGTGACCCACATACACGCAGTCCAAATCCCGCTACACCGTGAGCCGTATGTGCCTACAGTCCAAACCCCGCTACACTGTGACCCGTATACACACAGTCCAAATCCCGCTACACCGTGAGCCGTATGCGCCTACAGTCCAAACCCCACTACACCATGACCCACATACACGCAGTCCAAATCCCGCTACACCGTATGCGCCTACAGTCCAAACCCCGCTACACCATGACCCACATACACGCAGTCCAAATCCCTCTACACCGTATGCGCCTACAGTCCAAACCCCGCTACACCATGACCCACATACACGCAGTCCAAATCCCTCTACACCGTGAGCCGTATGTGCCTACAGTCCAAACCCCGCTACACCATGACCCACATACACGCAGTCCAAACCCCGCTACACCGTGACCCACATACACGCAGTCCAAATCCCGCTACACCGTGAGCCGTATGCGCCTACAGTCCAAACCCCGCTACACCATGACCCACATACACGCAGTCCAAATCCCGCTACACCATGACCCGTACGCGCCTACAGTCCAAACCCCGCTACACCGTGGCCCACATACACGCAGTCCAAATCCCGCTACACCGTGAGCCGTATGCGCATACAGTCCAAACCCCGCTACACCATGACCCACATACACGCAGTCCAAATCCCGCTACACCATGACCCGTACGTGCCTACAGTCCAAACCCCGCTACACCGTGACCCACATACACGCAGTCCAAATCCCGCTACACCGTGAGCCGTATGCGCCTACAGTCCAAACCCCGCTACACCGTGACCCGTATATACACAGTCCAAACCCCGCTACACCGTGAGCAGTATGCACACACAGTCCAGAAAAGGCTATACTGTGATCTATAAACAAAGACAGTCCAGCCACTACTACACCATGACCTGCATACAAAGACAGTCCAGCCACTACTACACCGTGACCCGTATATACTTAGTCCAGCCACTACTACACCATGGCCCGTATATACTTAGTCCAGCCACTACTACACCATGGCCCGTATATACTTAGTCCAGCCACTACTACACCATGACCCGTATATACTTAGTCCAGCCACTACTACACCATGGCCCGTATATACTTAGTCCAGCCACTACTACACCATGGCCCGTATATACTTAGTCCAGCCACTACTACACCATGACCCGTATATACTTAGTCCAGCCACTACTACACCATGACCCGTATATATGCAGTCCAGACACCACTACACCATGACCCGTATATACGCAGTCCAGACACCACTACAGCATGACCCGTATATACGCAGTCCAGACACCACTACAGCATGACCCGTATATACGCAGTTCAGCCACTACTACACCATGACCCGTATATACACAGTCCAGCCACTACTACACCATGACCCGTATATACTTAGTCCAGCCACTACTACACCATGGCCCGTATATACTTAGTCCAGCCACTACTACACCATGGCCCGTATATACTTAGTCCAGCCACTACTACACCATGACCCGTATATATGCAGTCCAGACACCACTACACCATGACCCGTATATACGCAGTCCAGACACCACTACAGCATGACCCGTATATACGCAGTTCAGCCACTACTACACCATGACCCGTATATACACAGTCCAGCCACTACTACACCATGACCCGTATATACACAGTCCAGACACCACTACAGCATGACCCGTATATACGCAGTCCAGTCACTACTACACCGTGACCCATATATACGCAGTCCAGCCACTACACCATGACCCGTATATATGCAGTCCAGACACTACTACACCATGACTCGTATATATGCAGTCCAGACACTACTACACCATGACCCGTATATACGCAGTCCAGCCACTACTACACCATGACCCGTATATACGCAGTCCAGACACTACTACACCATGACCCGTATATACGCAGTCCAGCCACTACTACACCATGACCCGTATATACACAGTCCATACACTACTACACCATGACCCGTATATATGCAGTCCAGACACTACTACACCGTGACCCGTATATACGCAGTCCAGCCACCACTACACCATGACCCGTATATACGCAGTCCAGCCACTACTACACCGTGACCCGTATATACACAGTCCAGCCACTACTACACCATGACCCGTATATACGCAGTCCAGCCACTACTACACCATGACCCGTATATACGCAGTCCAGACACTACTACACCGTGACCCGTATATACGCAGTCCAGACACCACTACAGCATGACCCGTATATACGCAGTCCAGACACTACTACACCGTGACCCGTATATACGCAGTCCAGACACTACTACACCGTGACCCGTATATACGCAGTCCAGACACTACTACACCGTGACCCGTATATACGCAGTCCAGACACCACTACACCATGACCCGTATATACGCAGTCCAGCCACTACTACACCATGACCCGTATATACACAGTCCAGACACCACTACAGCATGACCCGTATATATGCAGTCCAGACACTACTACACCGTGACCCGTATATACGCAGTCCAGCCACTACTACATCATGACCCGTATATACACAGTCCAGACACCACTACACCATGACCCGTATATACACAGTCCAGACACTACTACACCATGACCCGTATATATGCAGTCCAGACACCACTACAGCATGACCCGTATATACACAGTCCAGCCACTACTACACCGTGACCCGTATATACGCAGTCCAGACACCACTACACCATGACCCGTATATACACAGTCCAGACACCACTACAGCATGACCCGTATATACTTAGTCCAGACACTACTACACCATGACCAGTATATACACAGTCCAGACACTACTACACCATGACCAGTATATACACAGTCCAGACACTACTACACCATGACCCGTATATACACAGTCCAGACACCACTACACCATGACCCGTATATACGCAGTCCAGCCACTACTACACCGTGACCCGTATATACGCAGTCCAGCCACTACTACATCATGACCCGTATATACGCAGTCCAGACACCACTACACCATGACCCGTATATACACAGTCCAGACACTACTACACCATGACCCGTATACACGCAGTCCAGACACCACTACACCATGACCCGTATACACACAGTCCAGACACTACTACACCATGACCCGTATACACGCAGTCCAGACACCACTACACCATGACCCGTATACACACAGTCCAGACACTACTACACCATGACCCGTATATACGCAGTCCAGACACCACTACACCATGACCCGTATACACGCAGTCCAGACACCACTACACCATGACCCGTATACACACAGTCCAGACACTACTACACCATGACCCGTATATACGCAGTCCAGCCACTACTACATCATGACCCGTATATACACAGTCCAGACACCACTACACCATGAGCCGTATACACGCAGTCCAGACACCACTACACCATGACCTGCATACACACAGTCCAGACACTACTACACCATGACCCGTATACACGCAGTCCAGACACCACTACACCATGACCTGCATACAAAGACAGTTTTTTTTTTCTGCTTGTTTAATAGTGATGTTGAGACACTGACTGCTAGGCTGTTTAATGCCGTTTGTCGATTTTTGTACCTGATTCTATTCTTTGTCTTACTGGCTGCGTATCTGATTTCATCCTGTGTGACACTGACTGCTGAATTGCAGCTTCCATTAGTTGTCATTATGTTAATCATTATTGCATTTATATTTGTCCATTCAGAGTATTATTGTCATGTTGGGTATGCTTAAATAATTCATAATTATTCATTGCACTACATTTATTATCTTATGCTCGTCACCTGTATTGTTTGCAACTTCCTCTGCAGCATTGATTTGAGCTCCATCTATTGTTTTTGCTCATTTATTGCAAGTTTGGTATAAAGTCTGGTCTGTTACATGTTGCCTCAGTCGTCCTATGAATAATGGTGTTGTATACACGAGAAACGCGTCAGGTTTCTGAGGTTTCATTGTAGCATGTTTTAGTTTTTTCTCAATAAAGAACAGTTTTTAATAATTTCCAATTGGATGTGCCGGTGGATTTCCCTTTTCATACACCGTGACCCGTATACACCCAGTCCAGACACCGCTACACCGTGACCCGTATACACCCAGTCCAGACACCGCTACACCGTGACCCGTATACACCCAGTCCAGACACCGCTACACCGTGACCCGTATACACCCAGTCCAGACACCGCTACACCGTGACCCGTATACACCCAGTCCAGACACCGCTACACCGTGACCCGTATACACCCAGTCCAGACACCGCTACACCGTGACCCGTATACACCCAGTCCAGACACCGCTACACCGTGACCCGTATACACCCAGTCCAGACACCGCTACACCGTGACCCGTATACACCCAGTCCAGACACCGCTACACCGTGACCCGTATACACCCAGTCCAGACACCGCTACACCGTGACCCGTATACACCCAGTCCAGACACTGCTACACCGTGACCCGTATACACCCAGTCCAGACACTGCTACACCGTGACCCGTATACACCCAGTCCAGACACTGCTACACCGTGACCCGTATACACCCAGTCCAGACACTGCTACACCGTGACCCGTATACACCCAGTCCAGACACTGCTACACCGTGACCCGTATACACCCAGTCCAGACACTGCTACACCGTGACCCGTATACACCCAGTCCAGACACTGCTACACCGTGACCCGTATACACCCAGTCCAGACACTGCTACACCGTGACCCGTATACACCCAGTCCAGACACTGCTACACCGTGACCCGTATACACCCAGTCCAGACACTGCTACACCGTGACCCGTATACACCCAGTCCAGACACTGCTACACCGTGACCCGTATACACCCAGTCCAGACACTGCTACACCGTGACCCGTATACACCCAGTCCAGACACTGCTACACCGTGACCCGTATACACCCAGTCCAGACACTGCTACACCGTGACCCGTATACACCCAGTCCAGACACTGCTACACCGTGACCCGTATACACCCAGTCCAGACACTGCTACACCGTGACCCGTATACACCCAGTCCAGACACTGCTACACCGTGACCCGTATACACCCAGTCCAGACACTGCTACACCGTGACCCGTATACACCCAGTCCAGACACTGCTACACCGTGACCCGTATACACCCAGTCCAGACACTGCTACACCGTGACCCGTATACACCCAGTCCAGACACTGCTACACCGTGACCCGTATACACCCAGTCCAGACACTGCTACACCGTGACCCGTATACACCCAGTCCAGACACTGCTACACCGTGACCCGTATACACCCAGTCCAGACACTGCTACACCGTGACCCGTATACACCCAGTCCAGACACTGCTACACCGTGACCCGTATACACCCAGTCCAGACACTGCTACACCGTGACCCGTATACACCCAGTCCAGACACTGCTACACCGTGACCCGTATACACCCAGTCCAGACACTGCTACACCGTGACCCGTATACACCCAGTCCAGACACTGCTACACCGTGACCCGTATACACCCAGTCCAGACACTGCTACACCGTGACCCGTATACACCCAGTCCAGACACTGCTACACCGTGACCCGTATACACCCAGTCCAGACACTGCTACACCGTGACCCGTATACACCCAGTCCAGACACTGCTACACCGTGACCCGTATACACCCAGTCCAGACACTGCTACACCGTGACCCGTATACACCCAGTCCAGACACTGCTACACCGTGACCCGTATACACCCAGTCCAGACACTGCTACACCGTGACCCGTATACACCCAGTCCAGACACTGCTACACCGTGACCCGTATACACCCAGTCCAGACACTGCTACACCGTGACCCGTATACACCCAGTCCAGACACTGCTACACCGTGACCCGTATACACCCAGTCCAGACACTGCTACACCGTGACCCGTATACACCCAGTCCAGACACTGCTACACCGTGACCCGTATACACCCAGTCCAGACACTGCTACACCGTGACCCGTATACACCCAGTCCAGACACTGCTACACCGTGACCCGTATACACCCAGTCCAGACACTGCTACACCGTGACCCGTATACACCCAGTCCAGACACTGCTACACCGTGACCCGTATACACCCAGTCCAGACACTGCTACACCGTGACCCGTATACACCCAGTCCAGACACTGCTACACCGTGACCCGTATACACCCAGTCCAGACACTGCTACACCGTGACCCGTATACACCCAGTCCAGACACTGCTACACCGTGACCCGTATACACCCAGTCCAGACACTGCTACACCGTGACCCGTATACACCCAGTCCAGACACTGCTACACCGTGACCCGTATACACCCAGTCCAGACACTGCTACACCGTGACCCGTATACACCCAGTCCAGACACTGCTACACCGTGACCCGTATACACCCAGTCCAGACACTGCTACACCGTGACCCGTATACACCCAGTCCAGACACTGCTACACCGTGACCCGTATACACCCAGTCCAGACACTGCTACACCGTGACCCGTATACACCCAGTCCAGACACTGCTACACCGTGACCCGTATACACCCAGTCCAGACACTGCTACACCGTGACCCGTATACACCCAGTCCAGACACTGCTACACCGTGACCCGTATACACCCAGTCCAGACACTGCTACACCGTGACCCGTATACACCCAGTCCAGACACTGCTACACCGTGACCCGTATACACCCAGTCCAGACACTGCTACACCGTGACCCGTATACACCCAGTCCAGACACTGCTACACCGTGACCCGTATACACCCAGTCCAGACACTGCTACACCGTGACCCGTATACACCCAGTCCAGACACTGCTACACCGTGACCCGTATACACCCAGTCCAGACACTGCTACACCGTGACCCGTATACACCCAGTCCAGACACTGCTACACCGTGACCCGTATACACCCAGTCCAGACACTGCTACACCGTGACCCGTATACACCCAGTCCAGACACTGCTACACCGTGACCCGTATACACCCAGTCCAGACACTGCTACACCGTGACCCGTATACACCCAGTCCAGACACTGCTACACCGTGACCCGTATACACCCAGTCCAGACACTGCTACACCGTGACCCGTATACACCCAGTCCAGACACTGCTACACCGTGACCCGTATACACCCAGTCCAGACACTGCTACACCGTGACCCGTATACACCCAGTCCAGACACTGCTACACCGTGACCCGTATACACCCAGTCCAGACACTGCTACACCGTGACCCGTATACACCCAGTCCAGACACTGCTACACCGTGACCCGTATACACCCAGTCCAGACACTGCTACACCGTGACCCGTATACACCCAGTCCAGACACTGCTACACCGTGACCCGTATACACCCAGTCCAGACACTGCTACACCGTGACCCGTATACACCCAGTCCAGACACTGCTACACCGTGACCCGTATACACCCAGTCCAGACACTGCTACACCGTGACCCGTATACACCCAGTCCAGACACTGCTACACCGTGACCCGTATACACCCAGTCCAGACACTGCTACACCGTGACCCGTATACACCCAGTCCAGACACTGCTACACCGTGACCCGTATACACCCAGTCCAGACACTGCTACACCGTGACCCGTATACACCCAGTCCAGACACTGCTACACCGTGACCCGTATACACCCAGTCCAGACACTGCTACACCGTGACCCGTATACACCCAGTCCAGACACTGCTACACCGTGACCCGTATACACCCAGTCCAGACACTGCTACACCGTGACCCGTATACACCCAGTCCAGACACTGCTACACCGTGACCCGTATACACCCAGTCCAGACACTGCTACACCGTGACCCGTATACACCCAGTCCAGACACTGCTACACCGTGACCCGTATACACCCAGTCCAGACACTGCTACACCGTGACCCGTATACACCCAGTCCAGACACTGCTACACCGTGACCCGTATACACCCAGTCCAGACACTGCTACACCGTGACCCGTATACACCCAGTCCAGACACTGCTACACCGTGACCCGTATACACCCAGTCCAGACACTGCTACACCGTGACCCGTATACACCCAGTCCAGACACTGCTACACCGTGACCCGTATACACCCAGTCCAGACACTGCTACACCGTGACCCGTATACACCCAGTCCAGACACTGCTACACCGTGACCCGTATACACCCAGTCCAGACACTGCTACACCGTGACCCGTATACACCCAGTCCAGACACTGCTACACCGTGACCCGTATACACCCAGTCCAGACACTGCTACACCGTGACCCGTATACACCCAGTCCAGACACTGCTACACCGTGACCCGTATACACCCAGTCCAGACACTGCTACACCGTGACCCGTATACACCCAGTCCAGACACTGCTACACCGTGACCCGTATACACCCAGTCCAGACACTGCTACACCGTGACCCGTATACACCCAGTCCAGACACTGCTACACCGTGACCCGTATACACCCAGTCCAGACACTGCTACACCGTGACCCGTATACACCCAGTCCAGACACTGCTACACCGTGACCCGTATACACCCAGTCCAGACACTGCTACACCGTGACCCGTATACACCCAGTCCAGACACTGCTACACCGTGACCCGTATACACCCAGTCCAGACACTGCTACACCGTGACCCGTATACACCCAGTCCAGACACTGCTACACCGTGACCCGTATACACCCAGTCCAGACACTGCTACACCGTGACCCGTATACACCCAGTCCAGACACTGCTACACCGTGACCCGTATACACCCAGTCCAGACACTGCTACACCGTGACCCGTATACACCCAGTCCAGACACTGCTACACCGTGACCCGTATACACCCAGTCCAGACACTGCTACACCGTGACCCGTATACACCCAGTCCAGACACTGCTACACCGTGACCCGTATACACCCAGTCCAGACACTGCTACACCGTGACCCGTATACACGCAGTCCAGACACTGCTACACCGTGACCCGTATACACCCAGTCCAGACACTGCTACACCGTGACCCGTATACACCCAGTCCAGACACTGCTACACCGTGACCCGTATACACGCAGTCCAGACACTGCTACACCGTGACCCGTATACACGCAGTCCAGACACTGCTACACCGTGACCCGTATACACGCAGTCCAGACACTGCTACACCGTGACCCGTATACACGCAGTCCAGACACTGCTACACCGTGACCCGTATACACGCAGTCCAGACACTGCTACACCGTGACCCGTATACACGCAGTCCAGACACTGCTACACCGTGACCCGTATACACGCAGTCCAGACACTGCTACACCGTGACCCGTATACACGCAGTCCAGACACTGCTACACCGTGACCCGTATACACGCAGTCCAGACACTGCTACACCGTGACCGTATACACGCAGTCCAGACACTGCTACACCGTGACCCGTATATACGCAGTCCAGACACTACTACACCGTGACCCGTATACACGCAGTCCAGACACTACTACACCGTGACCCGTATACACGCAGTCCAGACACTACTACACCGTGACCCGTATACACGCAGTCCAGACACCACTACACCGTGACCCGTATACACACAGTCCAGACACCACTACACCGTGACCGTATACACACAGTCCAGACACCACTACACCATGACCCGTATATACACAGTCCAGACAGCACTACACCATGACCGTATACACGCAGTCCAGACAGCACTACACCATGACCCGTATATACGCAGTCCAGACAGCACTACACCATGACCGTATACACACAGTCCAGACACCACTACACCGTGACCGTATACACACAGTCCAGACACCACTACACCGTGATCGTATACACACAGTCCAGACACCACTACACCGTGATCGTATACACACAGTCCAGACACCACTACACCGTGACCGTATACACACAGTCCAGACACCACTACACCGTGACCGTATACACACAGTCCAGACAGCACTACACCATGACCCGTATATACACAGTCCAGACAGCACTACACCATGACCGTATACACACAGTCCAGACAGCACTACACCATGACCCGTATACACCCAGTCCAGACACTGCTACACCGTGACCCGTATACACCCAGTCCAGACACTGCTACACCGTGACTCGTATACACCCAGTCCAGACACTGCTACACCGTGACCCGTATACACCCAGTCCAGACACTGCTACACCGTGACCCGTATACACCCAGTCCAGACACTGCTACACCGTGACCCGTATACACCCAGTCCAGACACTGCTACACCGTGACCCGTATACACCCAGTCCAGACACTGCTACACCGTGACCCGTATACACGCAGTCCAGACACTGCTACACCGTGACCCGTATACACGCAGTCCAGACACTGCTACACCGTGACCCGTATACACGCAGTCCAGACACTGCTACACCGTGACCCGTATACACGCAGTCCAGACACTGCTACACCGTGACCCGTATACACGCAGTCCAGACACTGCTACACCGTGACCCGTATACACGCAGTCCAGACACTGCTACACCGTGACCCGTATACACGCAGTCCAGACACTGCTACACCGTGACCCGTATACACGCAGTCCAGACACTGCTACACCGTGACCCGTATACACGCAGTCCAGACACTGCTACACCGTGACCGTATACACGCAGTCCAGACACTGCTACACCGTGACCCGTATATACGCAGTCCAGACACTACTACACCGTGACCCGTATACACGCAGTCCAGACACTACTACACCGTGACCCGTATACACGCAGTCCAGACACTACTACACCGTGACCCGTATACACGCAGTCCAGACACCACTACACCGTGACCCGTATACACACAGTCCAGACACCACTACACCGTGACCGTATACACACAGTCCAGACACCACTACACCATGACCCGTATATACACAGTCCAGACAGCACTACACCATGACCGTATACACGCAGTCCAGACAGCACTACACCATGACCCGTATATACGCAGTCCAGACAGCACTACACCATGACCGTATACACACAGTCCAGACACCACTACACCGTGACCGTATACACACAGTCCAGACACCACTACACCGTGATCGTATACACACAGTCCAGACACCACTACACCGTGATCGTATACACACAGTCCAGACACCACTACACCGTGACCGTATACACACAGTCCAGACACCACTACACCGTGACCGTATACACACAGTCCAGACAGCACTACACCATGACCCGTATATACACAGTCCAGACAGCACTACACCATGACCGTATACACACAGTCCAGACAGCACTACACCATGACCCGTATACACCCAGTCCAGACACTGCTACACCGTGACCCGTATACACCCAGTCCAGACACTGCTACACCGTGACTCGTATACACCCAGTCCAGACACTGCTACACCGTGACCCGTATACACCCAGTCCAGACACTGCTACACCGTGACCCGTATACACCCAGTCCAGACACTGCTACACCGTGACCCGTATACACCCAGTCCAGACACTGCTACACCGTGACCCGTATACACCCAGTCCAGACACTGCTACACCGTGACCCGTATACACCCAGTCCAGACACTGCTACACCGTGACCCGTATACACCCAGTCCAGACACTGCTACACCGTGACCCGTATACACCCAGTCCAGACACTGCTACACCGTGACCCGTATACACCCAGTCCAGACACTGCTACACTGTGACCCGTATACACCCAGTCCAGACACTGCTACACCGTGACCCGTATACACCCAGTCCAGACACTGCTACACCGTGACCCGTATACACGCAGTCCAGACACTACTACACCGTGACCCGTATACACGCAGTCCAGACACTACTACACCGTGACCCGTATACACGCAGTCCAGACACTACTACACCGTGACCCGTATACACGCAGTCCAGACACCACTACACCGTGATCGTATACACACAGTCCAGACACCACTACACCGTGACCGTATACACACAGTCCAGACACCACTACACCGTGACCGTATACACACAGTCCAGACAGCACTACACCATGACCCGTATATACACAGTCCAGACACCACTACACCATGACCGTATACACACAGTCCAGACAGCACTACACCATGACCCGTATATACGCAGTCCAGACACTACTACACTGTGACCCGTATACACACAGTCCAGACAGCACTACACCATGACCCGTATATACGCAGTCCAGACACTACTACACCGTGACCCATATACACACAGTCCAGACACCACTACACCATGATCTGTATATACACAGTCCAGACACCACTACACTGTGACCCGTATATAGTGTTGTATACGTGTTTGGGTTGTGTCCTTCATGTCTGGGGTGGGAGTCACTTGTGGGTCAGCAGTCTGGCTGCATACACAGGTAGACCTCTACCCCGTACATGTAGGATGGGTAGTTGGCATCTGTACCTTGGGCTTGTAGTTCTTGTATGGCTTGGTACCAGGCATTCTGCTCCTCTTCTCCATCGGCCGACACGCACAATCCTCCGTCCCGTGTATACAGCACTAGGAGGTGTCTCCTCTTAGCGTCCGCTCTCTTGTTAACGCCAAAAGCCTCCTCTAAGACAACTGTCCCCCGTGGCCCCCCGGAGCCGTCCTCCAGCCGAAACTTCTTCTCATTCTCATAGTATTCCATACGGGCCGGGCCTCGAGACCCAGGGCCACGTAAAACGAAAAACCTCCTGCGCATCGACTTCTGCTTGCGCAGGTAGCCGCACTTCTTCACGTCGTCCATTGTTGTTGGGGGTTTTTTTGGTATTATTTCTTTATTATTACATGTCCTCAAAAAAAATAAAAAAAAAATAAAAATAAATCCAATTCCTTAAATTCTGCTACAAAGTCCTAAAAATAAAGCAGCGATTTCTTTAAACTTTTCTCCAGATTCTGTAAACAAAGTTTAATTTTTTTTTTTTAGAAAAAACAAAACAAAATATATTTGAAAATTTGGTGTTAAAAAAAAAAAAAATAATAATAATAATAATGTATCTTCCAGAAAATCTGCAAAATGGTCCTGGAAGCCTGTTAGTCTTGGCTCGGTCCCTGAAAACTGTACTTTCCTTTGCAAAAAAATATTCCTAATATTCCAGTGCCACCTACTACACAGCCCGGCGTCTCGCTGTCCTGAATCCAAGTATTATACGAAAACCCGGGGGACCCCGACACGGCATAAAAAAATAAAAAATCCCTGGTTAAATGTTTTTGGAAAAAAAATAAAAAAAAATTTAAGAAATTAAATAAGTGTTTTTTTTTCAAGCCACAAGAAAAGTATTTGCACAATTTATCCAAAAATATATATATTTTTTTACACTAATTAAACTCAAATTTGACTTTTTTTTTTTTTTCTATTATGCACCAAATAAAAAAAAAACAAACTACAGCAATAAGTTCAGGCCTCGGGGTGCAGATTGTCCGTGGTTACGGCCCTATAAATCAGATTGTGCAACAAGGCAGCGCTGGCGGGCATCGAAGGAGTCTCCTGGAACAATCGGCACTTTAACGCAGTCGTGTTCCAAGAAAAAGTCATTTATGGAACAAGCGCGCTGTTGTCTCCCAATTTCCCAGAAAAAAAAAAAAACTATATATAATTTCAAGCAACTTTAAAAAAATATATATAGATTTATATATATATAAAAAAAAAAATTGCAAAAAAAAAAATTGCAAAATTTTTTTTTAAACTTTTGTGCATTAAGGCCAAAAATAAGAATTCTGTATCTTCTTTTATATGTGCAAATAATGATGCGGAAATAAAAATGTGGCGGTTAATGATTGACTGCACCGACAGCCGGGAGAAGGCACGACATAAAATTGGGGGTGAGGAGCCGCCGGCTCATCTTTGGAAATAGTGAAATTATTTGCACAGTGATTGGTGATTGGCGGCTCAGAGATCGGGGAGGGAGAGGAAAAAAAACACAAACTCAAAAAATAGGTCACCGCCACTTTAAAATAAAAAAACTTGCAGATTCAGCATGAAACATTCTTTGCACCAAGGCGATGTTTAAATGCAATTGTGCCAAGCGCTGCTCCGCCGCCGCCACCGCCGACCATCTGTCCAGTCCACGGAGCGGCTGCCCCCCAGAATCCACCACCCTAAAAAAAAAAAAACCTGAGAGGAAAAAGAATAAAAAAATAAAATAGAACTTTGCCCTAAAAAAAGCAGAAAACGGCGACACGTGAGCAGAAACGACCCCGCGTCTGGCACCGATTATTGGGCAAAGAGATAAAAAAAAGAGAATAAAAGGCAAAAATTTTTCACATATTCAAGTTTAAAAAACCCAAAACCCTTAACCCCCAAAACTTAGTAACCCCCCCCGAGACGGGCGGCGGCAGCTGCTGCCCCAGTGTGAGGCGCCTCACCCCCACATGCCGCTGCTACATGCACAGCACATGTGTCCCTGCAGGGTGGCGCTGGCTGTCAGGCCCCTTACCCCAGATGCAGTGCCAGGCGGGGGGCAGGAGGCATGGCTGCTGCTGCTGCTGCTGCAATGTGCTTGTCCTTTGGCCTGGATCTGCAGGCAGCGCTGTCAGGGCTGTCCATATGTCCTGGCACCTAGGTGGGGGCAGGGAGTACCTGGATCCATGCAGGTGAGGTGGGGGCTCAGTCCTCAGGCAGCGGTGGGGGGGCTGCAGGCATGGCAGCACTGCAGGCTGGGGGGCAGCACAGGGGCAGACACTGCACAGCAGCTGAACTAAACTTGTTTTCTGCAATCCCCTCCCATGGTCAGACAGCAGCTGAATGACAGGAGGCGCAGGGTCCTAAAGGCAGCAGCAGCCGCAGCAGCTCAGTCCTCCACCGCCCTGCTACGGTGTGCGTGTGCATACGTAAATACAGTGGCTTGTAAAAGTATTCACCCCCTTGGCATTTTTCGTGTTTTGCTTCCTCACAACTTGGAATTTTCACTGTTCTTTTGAGGGTTTGCATCAGTTCATGTAATAACGACAGCCGTGATCATTTGGTTTTCTTTTTATTGTGAAGAAAACAACAAATAGGACAAAATAACTAAAAACTTCAGTGTGCAAAACTATTCACCCCCCCCTTCCCTAAAGCAGCGTTCCCAACTCCAGTCCTCAAGGACCACCCACAGGTCATGTTTTCAGGATTTCCATTCACATTGCACAGGTGATGGAATTATCACTTCTGCGTTACTACGGGAATCCTGAAAACATGACCTGTTGGTGGCCTTGAGGACTGGAGTTGGGGAACACTGCCCTAAAGTCAGGACTTTGTGGAGCCTCCTTTTGCGGCAATTACAGCTGTAGTCGCTTTGGATAAGTCTCTATGAGATTTCCACAACTGGCCACTGGGATTTTTGCCCATTCCTCCAGACAAAACTGCTCCAGCTCCTTCCTGTTCGATGGTTTCCTCTGGTGAACAGCGATCTCCATGTCTGACCACAGATTCTCCAGTGGATTAAGCTCTGGGCTGTGACTCGGCCACTCCAGAACATTTACACATTTCCCCCTTAAACCACTCGAGTGTTGCTTTAGCAGTTTGCTTTGGGTCTTTGTCTTGTGGGTGAACCTCTGTCCCAGTCTCAAATCATTGACCGACTGAAAAATGTTTTGCTCCAGAATATTCCTGTATTTCGCACCATCCATCTTCCCCTCAACTAAGAACATTTCCCCTGTCCCTGCTGCTGAAAAACGTCACCACAGCATGATGCTGCCACCACCATGTTTCACTGTGTGGATGGTGTTCTTGGGGTGATTAGCTTGTTGCTTTGGTGCCAGACATAACCTTTACCTTGGTAACCAAAAATTTCAATTTTGGTCTAATCTGATCACAGCACCTTCCTCCATACATTTGGGGAGTCTCCTACATGTGTTTTGGCAAACTCAAAATGAGCCTTGCAATTTTTGTGTAAGTAAAGGCTTTTTTCTGCCCACTCTTCCATAAAGGCCACCTCTATGGAGTGAACGGCTTATTGTGGTCGTATGGAGAGATACTCCAGTCTCTGCTTGGGAACTCTGCAGCTCCTTCAGAGATACCTTTGGTCTCTGAGCTGCCTCTCTGATTAATGATGCCCTCCTTGCCCGAGCTAAGAGTTTTGGTGGACGCCCTCTCTTTTCCATTTCATGATAATGGATTTGATGGTGCTCCAGGGAAACTTCAGAGTTTGGGATATTTTTTTATAACCCAACCCTGACTTGTACTTCTCAACAACTTTGTCTTCCTGGAGTTGTTTGGAGATCTCCTTGGTCTTCATGGTGTTGTTTGGAGATTTCCTTGGTCTTCATGGTGTTGTTTGGAGATCTCCTTGGTCTTCATGGTGTTGTTTGGAGATCTCCTTGGTCTTCATGGTATTGTTTGGAGATCTCCTTGGTCTTCATGGTATTGTTTGGAGATCTCCTTGGTCTTCATGGTGTTGTTTGGAGATCTCCTTGGTCTTCGTGGTGTTGTTTGGAGATCTCCTTGGTCTTCATGGTGTTGTTTGGAGATCTCCTTGGTCTTCATGGTGTTGTTTGGAGATCTCCTTGGTCTTCATGGTGTTGTTTGGAGATCTCCTTGGTCTTTATAGTGTTGTTTGGAGATCTCCTTGGTCTTCATGGTGTTGTTTGGAGATCTCCTTGGTCTTCATGATGTTGTTTGGAGATCTCCTTGGTCTTTATAGTGTTGTTTGGAGATCTCCTTGGTCTTCATGGTGTTGTTTGGTTAGTGGTGCCTCTTGTTAATGGTGTTGCATCCTCTGTGGCCTTTCAGAAAAGGTAAAGTGTATATACTGACAGACATGTGACACTTAGATTGCACACAGGTGGACGTCCTGTCACTAAGAATGGGACTTATGAAGGGAACTGCACCAGAAACTTTTAGGGGCTTCATCGCAAAAGGGGTGAATACATATGCACATGCCAATTTTTAGTTATTTGATTCCATCAATGTAATTTTCTCACTTCTCCACCGTGTGCGTATGTATATACAGGGTATTCTACACTGACGCTCGTAATACGGGGTGTACACCTCTCGTGATCGGTATAGGAGGTGATCTATGCACGCTCGGTATACGAGGTGTCTGCCTCTCGCGCTCAGTATACGGGTTCTTCTATGCTGACGCTCGGTATACGAGGTGTCTGCCTCTCGCGCTCAGTATACGGGCTCTTCTATGCTGACGCTCGGTATACGAGGTGTCTGCCTCTCGCGCTCAGTATACGGGCTCTTCTATGCTGACGCTCGGTATACGGGGTGTCTGCCTCTCACACTCGGTATACGAGGTGTCTGCCTCTCATGCTCAGTATATTTATTTATTTACTTTAATTATATAGCGCTATCATACTCCGTATTCATATCATATTCATATATTTACTGTCATCATCATCGCTGTCCCCATTGGGGCTCACAGTCTAGATTCCCTATCAGTCTTTGGGGTTTGGGAGGAAATCCATTGAGAACGTGCAGACTCCTTGCAGATGTATACGGGGGTTTCCTATGCTGATGCTCGGTATACGAGGTGTACACCTCTTGCTTTTGGTATCAATGCTGACCCTTGATATATAAGGTGTCTGCCTCTCACGCTCAGTATACGAGCTCTTCTACGCTGACGCTCAGTATACAGAGCATACGCCGCTCACACTCGGTATACGGGGTGTTCTAAGCTGACGCTCAGTATACAAAGCATACGCCACTCAAACTCGGTATACGGGGTGTTCTATGCTGACGCTCAGTATACAGAGCATACGCCGCTCACACTCGGTATACGGGGTGTTCTACGCTGACCCTCAGTATACTGAGCATACGCCGCTCACACTCGGTATACGGGGTGTTCTACGCTGACACTCAGTATACAGAGCATACGCCGCTCACACTCGGTATACGGGGTGTTCTACGCTGACGCTCACTATACTGTGCATACGCCGCTCACACTCGGTATACGGGGTGTTCTACGCTGACACTCAGTATACAGAGCATACGCCACTCAAACTCGGTATACGGGGTGTTCTATGCTGACGCTCAGTATACAGAGCATACGCCGCTCACACTCGGTATACGGGGTGTTCTACGCTGACCCTCAGTATACTGAGCATACGCCGCTCACACTCGGTATACGGGGTGTTCTACGCTGACACTCAGTATACAGAGCATACGCCGCTCACACTCGGTATACGGGGTGTTCTACTCTGACGCTCACTATACTGTGCATACGCCGCTCACACTCGGTATACGGGGTGTTCTATGCTGACACTCAGTATACAGAGCATACGCCGCTCACACTCGGTATAGGGGGTGTTCTACGCAGACGCTCAGTATACAGATCATATGCCGCTCACACTCGGTATACGGGGAGTTCTATGCTGACGCTCACTATACAGATCATATGCCGCTCACACTCGGTATACGGGGAGTTCTACGCTGACGCTCAGTATACAGAGCATACGCCGCTCACACTCGGTATACGGGGTGTTCTACGCTGACGCTCACTATACTGTGCATACGCCGCTCACACTCGGTATACGGGGTGTTCTATGCTGACACTCAGTATACAGAGCATACGCCGCTCACACTCGGTATACGGGGTGTTCTACGCAGACGCTCAGTATACAGAGCATACGCCGCTCACACTCGGTATAGGGGGTGTTCTATGCTGACGCTCAGTATACAGATCATATGCCGCTCACACTCGGTATACGGGGAGTTCTACGCTGACACTCAGTATACAGAGCATACGCCGCTCACACTCGGTATACGGGGTGTTCTATGCTGACACTCAGTATACAGAGCATACGCCGCTCACACTCGGTATACGGGGTGTTCTACGCTGACACTCAGTATACAGAGCGTATGCCGCTCACACTCGGTATAGGGGGTGTTTTACGCTGACGCTCACTATACAGAGCATACGCCGCTCACACTCGGTATACGGGGTGTTCTACGCTGACGCTCAGTATACAGAGCATACTCCACTCACACTCAGTATACGGCGTGCTCTATGCTGACGCTCAGTATACTGAGCATACGCCGCTCACACTCGGTATACGGGGTGTTCTATGCTGACGCTCAGTATACAGAGCATACGCCGCTCACACTCGGTATACGGGGAGTTCTATGCTGACGCTCAGTATACAGAGCATACGCCGCTCACATTCGGTATACGGGGAGTTCTATGCTGACGCTCAGTATACAGAGCATACGCCGCTCACACTCAGTATACAGCGTGTTCTACGCTAACGCTCAGTATACAGAGCATACGCCGCTCACACTCGGTATACGGGGAGATCTACGCTGACGCTCAGTATACAGAGCATACGCCGCTCACACTCGGTATACGGGGTGTTCTACGCTGACGCTCAGTATACAGAGCATACGCCTCTCACACTCGGTATACGGGGAGATCTACGCTGACGCTCAGTATACAGAGCATACGCCGCTCACACTCGGTATAGGGGGTGTTCTACGCAGACGCTCAGTATACAGATCATATGCCGCTCACACTCGGTATACGGGGAGTTCTACTGTGACTCTCAGTATACAGAGCATACGCTGCTCATACTCGGTATACGGGGTGTTCTATGCTGACGCTCGGTATACTGAGCATACGCCGCTCACACTCGGTATACGGGGTGTTCTACGCTGACACTTAGTATACAGAGCATACGCCGCTCACACTCGGTATACGGGGAGTTCTACGCTGACACTCAGTATACAGAGCATACGCTGCTCATACTCGGTATACGGGGTGTTCTATGCTGACGCTCGGTATACTGAGCATACGCCGCTCACACTCGGTATACGGGGTGTTCTACGCTGACACTTAGTATACAGAGCATACGCCGCTCACACTCGGTATACGGGGTGTTCTACGCTGACACTCAGTATACAGAGCATACGCCGCTCACACTCGGTATACGGGGTGTTCTACTGTGACTCTCAGTATACAGAGCATACGCTGCTCATACTCGGTATACGGGGTGTTCTATGCTGACGCTCGGTATACTGAGCATACGCCGCTCACACTCGGTATACGGGGTGTTCTACGCTGACACTTAGTATACAGAGCATACGCCGCTCACACTCGGTATACGGGGAGTTCTACGCTGACACTCAGTATACAGAGCATAAGCCGCTCACACTCGGTATTCGGGGTGTTCTATGCTGACACTTAGTATACAGAGCATACGCCGCTCACACTCGGTATACGGGGAGTTCTACGCTGACACTCAGTATACAGAGCATACGCCGCTCACACTCGGTATACGGGGTGTTCTACTGTGACTCTCAGTATACAGAGCATACGCTGCTCATACTCAGTATACGGGGTGTTCTACGCTGACGCTCAGTATACTGAGCATACGCCGCTCACACTCGGTATACGGGGTGTTCTACGCTGACACTCAGTATACAGAGCACACGCCGCTCACACTCGGTATACGGGGTGTTCTCCGCTGACGCTCAGTATACAGAGCATACGCCGCTCACACACGGTATACGGGGTGTTCTACGCTGACGCTCAGTATACAGAGCATACGCCGCTCACACTCAGTATATGAGGTGCTCTACTCTGACACTCAGTATACAGAGCATACGCCGCTCACACTCGGCATATGGGGTTACACTATGCTGACGCTCAGTATACAGAGCATACGCCTCTCACACTCGGTATACGGGGAGATCTACGCTGACGCTCAGTATACAGAGCATACGCCGCTCACACTCGGTATAGGGGGTGTTCTACGCAGACGCTCAGAATACAGATCATATGCCGCTCACACTCGGTATACGGGGAGTTCTACGCTGACACTCAGTATACAGAGCATATGCCGCTCACACTCGGTATACGGGGTGTTCTACTGTGACTCTCAGTATACAGAGCATACGCTGCTCATACTCAGTATACGGGGTGTTCTACGCTGACGCTCAGTATGCAGAGCATATGCCGCTCACACTCGGTATACGGGGTGTTCTACTGTGACTCTCAGTATACAGAGTAGCAAAAAGAACTTCGGCACTCCATACATGAAAATATAAGAAATATTGTATCTAGACTAATGTCATTTTGAAAAATGAAGGTTTTTTGCGCATAATTTGGCCAATTTATGTGTGCCCATCAACCACGAGAAGGTCACCTTCGTATGATGGGAAACTACGCTATGCTACCACTGGATATGCCACTCTTGGGCTGTAAGCCTGTATGGACAATATGTCTCTGCTTGGGCTTTTAACCTACAATGTATGGGCTGGTAGAGCTAGTTAAAACCACCTGTGACTGAATGGGAGGGACACATGGTCAGAAAAAAGGCTGTCAAACTTCTAATAGTGTGAACACGTACCTGCTGCAATGCTCCAGGAGCGGGATCCCAAAAATGATTAATAGAAAAAAGAGAGGGGTCGCTCACTGGTCTATTCGGGTGCTCTGAAGAAAAGAGTAATCTCAATAGCAAAAAGAACTTCGGCACTCCATACATGAAAATATAAGAAATATTGTATCTAGACTAATGTCATTTTGAAAAATGAAGGTTTTTTGCGCATAATTTGGCCAATTTATGTGTGCCCATCAACCACGACAAGGTCACCTTCGTATGATGGGAAACTACGCTATGCTACCACTGGATATGCCACTCTTGGGCTGTAAGCCTGTATGGACAATATGTCTCTGCTTGGGCTTTTAACCTACAATGTATGGGCTGGTAGAGCATAGAACTCTACTCTGACACTCAGTATACAGAGCATACGCCGCTCACACTCGGCATATGGGGTTACACTATGCTGACGCTCAGTATACAGAGCATACGCTGCTCACATTCGGTATACGGGGTGTTCTACGCTGACACTCAGTATACAGATCATACGCCGCTCACACTCGGTATACGGGGTGTTCTATGCTGACGCTCAGTATACAGAGCATACGCCGCTCACACTCGGTATACGGGGTGTTCTACGCTGACGCTCAGTATACAAAGCATACGCCGCTCAAACTCTGTATATGGGGTGACACTATGCTGACACTCAGTATACAGAGCATACGCCGCTCACACTTAGTGTACGGGGTGTTCTATGCTGACACTCAGTATACAGATCATACGCCACTCACACTCGGTATACGAGGTGTTCTACGCTGACGCTCAGTATACAGAGCATACGCCGCTCACACTCGGTATACGGAGTGTTCTACGCTGACGCTCAGTATACAAAGCATACGCCGCTCAAACTCGGTATATGGGGTTACACTATGCTGACACTCAGTATACAGAGCATACGCCGCTCACACTTAGTGTACGGGGTGTTCTATGCTGACACTCAGTATACAGATCATACGCCACTCACACTCGGTATACGAGGTGTTCTACGCTGACGCTCAGTATACAAAGCATACGCCGCTCACCCTCGGTATACGGGGTGTTCTACGCTGACGCTCAGTATACAAAGCATACGCCGCTCAAACTCGGTATATGGGGTGACACTATGCTGACACTCAGTATACTGAGCATACGCCACTCACACTCGGTATACGGGGTGTTCTACGCTGATGCTCAGTATACAGAGCATACGCCGCTCACACTCAGTATACGGGGTGCTCTACTCTGACGCTCAGTATACAGAGCATACGCCGCTCACACTCAGTATACGGGGTGCTCTACTCTGACACTCAGTATACAGAGCATACGCCGCTCACACTCGGCATATGGAGTTACACTATGCTGACGCTCAGTATACGGAGCATACGCCGCTCACACTCGGTGTACCAGGTGTTCTATGCTGACACTCAGTATACAGAGCATACGCCACTCACACTCGGTATACGGGGTGTTCTATGCTGACGCTCAGTATACAGAGCATACCCCGCTCACACTCGGTATACGGCGTGTTCTACGCTGACGCTCAGTATACTGAGCATACGCCGCTCACACTCGGTATATGGGGGGTTCTACGTTGACACTTAGTATACAGAGCATACGCCGCTCACACTCAGTATACGGGGTGTTCTACGCTGACACTCAGTATACAGAGCATACGCAGCTCACACTCAGTATACGGGGTGTTCTACGCTGACGCTCAGTATACTGAGCATACGCCGCTCACACTCGGTATACGGGGTGTTCTATGCTGACACTCAGTATACAGAGCATACGCCGCTCACACTCAGTATACAGGGTGTTCCACGCTGACGCTCAGTATACTGAGCATACGCCACTCACACTCGGTATACAGGGTGCTCTATGCTGACACTCAGTATACAGAGCATACGCCGCTCACAATCGGTATACGGGGTGTTCTATGCTGACACTCAGTATATAGAGCATACGCCGCTCACTCTCGGTATACGGGGTGTTCTACGCTGACGCTCAGTATACAGAGCATACGCCGCTCACACTCGGTATACGGGGAGTTCTACGCTGACGCTCAGTATACGGCGCATACACCGCTCACGCTCGGTATGCGGGGAGTTCTATGCTGACACTCAGTATACAGAACATAAGCCGCTCACACTCGGTATACGGGGTGTTCTACGCTGACGCTCAGTATACAGAGCATACGCCGCTCACACTCGGTATACGGGGTGTTCTACGCTGACACTCAGTATACAGAGCATACGCCGCTCACACTCGGTATATGGGGTGTTCTATGCTGACACTCAGTATACAGAGCATACGCCGCTCACACTCGGTATACGGGGTGTTCTATGCTGACACTCAGTATACAGAACATAAGCCGCTCACTCTCGGTATACGGGGTGTTCTACGCTGACGCTCAGTATACAGAGCATACGCCGCTCACACTCGGTATACGGGGTGTTCTACGCTGACACTCAGTATACAGAGCATACGCCGCTCACACTCGGTATATGGGGTGTTCTATGCTGACACTCAGTATACAGAGCATACGCCGCTCACACTCGGTATACGGGGAATTCTACTCTGACACTCAGTATACAGAGCATACGCCACTCACACTCGGTATACGAGGTGTTCTATGCTGACGCTCAGTATACGGAGCATACGCCGCTCACACTCGGTATACGGGGTGTTCTACGCTGACGCTTAGTATACAGAGCATACGCCGCTCACACTCGGTATACGGGGTGTTCTACGCTGACACTCAGTATACAGAGCATACGCCGCTCACACTCAGTATACGGGGTGCTCTACTCTGACGCTCAGTATACAGAGCATACGCCGCTCACACTCAGTATACGGGGTGCTCTACTCTGACACTCAGTATACAGAGCATACGCTGCTCACACTCGGTATACGGGGTGTTCTATGCTGACGCTCAGTATACAGAGCATACCCCGCTCACACTCGGTATACGGGGTGTTCTATGCTGACGCTCAGTATACAGAGCATACGCCGCTCACACTCGGTATACGGGGTGTTCTACTTTGACGCTCAGTATACAGAGCATACGCCGCTCACACTCGGTATACGGGAATTCTATGCTGACACTCAGTATACAGAGCATACGCCGCTCACACTCGGTATACGGGGTGTTCTACTTTGACGCTCAGTATACAGAGCATACGCTGCTCACACTCAGTATACGGGGAGTTCTATGCTGACACTCAGTATACAGAGCATACGCCGCTCACACTCAGTATACGGGGAGTTCTATGCTGACGCTCAGTATACAGAGCATACCCCGCTCACACTCGGTATACGGGGTGTTCTACTTTGACGCTCAGTATACAGAGCATACGCCGCTCACACTCGGTATACGGGAATTCTATGCTGACACTCAGTATACAGAGCATAAGCCGCTCACACTCGGTATACGGGGTGTTCTACGCTGACACTCAGTATACAGAGCATACGCCGCTCACACTCGGTATACCGGGTGTTCTACTTTGACGCTCAGTATACAGAGCATACGCCGCTCACACTCGGTATACGGGAATTCTATGCTGACACTCAGTATACAGAGCATACGCCGCTCGCACTCGGGATACGGAGTGTTCTACGCTGACACTCAGTATACAGAGCATACTCCGCTCACACTCAGTATACGGGGTGTTCTACGCTGACGCTCAGTATACTGAGCATACACCGCTCGCACTCGGTATACGGGGAGTTCTATGCTGACGCTCAGTATACAGAGCATACGCCGCTCACACTCGGTGTACGGGGTGTTCTACGCTGAACTCAGTATACAGAGCATACGCCGCTCACACTCGGTGTAAAGGGAGTTGTACGCTGACACTCAGTATACAGAGCATACTCCGCTCACACTCGGTATACGGGGTGTTCTACGCTGAACTCAGTATACAGAGCATACGCCGCTCACACTCGGTATACGGGGTGTTCTATGCTGACGCTCAGTATACAGAGCATACGCTGCTCATACTCGGTATACGGGGTGTTCTATGCTGACGCTCAGTATACGGAGCATACGCCGCTCACACTCGGTATACGGGGTGTTCTACGCTGACGCTCAGTATACAGAGCATACGCCGCTCACACTCGGTATACGGGGTGTTCTACGCTGACACTCAGTATATAGAGCATACGCCGCTCACACTCAGTATACGGGGTGGTCTACTCTGACGCTCAGTATACAGAGCATACGCTGCTCATACTCGGTATACGGGGTGTTCTATGCTGACGCTCAGTATACAGAGCATACGCCGCTCACACTCGGTATACGGGGTGTTCTACGCTGACACTCAGTATATAGAGCATACGCCGCTCACACTCAGTATACGGGGTGGTCTACTCTGACGCTCAGTATACAGAGCATACGCCGCTCACACTCGGTATACGGGGTGTTCTACTTTGACGCTCAGTATACAGAGCATACTCCGCTCACACTCAGTATACGGGGTGTTCTACGCTGACGCTCAGTATACTGAGCATACGCCGCTCGCACTCGGTATACGGGGAGTTCTATGCTGACGCTCAGTATACAGAGCATACGCCGCTCACACTCGGTATACGGGGTGTTCTATGCTGACACAGTATACAGAGCATACGCCGCTCACACTCGGTATATGGGGTGTTCTATGCTGACGCTCAGTATACAGAGCATACGCTGCTCATACTCAGTATACGGGGTGTTCTACGCTGACGCTCAGTATACTGAGCATACGCCGCTCGCACTCGGTATACGGGGAGTTCTATGCTGACGCTCAGTATACAGAGCATACGCCGCTCACACTCGGTGTACGGGGTGTTCTACGCTGACACTCAGTATACAGAGCATACGCCGCTCACACTCGGTATACGGGGTGTTCTACTCTGACGCTCAGTATACAGAGCATACGCCGCTCACACTCGGTATACGGGGTGTTCTACTTTGACGCTCAGTATACAGAGCATACGCCGCTCACACTCCGTATACGGGAATTCTATGCTGACACTCAGTATACAGAGCATACGCCGCTCACACTCGGTAAACGGGGTGTTATACGCTGACACTCAGTATACAGAGCATACGCCGCTCACACTCGGTATACGGGGAGTTCTACGCTGACACTCAGTATACAGAGCATACGCCGCTCACACTCGGTATACGGGGTGTTCTATGCTGACGCTCAGTATACGGAGCATACGCCGCTCACACTCGGTATACGGGGAATTCTACTCTGACACTCAGTATACAGAGCATAAGCCGCTCACACTCGGTATACGGAGTGTTCTACGCTGACACTCAGTATACAGAGCATACGCCGCTCACACTCCGTATACGGGAATTCTATACTGACACTCAGTATACAGAGCATAAGCCGCTCACACTCGGTAAACGGGGTGTTCTATGCTGACGCTGAGTATACGGAGCATACGCCGCTCACACTCGGTATACGGGGAATTCTACTCTGACACTCAGTATACAGAGCATACGCCGCTCACACTCGGTATACAGGGTGTTCTACGCTGACGCTCAGTAAACAGAGCATACGACGCTCACACTCGGTATACGGGGTGTTCTACGCTGACGCTCAGTATACAGAGCATACGCCGCTCACACTCGGTATACGGGGAGTTCTACGCTGACACTCAGTATACAGAGCATACGCCGCTCACACTCGGTATACGGGGTGTTCTATGCTGACGCTCAGTATACGGAGCATACGCCGCTCACACTCGGTATACGGGGAATTCTACTCTGACACTCAGTATACAGAGCATACGCCGCTCACACTCGGTATACAGGGTGTTCTACGCTGACGCTCAGTAAACAGAGCATACGACGCTCACACTCGGTATACGGGGTGTTCTACGCTGACGCTCAGTATACAGAGCATACGCCGCTCACACTCGGTATACGGGGTGTTCTACGCTGACGCTCAGTATACAGAGCATACGCCGCTCACACTCGGTATACGGGGAGTTCTACGCTGACGCTCAGTATACAGAGCATACGCCGCTCACACTCGGTATACGGGGTGTTCTACGCTGACGCTCAGTATACAAAGCATACGCCACTCAAACTCGGTATATGGGGTGACACTATGCTGACGCTCAGTATACGGAGCATACGCCGCTCACACTTGGTATACGTGGTGTTCTACGCTGACACTCAGTATACAGAGCATACGCCGCTCACACTCGGTATACGTGGTGTTCTACGCTGACACTCAGTATACAGAGCATACGCCGCTCACACTCGGTATAGGGGGTGTTCTATGCTGACACTCAGTAAACAGAGCATACGCCGCTCACACTCGGTATAGGGGGTGTTCTACGCAGACGCTCAGTATACAGATCATATGCCGCTCACACTCGGTATACGGGGTGTTCTATGCTGACGCTCAGTATACAGAGCATACGCCGCTCACACTAGGTATACGGGGTGTTCTATGCTGACACTCAGTATACAGAGCATACGCCGCTCACACTCGGTATAGGGGGTGTTCTACGCAGACGCTCAGTATACAGATCATATGCCGCTCACACTCGGTATACGGGGTGTTCTATGCTGACGCTCAGTATACAGATCATATGCCACTCACACTCGGTATACGGGGAGTTCGACGCTGACACTCAGTATACAGAGCATACGCCGCTCACACTCGGTATACGGGGTGTTCTATGCTGACACTCAGTATACAGAGCATACGCCGCTCACACTCGGTATACGGGGTGTTCTACGCTGACACTCAGTATACAGAGCATACGCCGCTCACACTCGGTATAGGGGGTGTTTTACGCTGACGCTCAGTATACAGAGCATACGCCGCTCACACTCGGTATAGGGGGTGTTCTACGCTGACTCTCAGTATACAGAGCATACTCCGCTCACACTCAGTATACGGCGTGCTCTATGCTGACGCTCAGTATACTGAGCATACGCCGCTCACACTCGGTATACGGGGTGTTCTATGCTGACACTCAGTATACAGAGCATACGCCGCTCACACTCGGTATAGGGGGTGTTCTACGCAGACACTCAGTATACAGATCATATGCCGCTCACACTTGGTATACGGGGAGTTCTACGCTGACACTCAGTATACAGAGCATACGCCGCTCACACTCGGTATACGGGGTGTTCTATGCTGACACTCAGTATACAGAGCATACGCCGCTCACACTCGGTATACGGGGTGTTCTACGCTGACACTCAGTATACAGAGCGTACGCCGCTCACACTCGGTATACGGGGTGTTTTACGCTGACGCTCAGTATACAGAGCATACGCCGCTCACACTCGGTATACGGGGTGTTCTACGCTGACTCTCAGTATACAGAGCATACTTCGCTCACACTCAGTATACGGGGTGTTCTCCGCTGACGCTCAGTATACAGAGCATACGCCGCTCACACTCGGTATACGGGGTGTTCTCCGCTGACGCTCAGTATACAGAGCATACGCCGCTCACACACGGTATACGGGGTGTTCTACGCTGACGCTCAGTATACAGAGCATACGCCGCTCACACTCAGTATACGAGGTGCTCTACTCTGACACTCAGTATACAGAGCATACGCCGCTCACACTCGGCATATGGGGTTACACTATGCTGACGCTCAGTATACGGAGCATACGCCGCTCACACTCGGTGTACGGGGTGTTCTATGCTGACACTCAGCATACAGATCATACGCCACTCACACTCGGTATACGGGGTGTTCTACGCTGACGCTCAGTATACAGAGCATACGCCGCTCACACTCGGTATACGGGGTGTTCTATGCTGACACTCAGTATACAGAGCATACGCTGCTCACACTCGGTATAGGGGGTGTTCTACGCTGACACTCAGTATACAGAGCATACGCTGCTCACACTCGGTATACGGGGTGTTCTATGCTGACACTTAGTATACAGAGCATACGCCGCTCACATTCGGTATACGGGGTGTTCTACGCTGACGCTCAGTATACTGAGCATACGCCGCTCACACTCGGTATACGGGGTGTTCTACGCTGACGCTCAGTACACAGACCATACGCCGCTCACACTCGGTATACGAGGTGTTCTACGCTGATGCTCAGTATACAGAGCATACGCCGCTCACACTCGGTATACGGGGAGTTCTATGCTGACACTCAGTATACAGAGCATACGCCGCTCACACTAGGTATACGGGTATTCTATGCTGACACTCAGTATACAGAGCGCACGCTGCTCACATTCGGTATACGGGGTGTTCTACGCTGACGCTCAGTATACTGAGCATACGCCGCTCACACTCGGTATACGGGGTGTTCTACGCTGACGCTCAGTACACAGACCATACGCCGCTCACACTCGGTATACGGGGTGTTCTACGCTGATGCTCAGTATACAGAGCATACGCCGCTCACACTCGGTATACGGGGAGTTCTATGCTGACACTCAGTATACAGAGCATACGCCGCTCACACTCGGTATACGGGGTGTTCTATGCTGACGCTCAGTATACAGAGCATACGCCGCTCACACTCGGTATATGGGGTGACACTATGCTGACACTCAGTATACAGAGCATACGCCGCTCACACTTAGAGTACGGGGTGTTCTATGCTGACACTCAGTATACAGAGCATACGCCACTCACACTCGGTATACGAGGTGCTCTACGCTGACGCTCAGTATACAAACCATACGCCGCTCAAACTCGGTATATGGGGTTACACTATGCTGACGCTCAGTATACGGAGCATACGCCGCTCACACTTAGTGTACGGGGTGTTCTATGCTGACACTCAGTATACAGATCATACGCCACTCACACTCGGTATACGAGGTGTTCTACGCTGACGCTCAGTATACAGAGCATACGCCGCTCACATTCGGTATACGGGGTGTTCTATGCTGACACTCAGTATACAGAGCATACGCTGCTCACACTCGGTATAGGAGGTGTTCTACGCTGACACTCAGTATACAGAGCATACGCTGCTCACACTCGGTATACGGGGTGTTCTATGCTGACACTTAGTATACAGAGCATATGCCGCTCACACTCGGTATACGGGGTGTTCTATGCTGACGCTCACTATACTGTGCATACGCCGCTCACACTCGGTATACGGGATGTTCTACGCTGATGCTCAGTATACAGAGCATACGCCGCTCACACTCGGTATACGGGGTGTTCTATGCTGACGCTCACTATACTGTGCATACGCCGCTCACACTCGGTATACGGGGTGTTCTATGCTGACGCTCACTATACTGTGCATACGCCGCTCACATTCGGTATACGGGGTGTTCTACGCTGACGCTCAGTACACAGACCATACGCCGCTCACACTCGGTATACGGGGTGTAATATGCTGACGCTCAGTACACAGACCATACGCCGCTCACACTCGGTATACGGGGAGTTCTACGCTGATGCTCAGTATACAGAGCATACGCCGCTCACACTCGGTATACGGGGTGTTCTATGCTGACGCTCACTATACTGTGCATACGCCGCTCACACTCGGTATACGGGGTGTTCTACGCTGACGCTCAGTACACAGACCATACGCCGCTCACACTCGGTATACGGGGTGTTCTACGCTGATGCTCAGTATACAGAGCATACGCCGCTCACACTCGGTATACGGGGAGTTCTATGCTGACACAGTATACAGAGCATACGCCGCTCACACTCGGTATACGGGGTGTTCTACGCTGACGCTCAGTATACAGAGCGCACGCTGCTCACATTCGGTATACGGGGTGTTCTACGCTGACACTCAGTATACATAGCATACGCCGCTCACACTCGGTATACGGGGTGTTCTACGCTGACGCTCAGTATACAAAGCATACGCCGCTCAAACTCGGTATATGGGGTGACACTATGCTGACACTCAGTATACAGAGCATACGCCGCTTACACTCGGTATACGGGGAGTTCTATGCTGACGCTCAGTATACAGAGCATACGCCGCTCACACTCAGTATACGGCGTGTTCTACGATGACTTTCAGTATACTGAGCATACGCCACTCACACTCGGTATACGGGGTGTTCTACGCTGACGCTCAGTATACAGAGCATACGCCGCTCACACTCAGTATACGGGGTGCTCTACTCTGACGCTCAGTATACAGAGCATACGCCGCTCACACTCAGTATACAGGGTGCTCTACTCTGACACTCAGTATACGGAGCATACGCCGCTCACACTCGGTGTACCAGGTGTTCTATGCTGACACTCAGTATACAGAGCATACGCCGCTCACACTCAGTATACAGGGTGCTCTACTCTGACACTCAGTATACGGAGCATACGCCGCTCACACTCGGTGTACCAGGTGTTCTATGCTGACGCTCAGTATACAGAGCATACCCCGCTCACACTCGGTATACGGGGTGTTCTACTTTGACGCTCAGTATACAGAGCATACGCCGCTCACACTCGGTATACGGGAATTCTATGCTGACACTCAGTATACAGAGCATAAGCCGCTCACACTCGGTATACGGGGTGTTCTACGCTGACACTCAGTATACAGAGCATACCCCGCTCACACTCGGTATACGGAGTGTTCTACGCTGACACTCAGTATACAGAGCATACTCCGCTCACACTCAGTATACGGGGTGTTCTACGCTGACGCTCAGTATACTGAGCATACGCCGCTCGCACTCGGTATACGGGGAGTTCTATGCTGACGCTCAGTTTACAGAGCATACGCCGCTCACACTCGGTGTACGGGGTGTTCTACGCTGACACTCAGTATACAGAGCATACGCCGCTCACACTCGGTATACGGGGTGTTCTATGCTGACGCTCAGTATACAGAGCATACGCTGCTCATACTCAGTATACGGGGTGTTCTACTCTGACGCTCAGTATACAGAGCATACGCTGCTCACACTCAGTATACGGGGTGTTCTACTCTGACGCTCAGTATACAGAGCATACGCCGCTCACACTCGGTATAGGGGGTGTTCTATGCTGACACTCAGTATACAGAGCATACGCCGCTCACACTCAGTATACGGGGAGTTCTATGCTGACGCTAAGTATACAGAGCATACCCCGCTCACACTCGGTATACGGGGTGTTCTACTTTGACGCTCAGTATACAGAGCATACGCCGCTCACACTCGGTATACGGGGTGTTCTATGCTGACGCTCAGTATACAGACCATATGCCGCTCACACTCGGTATACGGGGAGTTCTACGCTGACGCTCAGTATACAGAGCATACGCCGCTCACACTCGGTATACGGGGAGTTCTACGCTGACACTCAGTATACAGAGCATACGCCGCTCACACTCGGTATACGGGGTGTTCTATGCTGACGCTCAGTATACAGAGCATACGCCGCTCCCATTCGGTATACGGGGTGTTCTACGCTGACACTCAGTATACAGAGCATACGCCGCTCACACTCGGTATACGGGGTGTTCTACTCTGACGCTCAGTATACAGAGCATACGCCGCTCACACTCAGTATACGGGAATTCTATGCTGACACTAAGTATACAGAGCATAAGCCGCTCACACTCGGTATACGGGGTGTTATACGCTGACACTCAGTATACAGAGCATACGCCGCTCACACTCGGTATACGGGGAGTTCTACGCTGACACTCAGTATACAGAGCATACGCCGCTCATACTCGTTATACGGGTTGTTCTATGCTGACGCTCAGTATACGGAGCATACGCCGCTCACACTCGGTATACGGGTATTCTATGCTGACACTCAGTATACAGAGCATACGCTGCTCACACTCAGTATACGGGGTGTTCTACTCTGACGCTCAGTATACAGAGCATACGCCGCTCACACTCGGTATAGGGGGTGTTCTATGCTGACACTCAGTATACAGAGCATACGCCGCTCACACTCAGTATACGGGGAGTTCTATGCTGACGCTAAGTATACAGAGCATACCCCGCTCACACTCGGTATACGGGGTGTTCTACTTTGACGCTCAGTATACAGAGCATACGCCGCTCACACTCGGTATACGGGGTGTTCTATGCTGACGCTCAGTATACAGACCATACGCCGCTCACACTCGGTATACGGGGAGTTCTACGCTGACGCTCAGTATACAGAGCATACGCCGCTCACACTCGGTATACGGGGAGTTCTACGCTGACACTCAGTATACAGAGCATACGCTGCTCACACTCGGTATACGGGGTGTTCTATGCTGACGCTCAGTATACAGAGCATACGCCGCTCCCATTCGGTATACGGGGTGTTCTACGCTGACACTCAGTATACAGAGCATACGCCGCTCACACTCGGTATACGGGGTGTTCTACTCTGACGCTCAGTATACAGAGCATACGCCGCTCACACTCGGTATACGGGAATTCTATGCTGACACTAAGTATACAGAGCATAAGCCGCTCACACTCGGTATACGGGGTGTTATACGCTGACACTCAGTATACAGAGCATACGCCGCTCACACTCGGTATACGGGGAGTTCTACGCTGACACTCAGTATACAGAGCATACGCCGCTCACACTCGTTATACGGGTTGTTCTATGCTGACGCTCAGTATACGGAGCATACGCCGCTCACAATCGGTATACGGGTATTCTATGCTGACACTCAGTATACAGAGCATAAGCCGCTCACACTCGGTATACGGGGTGTTCTATGCTGACGCTCAGTATACGGAGCATACGCCGCTCACACTCGGTATACGGGGAATTCTACTCTGACACTCAGTATACAGAGCATACGCCGCTCACACTCGGTATACGGGGAGTTCTATGCTGACACTTAGTATACAGAGCATACGCCGCTCACACTCGGTATACGGGGTGTTCTACGCTGACGCTCAGTAAACAGAGCATACGACGCTCACACTCGGTATACGGGGAGTTCTATGCTGACACTTAGTATACAGAGCATACGCCGCTCACACTCGGTATACTGGGTGTTCTACGCTGACGCTCAGTATACAGAGCATACGCCGCTCACACTCGGTATACGGGGTGTTCTATGCTGACACTTAGTATACAGAGCATACGCCGCTCACACTCGGTATACGGGGTGTTCTACGCTGACGCTCAGTATACAGAGCATACGCCGCTCACACTCGGTATGCGGGGTGTTCTATGCTGACACTCAGTATACAGAGCATACGCCGCTCACACTCGGTATACGGGGTGTTCTACGCTGACGCTCAGTATACAGAGCATACGACGCTCACACTCGGTATACGGGGTGTTCTACGCTGACACTCAGTATACAGAGCATACGCCGCTCACACTCTGTATATGGGGAGTTCTACACTGACACTCAGTATACAGAGCATACGCCGCTCACACTCGGTGTATGGGGAGTTCTACGCTGACACTCAGTATACAGATCATACGCCGCTCACACTCGGTATACGGGGTGTTCTACGCTGACACTCAGTATACAGATCATACGCCGCTCACACTCGGTATACGGGGTGTTCTACGCTGACACTCAGTATACAGAGCATACGCCGCTCACACTCGGTATAGGGGGTGTTCTACGCTGACGCTCAGTATACAGATCATATGCCGCTCACACTCTGTATACGGGGTGTTCTACGCTGACACTCAGTATACAGATCATACGCCGCTCACACTCGGTATAGGGGGTGTTCTACGCTGACACTCAGTATACAGATCATACGCCGCTCACACTCTGTATACGGGGTGTTCTACGCTGACACTCAGTATACAGAGCATACGCCGCTCACACTCGGTATACGGGGAGTTCTACGCTGACACAGTATACAGAGCATACGCCGCTCACACTCGGTGTATGGGGAGTTCTACGCTGACACTCAGTATACAGAGCATACGCTGCTCACACTCGGTGTAAAGGGAGTTGTACGCTGACACTCAGTATACAGATCATACGCCTCTCACACTCGGTATACGGGGTGTTCTACGCTGACACTCAGTATACAGATCATACGCCGCTCACACTCGGTATACGGGGTGTTCTACGCTGACACTCAGTATACCGAGCATACGCCGCTCACACTCGGTATAGGGGGTGTTCTACGCTGACGCTCAGTATACAGAGCATACGCCGCTCACACTCGGTATACGGGGAGTTCTACGCTGACACTCAGTATACAGATCATACGCCGCTCGCACTCGGTATACGGAGTGTTCTACGCTGACACTCAGTATACAGAGCATACGCCGCTCACACTCGGTGTACGGGGAGTTCTACGCTGACGCTCAGTATACAGAGCATACGCTGCTCACACTCGGTGTAAAGGGAGTTGTACGCTGACACTCAGTATACAGATCATACGCCTCTCACACTCGGTATACGGGGTGTTCTACGCTGACACTCAGTATACAGATCATACGCCGCTCACACTCGGTATACGGGGTGTTCTACGCTGACACTCAGTATACCGAGCATACGCCGCTCACACTCGGTATAGGGGGTGTTCTACGCTGACGCTCAGTATACAGAGTATACGCCGCTCACACTCGGTATACGGGGAGTTCTACGCTGACACTCAGTATACAGATCATACGCCGCTCGCACTCGGTATACGGAGTGTTCTACGCTGACACTCAGTATACAGAGCATACGCCGCTCACACTCGGTGTACGGGGAGTTCTACGCTGACGCTCAGTATACTGAGCATACGCCGCTCACACTTGGTATACGGGGTGTTCTACGCTGACACTCAGTATACAGAGCATACGCCGCTCACACTCGGTATACGGGGAGTTCTACGCTGACACTCAGTATACAGAGCATACGCCACTCACACTCGGTATACGGGGTGTTCTACGCTGACACTCAGTATACAGAGCATACGCCGCTCACACTCGGTATACGGGGTGTTCTGCGCTGACACTCAGTATACAGAGCATACGCCGCTCACACTAGGTATACGGGGAGTTCTACGCTGACACTCAGTATACAGAGCATACGCCGCTCACACTCGGTATACGGGGAGTTCTATGCTGACACTCAGTATACAGAGCATACGCCGCTCACACTAGGTATACGGGGAGTTCTACGCTGACACTCAGTATACAGAGCATACGCCGCTCACACTCGGTATACGGGGAGTTCTATGCTGACACTCAGTATACAGAGCATACGCCGCTCACACTCGGTATACGGGAATTCTATGCTGACACTCAGTATACAGAGCATAAGCCGCTCACACTCGGTATACGGGGTGTTATACGCTGACACTCAGTATACAGAGCATACGCCGCTCACACTCGGTATACGGGGAGTTCTACGCTGACACTCAGTATACAGAGCATACGCCGCTCACACTCGGTATACGGGGTGTTCTATGCTGACGCTCAGTATACGGAGCATACGCCGCTCACACTCGGTATACGGGTATTCTATGCTGACACTCAGTATACAGAGCATAAGCCGCTCACACTCGGTATACGGGGTGTTCTACGCTGACACTCAGTATACAGAGCATACGCCGCTCACACTCGGTATACGGGGAGTTCTACGCTGACACTCAGTATACAGAGCATACGCCGCTCACACTCGGTATACGGGGTGTTCTATGCTGACGCTCAGTATACGGAGCATACGCCGCTCACACTCGGTATACGGGGAATTCTACTCTGACACTCAGTATACAGAGCATACGCCGCTCACACTCGGTATACGGGGAGTTCTATGCTGACACTTAGTATACAGAGCATACGCCGCTCACACTCGGTATACGGGGTGTTCTACGCTGACGCTCAGTAAACAGAGCATACGACGCTCACACTCGGTATACGGGGAGTTCTATGCTGACACTTAGTATACAGAGCATACGCCGCTCACACTCGGTATACGGGGTGTTCTACGCTGACACTCAGTATACAGAGCATACGCCGCTCACACTCGTTATACGGGGAGTTCTACGCTGACGCTCAATATACAGAGCATACGGCGCTCACACTCGGTATACGGGGTGTTCTACGCTGACACTCAGTATACAGAGCATACGCTGCTCATACTCGGTGTATGGGGAGTTCTACGCTGACACTCAGTATACAGAGCATACGCCGCTCACACTCTGTATATGGGGAGTTCTACACTGACACTCAGTATACAGAGCATACGCCGCTCACACTCGGTGTATGGGGAGTTCTACGCTGACACTCAGTATACAGAGCATACGCCGCTCACACTCGGTGTAAAGGGAGTTGTACGCTGACACTCAGTATACAGATCATACGCCGCTCACACTCGGTATACGGGGTGTTCTACGCTGACACTCAGTATACAGATCATACGCCGCTCACACTCGGTATACGGGGTGTTCTACGCTGACACTCAGTATACAGAGCATACGCCGCTCACACTCGGTATAGGGGGTGTTCTACGCTGACGCTCAGTATACAGAGCATACGCCGCTCACACTCGGTATACGGGGAGTTCTACGCTGACACAGTATACAGAGCATACGCCGCTCACACTCGGTGTATGGGGAGTTCTACGCTGACACTCAGTATACAGAGCATACGCCGCTCACACTCGGTGTAAAGGGAGTTGTACGCTGACACTCAGTATACAGAGCATACGCCTCTCACACTCGGTATACGGGGTGTTCTACGCTGACACTCAGTATACAGATCATACGCCGCTCACACTCGGTATACGGGGTGTTCTACGCTGACACTCAGTATACAGAGCATACGCCGCTCACACTCGGTATAGGGGGTGTTCTACGCTGACGCTCAGTATACAGAGCATACGCCGCTCACACTCGGTATACGGGGAGTTCTACACTGACGCTCAGTATACAGATCATACGCCGCTCGCACTCGGTATACGGAGTGTTCTACGCTGACACTCAGTATACAGAGCATACGCCGCTCACACTCGGTGTACGGGGAGTTCTACGCTGACGCTCAGTATACTGAGCATACGCCGCTCACACTTGGTATACGGGGTGTTCTACGCTGACACTCAGTATACAGAGCATACGCCGCTCACACTCGGTATACGGGGAGTTCTACGCTGACACTCAGTATACAGAGCATACGCCGCTCACACTCGGTATACGGGGAGTTCTACGCTGACACAGTATACAGAGCATACGCCGCTCACACTCGGTGTACGGGGTGTTCTGCGCTGACACTCAGTATACAGAGCATACGCCGCTCACACTAGGTATACGGGGAGTTCTACGCTGACACTCAGTATACAGAGCATACGCCGCTCACACTCGGTATACGGGGAGTTCTATGCTGACACTCAGTATACAGAGCATACGCCGCTCACACTCGGTATACGGGGAGTTCTATGCTGACACTCAGTATACAGAGCATACGCCGCTCACACTCGGTATACGGGGTGTTCTACTCTGACGCTCAGTATACAGAGCATACGCTGCTCATACTCGGTATACGGGGAGTTCTACGCTGACACAGTATACAGAGCATACGCCACTCACACTCGGTATAGGGGGTGTTCTATGCTGACACTCAGTATACAGAGCATACGCTGCTCACACTCGGTATACGGGGTGTTCTACGCTGACGCTCAGTATACAGAGCATACGCCGCTCACATTCGGTATACGGGGTGTTCTACGCTGACACTCAGTACACAGACCATACGCCGCTCACACTCGGTATACGGGATGTTCTACTTTGACTCTCAGTATACAGAGCATACGCCGCTCACACTCGGTATACGGGGAGTTCTATGCTGACACTCAGTATACAGAGCATACGCCGCTCACACTCGGTATACGGGGAGTTCTATGCTGACGCTCAGTATACAGAGCATACGCTGCTCATACTCGGTATACCGGGAGTTCTATGCTGACGCTCAGTATACAGAGCATACCCCGCTCACACTCGGTATATGGGGAGTTCTATGCTGACACTCAGTATACAGAGCATACGCCGCTCACACTCAGTATACGGGGAGTTCTATGCTGACGCTCAGTATACAGAGCATACGCCGCTCACACTCAGTATACGGGGAGTTCTATGCTGACACTCAGTATACAGAGTATACGCCGCTCACACTCAGTATACCGGGAGTTCTATGCTGACGCTCAGTATACAGAGCATACCCCGCTCACACTCAGTATACGGGGAGTTCTATGCTGACGCTCAGTATACAGAGCATACGCCGCTCACACTAAGTATACGGGGAGTTCTATGCTGACACTCAGTATACAGAGCATACGCCGCTCACACTCAGTATACCGGGAGTTCTATGCTGACGCTCAGTATACAGAGCATACGCCGCTCACACTCGGTATACGGGGTGTTCTACTCTGACGCTCAGTATACAGAGCATACGCCGCTCACACTCGGTATACGGGAATTCTATGCTGACACTCAGTATACAGAGCATAAGCCGCTCACACTCGGTATACGGGGTGTTATACGCTGACACTCAGTATACAGAGCATACGCCGCTCACACTCGGTATACGGGGAGTTCTACGCTGACACTCAGTATACAGAGCATACGCCGCTCACACTCGGTATACGGGGTGTTCTATGCTGATGCTCAGTATACGGAGCATACGCCGCTCACACTCGGTATACGGGTATTCTATGCTGACACTCCGTATACAGAGCATAAGCCGCTCACACTCGGTATACGGGGAGTTCTACTCTGACACTCAGTATACAGAGCATACGCCGCTCACACTCGGTATACGGGGTGTTCTACGCTGACGCTCAGTAAACAGAGCATACGACGCTCACACTCGGTATAGGGGGTGTTCTACGCTGACGCTCAGTATACAGAGCATACGCCGCTCACACTCGGTATACGGGGTGTTCTACGCTGACGCTCAGTATACAGAGCATACGACGCTCACACTCGGTATACGGGGTGTTCTACGCTGACACTCAGTATACAGAGCGTACGCCGCTCACACTCGGTATAGGGGGTGTTCTACGCTGACACTCAGTATACAGAGCATATGCCGCTCACATTCGGTATACGGGGTGTTCTACGCTGACACTCAGTATACAGAGCATACGCCGCTCACACTCGTTATACGGGGAGTTCTACGCTGACGCTCAATATACAGAGCATACGGCGCTCACACTCGGTATACGGGGAGTTCTACGCTGACGCTCAATATACAGAGGATAAGCCGCTCACACTCTGTATATGGGGAGTTCTACGCTGACACTCAGTATACAGAGCATACGCCGCTCACACTCGGTATACGGGGTGTTCTACGCTGACACTCAGTATACAGAGCATACGCCTCTCACACTCGGTATACGGGGAGTTCTACGCTGACGCTCAGTATACAGAGCATACGCCGCTCACACTCGGTATACGGGGAGTTCTACGCTGACACAGTATACAGAGCATACGCCGCTCACACTCGGTGTACGGGGAGTTCTATGCTGACGCTCAGTATACAGAGCATACGCCGCTCACACTAGGTATATGGGGAGTTCTACGCTGACACTCAGTATACAGAGCATACGCCGCTCACACTCGGTATACGGGGAGTTCTATGCTGACACTCAGTATACAGAGCATACGCCGCTCACACTCGGTATACGGGGAGTTCTATGCTGACACTCAGTATACAGAGCATACGCCGCTCACACTCGGTATACTGGGTGTTCTAAACTGACACTCAGTATACAGAGCATACGCCGCTCACACTCGGTATACGGGGTGTTCTACGCTGACGCTCAGTATACAGAGCATACGCCGCTCACACTCGGTATACGGGGAGTTCTACGCTGACACAGTATACAGAGCATACGCCACTCACACTCGGTATAGGGGGTGTTCTATGCTGACACTCAGTATACAGAGCATACGCTGCTCACACTTGGTATACGGGGTGTTCTACGCTGACGCTCAGTATACAGAGCATACGCCGCTCACACTCGGTATACGGGGAGTTTTACGCTGACACTCAGTATACAGATCATACGCCGCTCGCACTCGGTATACGGAGTGTTCTACGCTGACACTCAGTATACAGAGCATACGCCGCTCACACTCGGTGTACGGGGAGTTCTACGCTGACGCTCAGTATACTGAGCATACGCCGCTCACACTTGGTATACGGGGTGTTCTACGCTGACACTCAGTATACAGAGCATACGCCGCTCACACTCGGTATACGGGGAGTTCTACGCTGACACTCAGTATACAGAGCATACGCCACTCACACTCGGTATACTGGGTGTTCTACGCTGACACTCAGTATACAGAGCATACGCCGCTCACACTCGGTATACGGGGTGTTCTACGCTGACACTCAGTATACAGAGCATACACCGCTCACACTAGGTATACGGGGAGTTCTATGCTGACACTCAGTATACAGAGCATACGCCGCTCACACTCGGTATACGGGGAGTTCTATGCTGACACTCAGTATACAGAGCATACGCCGCTCACACTAGGTATACGGGGAGTTCTACGCTGACACTCAGTATACAGAGCATACGCCGCTCACACTCGGTATACGGGGAGTTCTATGCTGACACTCAGTATACAGAGCATACGCCGCTCACACTCGGTATACGGGGTGTTCTACGCTGACTCTCAGTATACAGAGCATACGCCGCTCACACTCGGTATACGGGGAGTTCTACGCTGACACAGTATACAGAGCATACGCCGCTCACACTCGGTATACGGGGTGTTCTACTCTGACGCTCAGTATACAGAGCATACGCCGCTCACACTCGGTGTATGGGGAGTTCTATGCTGACGCTCAGTATACAGAGCATACGCCGCTCACACTAGGTATATGGGGAGTTCTACGCTGACACTCAGTATACAGAGCATACGCCGCTCACACTCGGTATACGGGGAGTTCTATGCTGACACTCAGTATACAGAGCATACGCCGCTCACACTCGGTATACGGGGAGTTCTATGCTGACACTCAGTATACAGAGCATACGCCGCTCACACTCGGTATACTGGGTGTTCTACGCTGACACTCAGTATACAGAGCATACGCCGCTCACACTCGGTATACGGGAATTCTATGCTGACGCTCAGTATACAGAGCATACGCCGCTCACACTCTGTATACGGGGTGTTCTACGCTGACGCTCAGTATACAGAGCATACGCCGCTCACACTCGGTATACGGGGAGTTCTACGCTGACACAGTATACAGAGCATACGCCACTCACACTCGGTATAGGGGGTGTTCTATGCTGACACTCAGTATACAGAGCATACGCCGCTCACACTCGGTATACGGGGAGTTCTACGCTGACACAGTATACAGAGCATACGCCACTCACACTCGGTATAGGGGGTGTTCTATGCTGACACTCAGTATACAGAGCATACGCCGCTCACACTCGGTATACGGGGAGTTCTACGCTGACACTCAGTATACAGAGCATACGCCGCTCACACTCGGTATACGGGGAGTTCTATGCTGACACTCAGTATACAGAGCATACGCCGCTCACACTCGGTATACGGGGAGTTCTACGCTGACACAGTATACAGAGCATACGCCGCTCACACTAGGTATATGGGGAGTTCTACGCTGACACTCAGTATACAGAGCATATGCCGCTCACACTCGGTATACGGGGAGTTCTACGCTGACACAGTATACAGAGCATACGCCGCTCACACTAGGTATATGGGGAGTTCTATGCTGACGCTCAGTATACAGAGCATACGCCGCTCACACTCGGTATACGGGGAGTTCTACGCTGACACAGTATACAGAGCATACGCCACTCACACTCGGTATAGGGGGTGTTCTATGCTGACACTCAGTATACAGAGCATACGCCGCTTACACTCGGTATACGGGGAGTTCTACGCTGACACAGTATACAGAGCATACGCCACTCACACTCGGTATAGGGGGTGTTCTATGCTGACACTCAGTATACAGAGCATACGCCGCTCACACTCGGTATACGGGGAGTTCTACGCTGACACTCAGTATACAGAGCATACGCCGCTCACACTCGGTATACGGGGAGTTCTATGCTGACACTCAGTATACAGAGCATACGCCGCTCACACTCGGTATACGGGGAGTTCTACGCTGACACAGTATACAGAGCATACGCTGTTGCTCAGGTGCCTTCCTTCTGACATCACATGTTCAGGCTTCTCCGCGTCCTGGAGCGTCTGCTGATCACGGATCCTCTTCTGCTGATGACACTGAAGACACAAACTGTTTATGTCGTTTTGGAAACAGGAAAAAGAAAACACAAAATTCTGATAAGAAGAAAAACATGTTTATAACCCACAAAATACCTGAGAAACCACAACCCCCCCACAGAAAATCACTCAACCCCCCCACAGAAAATCACTCAACCCCCCCACAGAAAATCACTCAACCCCCCCACAGAAAATCACTCAACCCCCCCACAGAAAATCACTCAACCCCCCCACAGAAAATCACTCAACCCCCCCACAGAAAATCACTCAACACCCCCACAGAAAATCACTCAACCCCCCCACAGAAAATCACTCAACCCCCCCAGAGAAAATCACACAACCCCCCACACAATGTCACACAACCCCCCACGCAGAAAATCACACAACCCCCCCACACAGAAAATCATACAACCCCCCACAGAAAATCACACAATCCCCCCACAGAAAATCACTCAACCCCCCCACAGAAAATCACTCAACCCCCCCACAGAAAATCACACAACCCCCCACAGAAAATCACTCAACCCCCCCACAGAAAATCACACAACCCCCCACAGAAAATCACACAACCCCCCACGCAGAAAATCACACAACCCCCCACACAGAAAATCACACAACCCCCCACACAAAATCACACAACCCCCCCACACAGAAAATCATACAACCCACCACACAATGTTATACATGAGAAGCACAATACACACATACAGGGTGGGTTGTATAAATATATACCCAGTGACTTGAGATTATAGAGTCGGACTGTACACAGGATTATACCTTTTTCATTAGGAGTCTTGTTTAAGGTTATTGACCCCCAGTAACAGAGGAGATGTCACCCGCAAACATGTTATCTTCTTCAGCACACAATGGTACAGATAACAGAAAGTCATTCCTCACACCCGGCTTATCTATACACTACAACCGAGGGGACTTAAATACTGCACAGTACAACACAGAGAGAGCGCTGTAATCAAATTATAACACCACCAATCTCCCACCACGACACTGTGACACCACCGATCTCCCACCACTACATTGTGACACCACCGATCTCCCACCACTACACTGTGACACCACCGATCTCCCACCACAACACTGTGACACCACCGATCTCCCACCACTACACTGTGACACCACCGATCTTCCACCACAACACTGTGAAACCACCGATCTCCCACCACTACATTGTGACACCACCGATCTCCCACCACATTGTGACACCACCGATCTCCCACCACTACACTGTGACACCACCGATCTCCCACCACAACACTGTGACACCACCGATCTCCCACCACTACACTGTGACACCACCGATCTTCCACCACAACACTGTGACACCACCGATCTCCCACCACTACATTGTGACACCACCGATCTCCCACCACTACACTGACACCACTGATCTCCCACCACTACACTGTGACAACACTGATCTCACACCACTACTCCATAACACCACTGATCTCACACCACTACACTGTGACACCACCGATCTCCCACCACTACACTGTGACACCACCGATCTCCCACCACTACATTGTGACACCACTGATCTCCCACCACAACATTGTGACACCACTGATCTCCCACCACAGCATTGTGACACCACTGATCTCCCACCACTACATTGTGACACCACTGATCTCCCACCAATACATTGTAACACCACTGATCTCCCACCACTACATTGTGACACCACTGATCTCCCACCACTACATTGTGACACCACTGATCTCCCACCACTACATTGTGACACCACTGATCTCCCACCACAACATTGTGACACCACTGATCTCCCACCACTACACTCTGACACCACTGATCTCACACCACTACATTGTGACACCACTGATCTCACAACAATACACCATAACACCACTGATATCACACCACTACACCATAACATCACTGATCTCACAACACTACACCATAACACCACTGATCTCACACCAGTACACCATAACACCACTGATCTCACACCACTACACCATAACACCACTGATATCACACCACTGATCTCACACCACTACACCATAACACCACTGATCTCACACCACTACACCATAACACCACTGATCTCACACCACTATATTGTGACACCACTGATCTCATACCACTACACCATAACACCACTGATCTCACACCACTGCACTGTGACACCACTGATCTCACACAACTACACCATAACACCACTGATCTCACACCACTACATTGTGACACCACTGATCTCACACCACTACACCATAACACCACTGATCTCACACCACTACACTATAACACCACTGATCTCACACCACTACACCATAACACCACTGATCTCACACCACTACACCATATAACACCACTGATCTCACACCACTACACTTTAACACCACTGATCTGACACCACTACACCATAACACCACTGATCTCACACCACTACACCATATAACACCACTGATCTCACACCACTACATCTTAACACCACTGATCTCAAACCACTACACCATAACACCACTGATCTCACACCATACACTCTGACACCACTGATCTCACACCACTACACCATAACATCACTTATCTCATACCACTACTCCGTAACACCACTGATCTCACACCACTACACTCTGACACCACTGATCTCACACCACTACACCATAACACCACTGATCTCACACCACTACACCATAACACCATTGATCTCACACCACTACATTGTGACACCACTGATCTCACACCACTAAACCATAACACCACTGATCTCACACCACTACACCATAACACCACTGATCTCACACCACTACACCATAACAAAACTGATCTCACACCACTACTCCGTAACACCACTGATCTCACACCACTACACCACTGATCTCACACCACTACACCATAACACCACTGATCTCACACCACTACACCATAACACCACTGGTCTCACACCACTACACCATAACACCACTGATCTCACACCACTACACCATAACACCACTGATCTCACACCACTACTCCGTAACACCATTGATCTCACACAACTACACCATAACACCACTGATCTCACACCACTACACCATAACACCACTGGTCTCACACCACTACATTGTGACACCACTGATCTCACACCACTACACCATAACACCACTGATCTCACACCACTACACCATAACACCACTGATCTCACACCACTACACCATAACACCACTGATCTCACACCACTACTCCGTAACACCACTGATCTCACACCACTACACCGTAACACCACTGATCTCACACCACTACACCATAACACCACTGATCTCACACCACTACACTCTGACACCACTGATCTCACACCATTACACCATAATATCACTGATATCACACCACTACATTGTGACACCACTGATCTCACACCAATACACCATAACACCACTGATCTCACACCACTACACCATAACACCACTGATCTCACACCACTACACTCTGACACCACTGATCTCACACCACTACTCCGTAACACCACTGATCTCACACCACTACATTGTGACACCACTGATCTCACACCACTACACCATAACACCACTGATCTCACACCACTACACCATAACACCACTGATCTCACACCACTATACCATAACACCACTGATCTCACACCACTGCACCATAACACCACTGATCTCACACCAATACACCATAACACCACTGATCTCACACCACTACACCATAACACCACTGATCTCACACCACTACACTCTGACACCACTGATCTCACACCACTACTCCGTAACACCACTGATCTCACACCACTACATTGTGACACCACTGATCTCACACCACTACACCATAACACCACTGATCTCACACCACTACACCATAACACCACTGATCTCACACCACTACACCATAACACCACTGATCTCAACACCACTACACCATAATATCACACCACTACATTGTGACACCACTGATCTCACACCACTACACCATAACACCACTGATCTCACACCACTACACCATAACACCACTGATCTCACACCACTACACCATAACACCACTGATCTCACACCACTACACCATAACACCACTGATCTCACACCACTACATTGTGACACCACTGATCTCACACCACTACATTGTGAAACCACTGATCTCACACCACTACACCATAACACCACTGATCTTACACCACTACACCATAACACCACTGATCTCACACCACTACACTGTGACACCAATGATCTCACACCACTACACCATAACACCACTGATCTCACACCACTACATTGTGACACCACTGATCTCACACCACTACACCATAACACCACTGATCTCACACCACTACATTGTAACACCACTGATCTCACACCACTACACTGTGACACCACTGATCTCACACCACTACACTGTGACACCACTGATCTCACACCACTACACCATAACACCACTGATCTCACACCATTACTCCGTAACACCACTGATCTCACACCACTACACTGTGACACCACTGATCTCACACCCCTACACCATAACACCACTGATCTCACACCACTACACCATAACACGACTGATCTCACACCATAACACCACTGATCTCACACCACTACACGACTGATCTCACACCACTACACCATAACACCACTGATCTCACACCACTACACCATAACACCACTGATCTCACACCACTACACCATAACACCACTGATCTCACACCACTACACTATAACACCACTGATATCACACCACTACATTGTGACACCACTGATCTCACACCACTACACCATAACACGACTGATCTCACACCACTACACCATAACACCACTTATCTCACACCACTACACCATAACACCACTGATCTCACACCACTGCACCATAACACCACTGATCTCACACCACTACATTGTAACACCACTGATCTCACACCACTACACCATAACACCACTGATCTTACACCACTACACCATAACACCACTGATCTCACACCACTACTCCGTAACATAACTGATCTCACACCACTACACCATAACACCACTGATCTCACACCACTACACCAGAACACCACTTATCTCACACCACTACACCATAACACCACTGATCTCACACCACTACACCACTGATCTCACACCACTACACCATAACATCACTGATCTCGCACCACTACACTCTGACACCACTGATCTCACACCACTACTCCGTGACACCACTGATCTCACACCACTACACCATAACACCCCTGATCTCACACCACTACACCATAACACCACTGATCTCACACCACTACTCCGTAACATCACTGATCTCACACCACTACACCATAACACCACTGATCTCACACCACTACACCATAACACCACTTATCTCACACCACTACACCATAACACCACTGATCTCACACCACTACACCAGAACACCACTTATCTCACACCACTACACCATAACACCACTGATCTCACACCACTACACCAGAACACCACTGATCTCACACCATAACACCACTGATCTCACACCACTACACCACTGATCTCACACCACTACACCATAACTTCACTGATCTCACACCACTACACTGTGACACCACTGATCTCACACCACTACACTCTGACACCACCGATATCACACCACTACACCATAACACCACTGATCTCACACCATTACTCCGTAACACCACTGATCTCACACCACTACATTGTGACACCACTGATCTCATACCACTACACCATAACACCACTGATCTCACACCACTACACCATAACACCACTGATCTCACACCACTACACCATAACACGACTGATCTCACACCACTACACCATAACACCACTGATCTCACACCACTACACCATAACACCACTAATCTCACACCACTACATTGTGACACCACTGATCTCACACCACTACACCATAACACCACTGATCTCACACCACTACACCATAACACCACTGATCTCACACCACTACACCATAACACGACTGATCTCACACCACTACACCATAACACCACTGATCTCACACCACTGCACCATAACACCACTGATCTCACACCACTACATTGTGACACCACTGATCTCACACCACTACACCATAACACCACTGATCTCACACCACTACACCATAACACCACTGATCTCACACCACTACACCATAACACCACTGATCTCACACCACTACACCATAACACCACTGATCTCACACCACTACATTGTGACACCACACCACTACACCATAACACCACTGATCTCACACCACTACACTCTGACACCACTGATCTCACACCACTACTCCGTAACACCACTGATCTCACACCACTACACCATAACACGACTGATCTCACACCACTACACCATAACACGACTGATCTCACACCACTACACCATAACACGACTGATCTCACACCACTACACCATAACACCACTGATCTCACACCACTACACCATAACACCACTGATCTCACACCACTACTCCGTAACACCACTGATCTCACACCACTACACCATAACACCACTGATCTCACACCACTACACCATAATATCACACCACTACATTGTGACACCACTGATCTCACACCACTACACCATAACATCACTGATCTCACACCACTACACCATAACACCACTGATCTCACACCACTACACCATAACACCACTGATCTCACACCATAACACCACTGATCTCACACCACTACATTGTGACACCACTGATCTCACACCACTACACCATAACACCACTGATCTCACACCACTACACCATAACACCACTGATCTCACACCACTACACCATAACACCACTGATCTCACACCACTACATTGTGACACCACTGATCTCACACCACTACACCATAACACGACTGATCTCACACCACTACACCACTACACCACTGATCTCACACCACTACACCATAACACGACTGATCTCACACCACTACACCATAACACCACTGATCTCACACCACTACACCATAACACCACTGATCTCACACCACTACACTCTGACACCACTGATCTCACACCACTACACTCTGACACCACTGATCTCACACCACTACTCCGTAACACCACTGATCTCACACCACTACACCATAACACCACTGATCTCACACCACTACACCATAACACCACTGATCTCACACCACTACTCCGTAACATCACTGATCTCACACCACTACATCATAACACCACTGATCTCACATCACTACACTCTGACACCACTGATCTCACACCACTACTCCGTAACACCACTGATCTCACACCACTACACCATAACACCACTGATCTCACACCACTACACCATAACACCACTGATCTCACACCACTATTCCGTAACATCACTGATCTCACACCACTGCACCATAACACCACTGATCTCACACCACTACACCATAACACCACTTATCTCACACCACTACACCATAACACCACTGATCTCACACCACTACATCACTGATCTCACACCACTACACCATAACATCACTGATCTCACACCACTACACTCTGACACCACTGATCTCACACCACTACTCCGTAACACCACTGATCTCACACCACTACACCATAACACCCCTGATCTCACTCCACTACACCATAACACCACTGATCTCACACCACTACTCCGTAACATCACTGATCTCACACCACTACACCACAACACCACTGATCTCACACCACTACACCATAACACCACTTATCTCACACCATTACACCATAACACCACTGATCTCACACCACTACACCACTGATCTCACACCACTACACCATAACACCACTGATCTCACACCACTACACCATAACACCACTGATCTCACACCACTACACCATAACACCACTGATCTCACACCACTACACTGTGACACCACTGATCTCACACCACTACACCATAACACCACTGATCTCACACCACTACATTGTAACACCACTGATCTCAAACCACTACACTGTGACACCACTGATCTCACACCACTACACCATAACACCACTGATCTCACACCATTACTCCGTAACACCACTGATGTCACACCACTACATTGTGACACCACTGATCTCATACCACTACACCATAACACCACTGATCTCACACCACTACATTGTGACACCACTGATCTCACAACACTACACCATAACACCACTGATCTCACACCACTACACCATAACACCACTGATCTCACACCACTACATTGTGACACCACTGATCTCATACCACTACACCATAACACCACTGATCTCACACCACTACACCATAACACGACTGATCTCACACCACTACACCATAACACCACTGATCTCACACCACTGCACCATAACACCACTGATCTCACACCACTACATTGTGACACCACTGATCTCACACCACTACACCATAACACCACTGATCTCACACCACTACACCATAACACCACTGATCTCACACCACTACACCATAACACCACTGATCTCACACCACTACACCATAACACCACTGATCTCACACCACTACATTGTGACACCACACCACTACACCATAACACCACTGATCTCACACCACTACACTCTGACACCACTGATCTCACACCACTACTCCGTAACACCACTGATCTCACACCACTACACCATAACACCACTGATCTCACACCACTACACCATAACACCACTGATCTCACACCACTACTCCGTAACATCACTGATCTCACACCACTACACCATAACACCACTGATCTCACACCACTACACTCTAACACCACTGATCTCACACCACTACTCCGTAACACCACTGATCTCACACCACTGCACCATAACACCACTGATCTCACACCACTACACCATAACACCACTGATCTCACACCACTACATCACTGATCTCACACCACTACACCATAACACCACTGATCTCACACCACTACACCATAACACCACTGATCTCACACCACTGCACCATAACACCACTGATCTCACACCACTACATCACTGATCTCACACCACTACACCATAACATCACTGATCTCACACCACTACACTCTGACACCACTGATCTCACACCACTACTCCGTAACACCACTGATCTCACACCACTACACCATAACACCCCTGATCTCACTCCACTACAGCATAACACCACTGATCTCACACCACTACTCCGTAACATCACTGATCTCACACCACTACACCATAACACCACTGATCTCACACCACTACACCATAACACCACTTATCTCACACCATTACACCATAACACCACTGATCTCACACCACTACACCACTGATCTCACACCACTACACCATAACACCACTGATCTCACACCACTACACCATAACACCACTGATCTCACACCACTACACCATAACACCACTGATCTCACACCACTACACTGTAACACCACTGATCTCACACCACTACACCATAACACCACTGATCTCACACCACTACATTGTAACACCACTACACTGTGACACCACTGATCTCACACCACTACACTATAACACCACTAATTTCACACCATTACTCCGTAACACCACTGATGTCACACCACTACATTGTGACACCACTGATCTCATACCACTACACCATAACACCACTGATCTCACACCACTACACCATAACACCACTGATCTCACACCACTACTCCGTAACATCACTGATCTCACACCACTACACCATAACACCACTGATCTCACACCACTACACCATAACACCACTTATCTCACACCACTACACCATAACACCACTGATCTCACACCACTACTCCGTAACATCACTGATCTCACACCACTACACCATAACACCACTGATCTCACACCACTACACCATAACACCACTTATCTCACACCACTATACCATAACACCACTGATCTCACACCACTACACCACTGATCTCACACCACTACACCATAACACCACTGATCTCACACCACTACACAATAACACCACTGATCTCACACCACTACACCATAACATCACTGATCTCACACCACTACACTCTGACACCACTGATCTCACACCACTACACCATAACACCACTGATCTCACACCACTACACCATAACACCACTGATCTCACACCACTACACCACTGATCTCACACCACTACACCATAACACCACTGATCTCACACCACTACACCATAACACCACTGATCTCACACCACTACACCATAACACCACTGATCTCACACCACTACATTGTGACACCACTGATCTCACACCACTACACCATAACACCACTGATCTCACACCACTACACTCTGACACCACTGATCTCACACCACTACTCCGTAACACCACTGTTCTCACACCACTACACCATAACACCACTGATCTCACACCACTACACCATAACACCACTGATCTCACACCACTACTCCGTAACATCACTGATCTCACACCACTACACCATAACACCACTGATCTCACACCACTACACCATAACACCACTGATCTCACACCACTACACCATAACACCACTGATCTCAACACCACTACACCATAATATCACACTACTACATTGTGACACCACTGATCTCACACCACTACACCATAACACCACTGATCTCACACCACTACACCATAACACCACTGATCTCACACCACTACACCATAACACCACTGATCTCACACCACTACATTGTGAAACCACTGATCTCACACCACTACACCATAACATCACTGATCTCACACCACTACACTCTGACACCACTGATCTCACACCACTACTCCGTAACACCACTGATCTCACACCACTACACCATAACACCCCTGATCTCACTCCACTACACCATAACACCACTGATCTCACACCACTACTCCGTAACATCACTGATCTCACACCACTACACCATAACACCACTGATCTCACACCACTACACCATAACACCACTTATCTCACACCATTACACCATAACACCACTGATCTCACACCACTACACCACTGATCTCACACCACTACACCATAACACCACTGATCTCACACCACAACACCACTACACCATAACACCACTGATCTCACACCACTACACCATAACACCACTGATCTCACACCACTACACTGTGACACCACTGATCTCACACCACTACACCATAACACCACTGATCTCACACCACTACACCATAACACCACTGATCTCACACCACTACACCATAACTCCACTGATCTCACACCACTACACCATAACTCCACTGATCTCACACCACTACACCATAACACCACTGATCTCACACCACTACACTGTGACACCACTGATCTCACACCACTACACCATAACACCACTGATTTCACACCACTACATTGTAACACCACTACACTGTGACACCACTGATCTCACACCACTACACCATAACACCACTGATCTCACACCATTACTCCGTAACACCACTGATGTCACACCACTACATTGTGACACCACTGATCTCATACCACTACACCATAAAACCACTGATCCCACACCACTACACCATAACACGACTGATCTCACACCACTACACCATAACACCACTGATCTCACACCACTACACCATAACACCACAGATCTCACACCACTACACCATAACACCACTGATCTCACACCACTGCACCATAACACCACTGATCTCACACCACTACACCATAACACCACTGATCTCACACCACTACATTGTGACACCACTGATCTCACACCACTACACCATAACACCACTGATTTCACACCACTACACCATAACACCACTGATCTCACACCACTACTCCGTAACACCACTGATGTCACACCACTACATTGTGACACCACTGATCTCATACCACTACACCATAACACCACTGATCTCACACCACTACACCATAGCACCACTGATCTCACACCACTACTCCGTAACATCACTGATCTCACACCACTACACCATAACACCACTGATCTCACACTACTACACCATAACACCACTTATCTCACACCACTACACCATAACACCACTGATCTCACACCACTACTCCGTGACATCACTGATCTCACACCACTACACCATAACACCACTGATCTCACACCACTACACCATAACACCACTTATCTCACACCACTACACCATAACACCACTGATCTCACACCACTACACCACTGATCTCACACCACTACACCATAACACCACTGATCTCACACCACTACACAATAACACCACTGATCTCACACCACTACACCATAACATCACTGATCTCACACCACTACACTCTGACACCACTGATCTCACACCACTACACCATAACACCACTGATCTCACACCACTACACCATAACACCACTGATCTCACACCACTACACCACTGATCTCACACCACTACACCATAGCACCACTGATCTCACACCACTACACCATAACACCACTGATCTCACACCACTACACCATAACACCACTGATCTCAGACCACTACATTGTGACACCACTGATCTCACACCACTACACCATAACACCACTGATCTCACACCACTACACTCTGACACCACTGATCTCACACCACTACTCCGTAACACCACTGATCTCACACCACTACACCATAACACCACTGATCTCACACCACTACACCATAACACCACTGATCTCACACCACTACTCCGTAACATCACTGATCTCACACCACTACACCATAACACCACTGATCTCACACCACTACACCATAACACCACTGATCTCACACCACTACACCATAACACCACTGATCTCAACACCACTACACCATAATATCACACCACTACATTGTGACACCACTGATCTCACACCACTACACCATAACACCACTGATCTCACACCACTACACCATAACACCACTGATCTCACACCACTACACCATAACACCACTGATCTCACACCACTACAGCATAACACCACTGATCTCACACCACTACATTGTGAAACCACTGATCTCACACCACTACACCATAACACCACTGATCTCACACCACTACACCATAACACCACTGATCTCACACCACTACACTGTGACACCAATGATCTCACACCACTACACCATAACACCACTGATCTCACACCACTACATTGTGACACCACTGATCTCACACCACTACACCATAACACCACTGATCTCACACCACTACATTGTAACACCACTGATCTCACACCACTACACTGTGACACCACTGATCTCACACCACTACACTGTGACACCACTGATCTCACACCACTACACCATAACACCACCGATCTCACACCATTACTCCGTAACACCACTGATCTCACACCACTACACTGTGACACCACTGATCTCACACCACTACACCATAACACCACTGATCTCACACCACTACACCACTGATCTCACACCACTACACCATAACACGACTGATCTCACACCATAACAACACTGATCTCACACCACTACACGACTGATCTCACACCACTACACCATAACACCACTGATCTCACACCACTACACCATAACACCACTGATCTCACACCACTACACCATAACACCACTGATCTCACACCACTACACCATAACACCACTTATCTCACACCACTGCACCATAACACCACTGATCTCACACCACTACATTATAACACCACTGATCTCACACCACTACACCATAACACCACTGATCTTACACCACTACACCATAACACCACTGATCTCACACCACTACTCCGTAACATAACTGATCTCACACCACTACACCATAACACCACTGATCTCACACCACTACACCAGAACACCACTTATCTCACACCACTACACCATAACACCACTGATCTCACACCACTACACCACTGATCTCACACCACTACACCATAACATCACTGATCTCGCACCACTACACTCTGACACCACTGATCTCACACCACTACTCCGTAACACCACTGATCTCACACCACTACACCATAACACCCCTGATCTCACACCACTACACCATAACACCACTGATCTCGCACCACTACTCCGTAACATCACTGATCTCACACCACTACACCATAACACCACTGATCTCACACCACTACACCATAACACCACTTATCTCACACCACTACACCATAACACCACTGATCTCACACCACTACACCATAACACCACTGATCTCACACCACTACACCAGAACACCACTTATCTCACACCACTACACCATAACACCACTGATCTCACACCACTACACCACTGATCTCACACCACTACACCATAAAATCACTGATCTCACACCACTACACTGTGACACCACTGATCTCACACCACTACACTGTGACACCACAGATCTCACACCACTACACCATAACACCACTGATCTCACACCATTACTCCGTAACACCACTGATCTCACACCACTACATTGTGACACCACTGATCTCATACCACTACACCATAACACCACTGATCTCACACCACTACACCATAACACCACTAATCTCACACCACTACACCATAACACGACTGATCTCACACCACTACACCATAACACCACTGATCTCACACCACTACACCATAACACCACTAATCTCACACCACTACATTGTGACACCACTGATCTCACACCACTACACCATAACACGACTGATCTCACACCACTACACCATAACACCACTGATCTCACACCACTACACCATAACACGACTGATCTCACACCACTACACCATAACACCACTGATCTCACACCACTACACCATAACACCACTGATCTCACACCACTACACCATAACACCACTGATCTCACACCACTACTCCGTAACACCACTGATCTCACACCACTACACCATAACACCACTGATCTCACACCACTACACCATAATATCACACCACTACATTGTGACACCACTGATCTCACACCACTACACCATAACACCACTGATCTCACACCACTACACCATAACACCACTGATCTCACACCATAACACCACTGATCTCACACCACTACACCATAACACCACTGATCTCACACCACTACATTGTGACACCACTGATCTCACACCACTACACCATAACACCACTGATCTCACACCACTACACCATAACACCACTGATATCACACCACTACACCATAACACCACTGATCTCACACCACTACATTGTGACACCACTGATCTCACACCACTACACCATAACACCACTGATCTCACACCACTACTCTCTGACACCACTGATCTCACACCACTACACTCTGACACCACTGATCTCACACCACTACTCCGTAACACCACTGATCTCACACCACTACACCATAACACCACTGATCTCACACCACTACACCATAACACCACTGATCTCACACCACTACTCCGTAACATCACTGATCTCACACCACTGCACCATAACACCACTGATCTCACACCACTACACCATAACACCACTTATCTCACACCACTACACCATAACACCACTGATCTCACACCACTACATCACTGATCTCACACCACTACACCATAACATCACTGATCTCACACCACTACACTCTGACACCACTGATCTCACACCACTACTCCGTAACACCACTGATCTCACACCACTACACCCCTGATCTCACTCCACTACACCATAACACCACTGATCTCACACCACTACTCCGTAACATCACTGATCTCACACCACTACACCACAACACCACTGATCTCACACCACTACACCATAACACCACTTATCTCACACCATTACACCATAACACCACTGATCTCACACCACTACACCACTGATCTCACACCACTACACCATAACACCACTGATCTCACACCACTACACCATAACACCACTGATCTCACACCACTACACCATAACACCACTGATCTCACACCACTACACCATAACACCACTGATCTCACACCACTACACCATAACACCACTGATCTCACACCACTACACTGTGACACCACTGATCTCACACCACTACACCATAACACTACTGATCTCACACCACTACATTGTAACACCACTGATCTCACACCACTACACTGTGACACCACTGATCTCACACCACTACACCATAACACCACTGATCTCACACCATTACTCCGTAACACCACTGATGTCACACCACTACATTGTGACACCACTGATCTCATACCACTACACCATAACACCACTGATCTCACACCACTACATTGTGACACCACTGATCTCACACCACTACACCATAACACCACTGATCTCACACCACTACACCATAACACCACTGATCTCACACCACTACACCATAACACCACTGATCTCACACCACTACATTGTGACACCACTGACCTCATACCACTACACCATAACACCACTGATCTCACACCACTACACCATAACACGACTGATCTCACACCACTACACCATAACACCACTGATCTCACACCACTGCACCATAACACCACTGATCTCACACCACTACATTGTGACACCACTGATCTCACACCACTACACTATATCACCACTGATCTCACACCACTACACCATAACACCACTGATCTCACACCACTACACCATAACACCACTGATCTCACACCACTACATTGTGACACCACTGATCTCACACCACTACACCATAACACCACTGATCTCACACCACTACACTCTGACACCACTGATCTCACACCACTACTCCGTAACACCACTGATCTCACACCACTACACCATAACACCACTGATCTCACACCACTACACCATAACACCACTGATCTCACACCACTACTCCGTAACATCACTGATCTCACACCACTACACCATAACACCACTGATCTCACACCACTACACTCTGACACCACTGATCTCACACCACTACTCCGTAACACCACTGATCTCACACCACTGCACCATAACACCACTGATCTCACACCACTACACCATAACACCACTGATCTCACACCACTACATCACTGATCTCACACCACTACACCATAACACCACTGATCTCACACCACTACACCATAACACCACTGATCTCACACCACTGCACCATAACACCACTGATCTCACACCACTACTCCGTAACATCACTGATCTCACACCACTACACCATAACACCACTGATCTCACACCACTACACCATAACACCACTTATCTCACACCACTACACCATAACACCACTGATCTCACACCACTACACCACTGATCTCACACCACTACACCATAACATCACTGATCTCACACCACTACACTCTGACACCACTGATCTCACACCACTACTCCGTAACACCACTGATCTCACACCACTACACCATAACACCCCTGATCTCACTCCACTACACCATAACACCACTGATCTCACACCACTACTCCGTAACATCACTGATCTCACACCACTACAGCATAACACCACTGATCGCACACCACTACACCATAACACCACTTATCTCACACCATTACACCATAACACCACTGATCTCACACCACTACACCACTGATCTCACACCACTACACCATAACACCACTGATCTCACACCACTACACCATAACACCACTGATCTCACACCACTACACCATAACACCACTGATCTCACACCACTACACTGTGACACCACTGATCTCACACCACTACACCATAACACCACTGATCTCACACCACTACATTGTAACACCACTACACTGTGACACCACTGATCTCACACCACTACACCATAACACCACTGATCTCACACCATTACTCCGTAACACCACTGATGTCACACCACTACATTGTGACACCACTGATCTCATACCACTACACCATAACACCACTGATCTCACACCACTACACCATAACACGACTGATCTCACACCACTACACCATAACACCACTGATCTCACACCACTACACCATAACACCACTGATCTCACACCACTACACCATAACACCACTGATCTCACACCACTGCACCATAACATCACTGATCTCACACCACTACACCATAACACCACTGATCTCACACCACTACATTGTGACACCACTGATCTCACACCACTACACCATAACACCACTGATCTCACACCATTACTCCGTAACACCACTGATGTCACACCACTACATTGTGACACCACTGATCTCACACCACTACACCATAACACCACTGATCTCACACCACTACACCATAACACCACTGATCTCACACCACTACACCATAACACCACTGATCTCACACCACTACTCCGTAACATCACTGATCTCACACCACTACACCATAACACCACTGATCTCACACCACTACACCATAACACCACTTATCTCACACCACTACACCATAACACCACTGATCTCACACCACTACTCCGTAACATCACTGATCTCACACCACTACACCATAACACCACTGATCTCACACCACTACACCATAACACCACTTATCTCACACCACTACACCATAACACCACTGATCTCACACCACTACACCACTGATCTCACACCACTACACCTTAACACCACTGATCTCACACCACTACACAATAACACCACTGATCCCACACCACTACACCATAACATCACTGATCTCACACCACTACACTCTGACACCACTGATCTCACACCACTACACCATAACACCACTGATCTCACACCACTACACCATAACACCACTGATCTCACACCACTACACCATAACACCACTGATCTCACACCACTACACCACTGATCTCACACCACTACAACATAACACCACTGATCTCACACCACTACACCATAACACCACTGATCTCACACCACTACACCATAACACGACTGATCTCACACCACTACACCATAACACCACACCACTGCACCATAACACCACTGATCTCACACCACTACATTGTGACACCACTGATCTCACACCACTACACTGTGACACCACTGATCTCACACCACTACACCATAACACCACTGATCTCACACCATTACTCCGTAACACCACTGATGTCACACCACTACACCATAACACCACTGATCTCACACCACTACACCATAACACCACTGATCTCACACCACTACATTGTGACACCACTGATCTCACACCACTACACCATAACACCACTGATCTCACACCACTACACCATAACACCACTGATCTCACACCACTACATTGTGACACCACTGATCTCACACCACTACACCATAACACCACTGATCTCACACCACTACACTCTGACACCACTGATCTCACACCACTACTCCGTAACACCACTGATCTCACACCACTACACCATAACACCACTGATCTCACACCACTACACCATAACACCACTGATCTCACACCACTACTCCGTAACATCACTGATCTCACACCACTACACCATAACACCACTGATCTCACACCACTACACTCTGACACCACTGATCTTACACCACTACTCCATAACACCACTGATCTCACACCACTACACCATAACACCACTGATCTCACACCACTACACCATAACACCACTGATCTCACACTACTACACCATAACACCACTGATCTCACACCACTACTCCGTAACATCACTGATCTCACACCACTACACCATAACACCACTGATCTCACACCACTACACCATAACACCACTTATCTCACACCACTACACCATAACACCACTGATCTCACACCACTACACCATAACACGACTGATCTCACACCACTACACCATAACACGACTGATCTCACACCACTACACCATAACACCATTGATCTCACACCACTACACCATAACACGACTGATCTCACACCACTACACCATAACACCACTGATCTCACACCACTACACCATAACACCACTGATCTCACACCACTACACTCTGACACCACTGATCTCACACCACTACACTCTGACACCACTGATCTCACACCACTACTCCGTAACACCACTGATCTCACACCACTACACCATAACACCACTTATCTCACACCACTACACCATAACACCACTGATCTCACACCACTACACCATAACACGACTGATCTCACACCACTACACCATAACACCACTGATCTCACACCACTACACCATAACACGACTGATCTCACACCACTACACCATAACACCACTGATCTCACACCACTGCACCATAACACCACTGATCTCACACCACTGCACCATAACACCACTGATCTCACACCACTACACCATAACAACACTGATCTCACACCACTACATTGTGACACCACTGATCTCACACCACTACATTGTGACACCACTGATCTCACACCACTACACCATAACATCACTGATCTCACACCACTGCACCATAACACCACTTATCTCACACCACTACACCATAACACCACTTATCTCACACCACTACACCATAACACCACTGATCTCACACCACTACACCATAACATCACTGATCTCACACCATTACTCCGTAACACCACTGATCTGAACAAAGTCATATTCTAGCAAGATTTCTGCATGGTGTTTAATCCATTGCTGCTGTGGTTTTTTTTTAAGTTTTGTTTTGTAGTGTTCAGAGGCATTCATTTCACTGTTTTCTGGCCTCTGTGTTTATCTTACATAGCATTGCTCAGTTTGGCCAATTGGTGCTGCATGTTAGCAGACATTTCAATTCATATATATTCAGCTCTGGCTCAGGATAGGACGCGTGCTGGGTCACGTGTGCAACAGACTTTAAGTGCTTTTAATAAGCAGTTATACAACGGCAGCTGGGCAGGAGACAGGTAAGGTGCATTAGATATTCATACAAACATGCTGCTTCTTGGTCAGTTGTATTGCATTATGCATTGGTCATAGCAATCTGCTTCTTACTTGTTTTAACCTCTGCTTACTCACATCGTGCCCTCCGTTTAACACATTCTGTGCACTTTCTCCATGTCAACCTCTCCTCTCTCCCATGTATAACTCGGTTATAGGAAGTTTCACCCCCAGCAGTTCACCCCAGGGCAGTTCGCCCCCTGACATTTCACCCCTATCGTTTCGCCCCCGCACATTTCGCCCCGGACGTTCTCGTAGACCAACTTCTTCTTCCCACGTTTGGATAGAACTGAATTCATACTTGTAGACAGTGAATTGCTGTGAAAGCTGACTGATTTTTTTGTGCTCGTACACCTCTCTCTTTGTAAAGATCTTAGACACTGCTATATTCTGATGTAAAGATGCAATAAAAGCTAGTCTAATGCAACTTGCAGGACACCTGACATGCAAATTGTTACATCTGCAAAAAAAGTTGCAAAAAAGTGCTGGGTCAGGTAGAAGTTCACAAAATGTTTAGATTTTAGAGTGGTTTACATTCCCCACAAAAATCAGGCCTCATTCACACTACATTTTTTGAATCCATTTATTTTGTTTCGTGTTATGTTTTTGTAACACAAAAGCATTTTAGAAAATGTCTTGTTAAAATTGCGGGCAAAATGCTCTGACACTATAATGCAATCAGTTGTGAGGTTTACAGATGGAAACAGTTGATTTAACATATCACAAAAGTGCAGCACTCTGTACAGTACTTTGGTGACATGTGGATTGATGACGGACGGGAATTTATGAACCACAAGGACAAACAGGCGAAACATCCAAACACAAAATTTTGGGGGCAAAACAGGGTACAAACATCCAGGGGCGAACTGCTGGTGGCGAAACATCTGGGGGTGAACTGGGGGCGATATGTGTGGGGGTGAAATGTGTGGGGGCAAAACATCCTGGGGGCCAAATGCTGGGGACGAAATGTGCGGGGGCGAAATGTACCCGGGGGCGAACTGCTGGGGGCGAAACATCCAATTCCTGTATAACTCTAAGGCTCTACTGACATTTCTCACCCACTCCAAACCATCCACTACCTCTATACAGCACTCAAAACATTCATACAAATCATTGCACCACCTGCTCTTTCTTTTTTCTCCTTCTCCTAGTCGCTGGCGACATCTCCCCCAACCCTAGGCCTCCCTCCACTAGCATACACCACTCTCCTCCAGCTGCATATAGAAACCCTGCTAATCTTATTAACATTCAGTGCAGGCCCTCTCCTATCGCTTTCCACTGTGCTCTCTGGAACGCACTTTCTGTGTGTAACAAACTAACTTACAATCATAATTTTTTCCTCTCTAATTCCCTTAACCTACTGGCTATTACAGAAACCTGGATCCAGCATTCAGACACCACCGCAGCTGCTGCTCTCTCGTTTGGAGGGCTGAAATTTTCACATACTGCCAGACCCGAGAATAGACGGGGTGGAGGTGCTGGTTTGCTCCTTTCACCACAATGTGCTTTCCAGGTCATCTCCCCGGTTCCCTCATTTATGTTTCCTTCCTTTGAAGTGCACACCGTCAGACTCTTCAAACCTTTCTCCCTGTGAGTGGCGGTTGTGTATCGCCCTCCAGGCTCCTCCCGCCAGTTCCTGGATCACTTTGCCACCTGGCTTACTCACTTTCTATCCTGTGACATCCCCACCCTCATCATGGGAGACTTTAACATCCCCATCAATGATCCCCTCTCCCAATCTGTCTCTCATCTACTCTCTCTAACCTCCTCATTCGGCCTCTCACAGTTTACTAATTCTCCTACGCATGAAGACGGGAATACTCTGGACCTGGTCTTCTCCCGTCTCTGCTCGCTGCATGACTTTACTAACTCCCCTCTCCCGCTCTCGGACCACAACCTTCTTTCCTTCTCTGTCAAGAACCGTCTCCTCACCCGGGACACCCCCACTTACCACACTTATAGGAACACACGTACCATTAATACCCAGCAGCTTATGGACAATCTCCACACATCTTTAGCCCCCATCTCCTCCTTCTCCTGTCCAGACTTAGCATTGTCACACTACAATAATACACTGAAGAGTGCCCTAGATGAAGCAGCACCTTCTACACACAGAAAGACCCGACACGGACAACGGCAGCCCTGGCACACAATGCAAACACGCTTTCTTCAGCGTTGCTCAAGGTGTGCCGAGCGTCAGTGGAGAAAATCTCTTTTAGCAGGGTACTTCATCCACTATAAATTCGCGCTCAAAACCTATAACTCTGCCCTTCATCTGGCCAAACAATCCTACTTCACCACCCTCATCATTTCACTGTCCAACAATCCAAAACGACTTTTTGAAACCTTAAACTCCCTCCTGAAACCTAAAGCACAGACCCCCACCACCAACCTCAGCGGGGAGGATCTGGCCACTTATTTCCTAGAAAACATCAACCACATCCATCAGGACATCTCAGCCCAATCTCCTCAGTGCCAGGATCCCTGTCCCTGCCGCACTTCAAGCTCACTAGCCATCTTTGAGCCTGTTACAGAAGAAGAAGTTACCCAGCTCCTCGCTTCTTCTCGGCCTACAACCTGCAACAGTGACCCCATTCCTTCACATCTCCTGCAGTCTCTCTCACCGGTGGTCACCACTCACCTGACTAAAATATTTAACCTCTCTCTTTCTTCAGGTATCTTTCCCTCCTCATTTAAACACGCCATCATAACCCGTTTACTTAAAAATCCATCCCTGGACCAGAACTGCACTGCTAACTACAGACCGGTCTCTAATCTTCCTTTCATCTCTAAACTCCTGGAACGCTTGGTCCACTCCCGTCTAATCCACTATCTCTCAGATAACTCTTTTCTCCACCCTCTACAATCTGGTTTGAGCTCTTTACATTCCACTGAAACTGCCCTCACTAAAGTCTCTAATGATCTACTAACAGCCAAATCCAAAGGTCACTGCTCCCTGCTGATTCTCCTGGATCTCTCCACCGCATTTGACACTGTGGATCACCAGCTCCTCCTCACTATGCTCCACTCTATCGGGCTCAAATACACCGTTCTCTCCCGGTTCTCCTTCTACCTCTCTGACTACTCTTTCACTGTATCTTTTGCCAGCTCCTCTTCCTCTCCTCGTCCCTTTACTATCGGGGTCCGCAGGGCTCAGTCCTAGGCCCCCTACTCTGCTCTCTATACACTGCCCCTATTGGACAAACAATCAGCAAATTTGGGTTCCAGTATCATCTCTATGCTGACGACACCCAATTATACACCTCTTCCCCTGACATCACCCCTACCCGAATACAAAATACCGAGGATTGTCTGTCTGCTGTCTCTAACATCATGTCCTCCCTCTATCTTAAACTGAATCTCTCCAAAACTGAACTTCTTGTGTTTCTCCCCTCTACTAGCCTAACTCTACCTAATATCGAAATTACCTTGGAGGGTTCAACCATAACTCCCAGCAGCACGCACGCTGCCTTGGGGTCATATTCGACACTAAACTTTCCTTTACTCCCTATATCCGATCATTCATCCGCTCTTGTCACCTGCATCTTAAAAACATCTCCAGAATCCGATCTTTTCTCACCTTTTTTATTTCAAATAAAAAATTATTTTATTGAACTAATTTGTGTCACTTCTAATTACCACCAGGAGCAAATAGAACATCTGGTGGGGGTCTTTGATTACAGTCTCCCTCTTACCAAACTTACCCCTCTCCAATCTGTCCTGAATGCGGCAGCCAGGGTCGTATTTCTGTCCAGCCGCTTCACCGATGCCTCCACCTTCTGCCAGTCATTACACTGGTTACCCATTCGCTACAGGATCCAATATAAACTCATCACTCTCACCCACAAAGCTCTCCACAATTCTGCACCCCCTTATATCTCCTCTCTCATCTCTGTCTATCGCCCTACACGTGCCCTCCGTTCTACAAATGACCTAAGAATAACATCCCCCCATAATCCGTACCTCACACCTCCGTCTCCAAGACTTCTCTCGTGCTGCGCCAGTTCTCTGGAATGCTCTACCCCAGGCGATCCGACTGATGCCTAGCCACCATGTCTTCAAGCGCACTTTAAAAACTCACCTCTTTAAACAAGCCTACCACCTCAAATACTCAGTAAACTAACTCTCCCCTGTTCCCTCCTTCAAAATATTGTTCAGAATCTGCTCCCTGCTCTTCATCTGTCTCCACACCCTCCATGCACAAGATAACTGCACTCAATACTTCAGTATTGCACTTAAACATACAGACTGATGACCGGATCATGCAACTTTATATAAAAATCCCTATTTATTATAATTGCCAGACCTGAAATAACAAGCACTTCTCACCTATTGTGTCCCCCCATTTCATTGTAGATTGTAAGCAGCGAGCAGCCGGACCCTCGCTCCTAATGTAACTGTTCACTATCTTACCTTGTATTGAATTTATTGTCTGTACAGGTCCCCGCTTAATTATTAAGCGCTGCGGAATATGTTGGCGCTATAGAAATAACAATTATTATTATTATCTGACACCACTACTCTGTAACACCACCGATCTCACACCACTTCACTGTGACACCACTGATCTCACACCACTACACTGTGACACCACCGATCTCACACCACGACACTGTGACACCACCGATCTCACACCACGACACTGTGACACCACCGATCTCACACCACGACACTCTGACACCACTGATCTCACACCACTACACTGTGACACCACTGATCTCACACCACTACACTCTGACACCACTGATCTCACACCACTACACTGTGACACCACCGATCTCACACCACTACACTCTGACAACACCGATCTCACACCACTACACTCTGACACCACTGATCTCACACCACTACACTATGACACCACTGATCTCACACCACTACACTGCTCACATCACTACACTCTGACACCACTGATCTCACACCACTACACTATGACACCACTGATCTCACACCACTACACTGTGACACCACCGATCTCACACCACTACACTCTGACACCACTGATCTCACACCACTGATCTCACACCACTACACTGTGACACCACCGATCTCACACCACTACACTCTGACACCACTGATCTCACACCACTACACTCTGACACCACTGATCTCACACCACGACACTCTGACACCACTGATCTCACACCACTACTCTGTAACACCACCGATCTCACACCACTACACTCTGACACCACTGATCTCACACCACTACACTGTGACACCACCGATCTCACACCACTACACTATGACACCACTGATCTCACACCACTACACTGTGACACCACTGATCTCACACCACTACACTATGACACCACTGATCTCACACCACTACACTGCTCACATCACTACACTCTGACACCACTGATCTCACACCACTACACTATGACACCACTACACTGTGACACCACCGATCTCACACCACTACACTCTGACACCACTGATCTCACACCACTACACTGTGACACCACTGATCTCACACCACTACACTGTGACACCACTGATCTCACACCACTACACTCTGACACCACTGATCTCACACCACTACACTGTGACACCACTGATCTCACACCACTACACTGTGACACCACTGATCTCACACCACTACACTGTGACACCACCGATCTCACACCACTACACTCTGACACCACTGATCTCACACCACTACACTGTGACACCACTGATCTCACACCACTACACTCTGACACCACCGATCTCACACCACTACACTGTGACACCACCGATCTCACACCACTACACTGTGACACCACCGATCTCACACCACGACACTCTGACACCACTGATCTCACACCACTACACTGTGACACCACTGATCTCACACCACGACACTCTGACACCACTGATCTCACACCACTGATCTCACACCACTACTCTGTAACACCAACGATCTCACACCACTACACTCTGACACCACTGATCTCACACCACTACACTGTGACACCACTGATCTCACAACACTACACTCTGACACCACCGATATCACACCACTACACTCTGACACCACTGATCTCACACCACTGATCTCACACCACTACTCTGTAACACCAACGATCTCACACCACTACACTGTGACACCACCGATCTCACACCACTACACTCTGACACCACTGATCTCACACCACTACACTCTGACACCACTGATCTCACACCACTACACTCTGACACCACTGATCTCACACCGCTACACTCTGACACCACTGATCTCACACCACTACACTCTGACACCACTGATCTCACAGCACTACACTGTGACACCACGGATCTCACACCACTACACTGTGACACCACCGATCTCACACCACTACACTGTGACACCACCGATCTCACACCACTACACTGTGACACCACTGATCTCACACCACTACTCTGTAACACCACCGATCTCACACCACTACACTCTGACACCACTGATCTCACACCACTACACTCTGACACCACTGATCTCACACCACTACACTCTGACACCACTGATCTCACACCACTACACTGTGACACCACCGATCTCACACCACTACACTCTGACACCGCTGATCTCACACCACTACACTTTGACACCACTGATCTCACACCACTACACTCTGACACCACTGATCTCACACCACTACACTGTGACACCACCGATCTCACACCACTACACTCTGACAACACCGATCTCACACCACTACACTCTGACACCACTGATCTCACACCACTACACTATGACACCACTGATCTCACACCACTACACTGCTCACATCACTACACTCTGACACCACTGATCTCACACCACTACACTATGACACCACTGATCTCACACCACTACACTGTGACACCACCGATCTCACACCACTACACTCTGACACCACTGATCTCACACCACTGATCTCACACCACTACACTGTGACACCACCGATCTCACACCACTACACTCTGACACCACTGATCTCACACCACTACACTCTGACACCACTGATCTCACACCACGACACTCTGACACCACTGATCTCACACCACTACTCTGTAACACCACCGATCTCACACCACTACACTCTGACACCACTGATCTCACACCACTACACTGTGACACCACCGATCTCACACCACTACACTATGACACCACTGATCTCACACCACTACACTGTGACACCACTGATCTCACACCACTACACTATGACACCACTGATCTCACACCACTACACTGCTCACATCACTACACTCTGACACCACTGATCTCACACCACTACACTATGACACCACTGATCTCACACCACTACACTGTGACACCACCGATCTCACACCACTACACTCTGACACCACTGATCTCACACCACTGATCTCACACCACTACACTGTGACAACACCGATCTCACACCACTACACTCTGACACCACTGATCTCACACCACTACACTCTGACACCACTGATCTCACACCACGACACTCTGACACCACTGATCTCACACCACTACTCTGTAACACCACCGATCTCACACCACTACACTCTGACACCACTGATCTCACACCACTACACTGTGACACCACCGATCTCACACCACTACACTATGACACCACTGATCTCACACCACTACACTGTGACACCACCGATCTCACACCACTACACTCTGACACCACTGATCTCACACCACTGCACTCTGACACAACTGATCTCACACCACTACACTATGACACCACTGATCTCACACCACTGATCTCACACCACTACACTGTGACACCACCGATCTCACACCACTACACTGTGACACCACCGATCTCACACCACTACACTGTGACACCACTGATCTCACACCACTACACTCTGACACCACCGATCTCACACCACTACACTGTGACACAACTGATCTAACACCATTACTCCGTAACACCACTGATCTCACACCACTACACTGTGACACCACTGATCTCACACCACTACACTGTGACACCACTGATCTCACACCACTACACTGTGACACCACTGATCTCACACCACTACACTGTGACACCACTGATCTCACACCACTACACTGTGACACCACCGATCTCACACCACTACACTGTGACACCACCGATCTCACACCACTACACTGTGACACCACCGATCTCACACCACTACACTCTGACACCACTGATCTCACACCACTACACTCTGACACCACCGATCTCACACCACTACACTCTGACACCACTGATCTCACACTACTGCACCATGACACCACTGACCTCACACTACTGCACCGTGACAACACTGATCTCACACTACTGCACCGTGACACCATTGATCTCACACCGCTACACTGCGACACCACTGATCTCACACTGCTGCACCGTGACACCACTGATCTCACACTGCTGCACCGTGACACCATTGATCTCACACTGCTGCACCGTGACACCACTGATCTCACACTGCTGCACCGGGACACCACTGATCTCACACTACTACACCGTGACTCCACTGATCTAACACCACTGCACCGTGACACCACTGATCTCACACTACAGCACCGTGACACCACTGAACTCACACTACAGCACCGTGACACCACTGATCTCACACTACAGCACCGTGACACCACTGACCTCACAATACTGCACCGTGACACCACTGATCTCACACTACTACACTGTGACTCCACTGATTTCACACTACAGCACCGTGACACCACTGAACTCACACTACAGCACCGTGACACCACTGATCTCACACTACAGCACCGTGACACCACTGATCTAGCACTACAGCAGCGTGACACCACTGATCTCACAATACGGCACCGTGACACCACTGATCTCACACTACAGCACCGTGACACCACTGACCTCACAATACTGCACCGTGACACCACTGACCTCACACTACTACACTGTGACTCCACTGATCTCACACTACAGCACCGTGACACCACTGAACTCACACTACAGCACCGTGACACCACTGATCTCACACTACAGCACCGTGACACCACTGACCTCACAATACTGCACCGTGACACCACTGATCTCACACTACTGCACCGTGACACCACTGATCTCACAATACTGCACTGTGACACCACTGACCTCACACTACAGCACCGTGACACCACTGACCTCACAATACTGCACTGTGACACCACTGATCTCACACTACTGTACCGTGGCACCACTGACCTCACACTACTGCACCGTGACACCACTGATCTCACAATACTGCACCGTGACACCACTGACCTCACAATACTGCACCGTGACACCACTGACCTCACAATACTGCACCGTGACACCACTGATCTCACACTACTGTACCGTGACACACTGACCTCACAATACTGCAGCGTGACACCACTGATCTCACACTACTGTACCGTGACACCACTGACCTCACACTACTGCACCGTGACACCACTGACCTCACACTACTGCACCGTGACACCACTGACCTCACAATACTGCACCGTGACACCACTGATCTCACACTACTGTACCGTGACACCACTGACCTCACACTACAGCACCGTGACACCACTGACCTCACAATACTGCACCGTGACACCACTGATCTCACACTACTGTACCGTGACACCACTGACCTCACACTACTGCACCGTGACACCACTGAACTCACACTACAGCACCGTGACACCACTGATCTCACAATACTGCACCGTGACACCACTGAACTCACACTACAGCACCGTGACACCACTGATCTCACAATACAGCACCGTGACACCACTGATCTCACAATACTGCACCGTGACACCACTGATCTCACACTACAGCACCGTGACACCACTGACCTCACAATACTGCACCGTGACACCACTGATCTCACACTACTGCACCGTGACACCACTGATCTCACAATACTGCACTGTGACACCGCTGACCTCACACTACAGCACCGTGACACCACTGACCTCACAATACTGCACCGTGACACCACTGATCTCACACTACTGCACCGTGACACCACTGATCTCACAATACTGCACTGTGACACCACTGACCTCACAATACTGCACCGTGACACCACTGATCTCACAATACTGCACTGTGACACCACTGACCTCACACTACTGCACCGTGACACCACTGACCTCACACTACAGCACCGTGACACCACTGATCTCACACTACTGTACCGTGACACCACTGACCTCACATTACTGCACCGTGACACCACTGATCTCACACTACTGCACTGTGACACCACTGACCTCACACTACAGCACCGTGACACCACTGACCTCACAATACTGCACCGTGACACCACTGATCTCACACTACTGTACCGTGACACCACTGACCTCACACTACTGCACCGTGACACCACTGATCTCACACTACAGCACCGTGACACCACTGACCTCACAATACTGCACCGTGACACCACTGATCTCACACTACAGCACCGTGACACCACTGACCTCACACTACAGCACCGTGACACCACTGACCTCACACTACAGCACCGTGACACCACTGATCTCACACTACTGAACTGTGACACCACTGATCTCAGACTACAGCACCGTGACACCACTGACCTCACAATACTGCACCGTGACACCACTGATCTCACACTACTGCACCGTTACACCACTGATCTCACACTACAGCACAGTGACACCACTGACCTCACAATACTGCACCGTGACACCACTGATCTCACACTACTGCACCGTGACACCACTGATCTCACACTACTACACTGTGACACTACTGATCTGACACCAATGCACCGTAACACCATTGATCTCACACTACAGCACCGTGACACCACTGAACTCACACTACAGCACCGTGACACCACTGATCTCACACTACAGCACCGTGACACCACTGACCTCACAATACTGCACCGTGACACCACTGATCTCATGCTACGGCACCGTGACACCACTGATCTCACACTAGTACACTGTGACACTACTGATCTGACACCAATGCACCGTGACACCATGGATCTCACACTACAGCACCGTGACACCACTGACCTCACAATACTGCCCCGTGACACCACTGATCTCACACTACTACACTGTGACTCCACTGATCTCACACTACAGCACCGTGACACCACTGATCTCACACTACAGCAGCGTGACACCACTGACCTCACAATACTGCACCGTGACACCACTGATCTCACAATACAGCACCGTGACACCACTGACCTCACACTACAGCACCGTGACACCACTGATCTCACAATACTGTACCGTGACACCACTGATCTCACACTACAGCACCGTGACACCACTGACCTCACACTACTGCACCGTGACACCACTGACCTCACACTACAGCACCGTGACACCACTTATCTCACACTACTGCACCGTGACACCACTTATCTCACACTACAGCACCGTGACACCACTGATCTCACAATACTGTACCGTGACACCACTGATCTCACAATACTGTACCGTGACACCACTGATCTCACACTACAGCACCGTGACACCACTGATCTCACACTACTGTACCGTGACACCACTGACCTCACACTACAGCACCGTGACACCACTGACCTCACACTACTGCACCGTGACACCACTGACCTCACACTACAGCACCGTGACACCACTGACCTCACACTACAGCACCGTGACACCACTGACCTCACACTACAGCACCGTGACACCACTGACCTCACACTACTGCACCGTGACACCACTGACCTCACAATACTGCACCGTGACACCACTGATCTCACACTACTGCACCGTGACACCACTGATCTGAGACTACAGCACCGTGACACCACTGACCTCACAATACTGCACCGTGACACCACTGATCTCACACTACAGCATCGTGACACCACTGACCTCACACTACTGCATCGTGACACCACTGATCTCACACTACTGCACCGTGACACCACTGATCTCACACTACTGTACCGTGACACCACTGACCTCACACTACAGCACCGTGACACCACTGACCTCACACTACAGCACCGTGACACCACTGACCTCACACTACAGCACCGTGACACCACTGACCTCACACTACAGCACCGTGACACCACTGACCTCACACTACTGCACCGTGACACCACTGATCTCACACTACAGCACCGTGACACCACTGACCTCACACTACTGCACCGTGACACCACTGACCTCACACTACTGCACCGTGACACCACTGACCTCACACTACAGCACCGTGACACCACTGACCTCACACTACAGCACAGTGACACCACTGATCTCACACTACTGTACCGTGACACCACTGACCTCACACTACAGCACCGTGACACCACTGACCTCACACTACAGCACCGTGACACCACTGACCTCACACTACAGCACCGTGACACCACTGACCTCACACTACAGCACCGTGACACCACTGACCTCACACTACTGCACCGTGACACCACTGACCTCACACTACAGCACCGTGACACCACTGACCTCACACTACTGCACCGTGACACCACTGATCTCACACTACAGCACCGTTACATAGTTACATAGTTACATAGTTTATAAGGCCGAAAAAAGACAAGCGTCCATCCAGTTCAGCCTATTTCTTGTGCACTGCAGCTATTCCGCAGCGTTGATCCAGGGAAAGGCAAAAAAAAAAAACATGCGTTATAGGCCAATTTACATCATTGAGGAAAAATTCACTTCCCAACTCCAATCTGGCAGTCAGATTAAATCCCTGGATTAATTAACTATCACTAAGCATAAGATGTAATGTTATTGTTCTCCAGAAAGGCGTCCAGGCCTCTCTTGAACTCATTAAGTGAGTTGGACATCACCACTTCCTCTCCCAGAGAGTTCCAGAGTCTCACGGCTCTGACCGTAAAGAATCCCCTTCTATGCTGGTGCAGGAACCTCCTTTCCTCCAGACGCATAGTGTGCCCCCTCGTCTTTGTCACCATCCTTGGTATAAACAGGTCATGGGAGAGATCTCTGTACTGCCCCCTGATGTATTTATACATGTTTATGACACCACTGACCTCACAATACTGCACCGTGACACCACTGATCTCACACTACTGCACCGTGACACCACTGACCTCACACTACAGCACCGTGACACCACTGACCTCACAATACTGCACCGTGACACCACTGACCTCACAATACTGCACCGTGACACCACTGACCTCACAATACAGCACCGTGACACCACTGACCTCACAATACTGCACCGTGACACCACTGATCTCACACTACTGTACCGTGACACCACTGACCTCACACTACTGCACCGTGACACCACTGAACTCACACTACAGCACCGTGACACCACTGATCTCACAATACTGCACCGTGACACCACTGAACTCACACTACAGCACCGTGACACCACTGATCTCACAATACAGCACCGTGACACCACTGATCTCACAATACTGCACCGTGACACCACTGATCTCACACTACAGCACCGTGACACCACTGACCTCACAATACTGCACCGTGACACCACTGATCTCACACTACTGCACCGTGACACCACTGATCTCACAATACTGCACTGTGACACCGCTGACCTCACACTACAGCACCGTGACACCACTGACCTCACAATACTGCACCGTGACACCACTGATCTCACACTACTGCACCGTGACACCACTGATCTCACAATACTGCACTGTGACACCACTGATCTCACAATACTGCACTGTGACACCACTGACCTCACACTACTGCACCGTGACACCACTGACCTCACACTACAGCACCGTGACACCACTGATCTCACACTACTGTACCGTGACACCACTGACCTCACACTACTGCACCGTGACACCACTGATCTCACACTACTGCACCGTGACACCACTGATCTCACAATACTGCACTGTGACACCACTGACCTCACACTACAGCACCGTGACACCACTGACCTCACAATACTGCACCGTGACACCACTGATCTCACACTACTGTACCGTGACACCACTGACCTCACACTACTGCACCGTGACACCACTGATCTCACACTACAGCACCGTGACACCACTGACCTCACAATACTGCACCGTGACACCACTGATCTCACACTACAGCACCGTGACACCACTGACCTCACACTACAGCACCGTGACACCACTGATCTCACACTACTGCACCGTGACACCACTGATCTCACACTACTGCACTGTGACACCACTGATCTCAGACTACAGCACCGTGACACCACTGACCTCACAATACTGCACCGTGACACCACTGATCTCACACTACTGCACCGTGACACCACTGATCTCACACTACTGCACCGTGACACCACTGATCTCACACTACTGCACTGTGACACCACTGATCTCAGACTACAGCACCGTGACACCACTGACCTCACAATACTGCACCGTGACACCACTGATCTCACACTACAGCACAGTGACACCACTGACCTCACAATACTGCACCGTGACACCACTGATCTCACACTACTGCACCGTGACACCACTGATCTCACACTACTACACTGTGACACTACTGATCTGACACCAATGCACCGTAACACCATTGATCTCACACTACAGCACCGTGACACCACTGAACTCACACTACAGCACCGTGACACCACTGATCTCACACTACAGCACCGTGACACCACTGACCTCACAATACTGCACCGTGACACCACTGATCTCATGCTACGGCACCGTGACACCACTGATCTCACACTAGTACACTGTGACACTACTGATCTGACACCAATGCACCGTGACACCATGGATCTCACACTACAGCACCGTGACACCACTGACCTCACAATACTGCACCGTGACACCACTGATCTCACACTACAGCAGCGTGACACCACTGACCTCACAATACTGCACCGTGACACCACTGATCTCACAATACAGCACCGTGACACCACTGACCTCACACTACAGCACCGTGACACCACTGATCTCACAATACTGTACCGTGACACCACTGATCTCACACTACAGCACCGTGACACCACTGACCTCACACTACTGCACCGTGACACCACTGACCTCACACTACAGCACCGTGACACCACTTATCTCACACTACTGCACCGTGACACCACGTATCTCACACTACAGCACCGTGACACCACTGATCTCACAATACTGTACCGTGACACCACTGATCTCACACTACAGCACCGTGACACCACTGATCTCACACTACTGTACCGTGACACCACTGACCTCACACTACAGCACCGTGACACCACTGACCTCACACTACTGCACCGTGACACCACTGACCTCACACTACAGCACCGTGACACCACTGACCTCACACTACTGCACCGTGACACCACTGACCTCACAATACTGCACCGTGACACCACTGATCTCACACTACTGCACCGTGACACCACTGATCTGAGACTACAGCACCGTGACACCACTGACCTCACAATACTGCACCGTGACACCACTGATCTCACACTACAGCATCGTGACACCACTGACCTCACACTACAGCATCGTGACACCACTGACCTCACACTACTGCATCGTGACACCACTGATCTCACACTACTGCACCGTGACACCACTGATCTCACACTACTGTACCGTGACACCACTGACCTCACACTACAGCACCGTGACACCACTGACCTCACACTACAGCACCGTGACACCACTGACCTCACACTACAGCACCGTGACACCACTGACCTCACACTACAGCACCGTGACACCACTGACCTCACACTACTGCACCGTGACACCACTGATCTCACACTACAGCACCGTGACACCACTGACCTCACACTACAGCACCGTGACACCACTGACCTCACACTACTGCACCGTGACACCACTGACCTCACACTACAGCACCGTTACATAGTTACATAGTTACATAGTTTATAAGGCCGAAAAAAGACAAGCGTCCATCCAGTTCAGCCTATTTCTTGTGCACTGCAGCTATTCCACAGCGTTGATCCAGGGGAAGGCAAAAAAACCTCATGCGGTATAGGCCAATTTACATCATTGAGGAAAAATTCACTTCCCAACTCCAATCTGGCAGTCAGATTAAATCCCTGGATTAATTAACTATCACTAAGCATAAGATGTAATGTTATTGTTCTCCAGAAAGGCGTCCAGGCCTCTCTTGAACTCATTAAGTGAGTTGGACATCACCACTTCCTCTCCCAGAGAGTTCCAGAGTCTCACGGCTCTGACCGTAAAGAATCCCCTTCTATGCTGGTGCAGGAACCTCCTTTCCTCCAGACGCATAGTGTGCCCCCTCGTCTTTGTCACCATCCTTGGTATAAACAGGTCATGGGAGAGATCTCTGTACTGCCCCCTGATGTATTTATACATGTTTATGACACCACTGACCTCACAATACTGACACCCTGACACCACTGATCTCACACTACTGCACCGTGACACCACTGATCTCACACTACTGTACCGTGACACCACTGACCTCACACTACAGCACCGTGACACCACTGACCTCACACTACTGCACCGTGACACCACTGATCTCACACTACTGTACCGTGACACCACTGACCTCACACTACTGCACCGTGACACCACTGAACTCACACTACAGCACCGTGACACCACTGATCTCACAATACTGCACCGTGACACCACTGAACTCACACTACAGCACCGTGACACCACTGATCTCACAATACTGCACCGTGACACCACTGATCTCACACTACAGCACCGTGACACCACTGATCTCACACTACAGCACCGTGACACCACTGATCTCACACTACAGCACCGTGACACCACTGACCTCACAATACTGCACTGTGACACCACTGACCTCACACTACAGCACCGTGACACCACTGACCTCACACTACTGCACCGTGACACCACTGACCTCACACTACTGCACCGTGACACCACTGACCTCACACTACAGCACCGTGACACCACTGACCTCACACTACTGCACCATGACACCACTGATCTCACACTACAGCACCGTGACACCACTGACCTCACAATACTGCACCGTGACACCGCTGACCTCACACTACAGCACCGTGACACCACTGACCTCACACTACTGCACCGTGACACCACTGATCTCACACTACTGCACCGTGACACCACTGACCTCACACTACAGCACCGTGACACCACTGACCTCACACTACAGCACCGTGACACCACTGATCTCACACTACAGCACCGTTACATAGTTACATAGTTACATAGTTTATAAGGCCGAAAAAAGACAAGCGTCCATCCAGTTCAGCCTATTTCTTGTGCACTGCAGCTATTCCGCAGCGTTGATCCAGGGGAAGGCAAAAAAAAAAACCATGCGTTATAGGCCAATTTACATCATTGAGGAAAAATTCACTTCCCAACTCCAATCTGGCAGTCAGATTAAATCCCTGGATTAATTAACTATCACTAAGCATAAGATGTAATGTTATTGTTCTCCAGAAAGGCGTCCAGGCCTCTCTTGAACTCATTAAGTGAGTTGGACATCACCACTTCCTCTCCCAGAGAGTTCCAGAGTCTCACGGCTCTGACCGTAAAGAATCCCCTTCTATGCTGGTGCAGGAACCTCCTTTCCTCCAGACGCATAGTGTGCCCCCTCGTCTTTGTCACCATCCTTGGTATAAACAGGTCATGGGAGAGATCTCTGTACTGCCCCCTGATGTATTTATACATGTTTATGACACCACTGACCTCACAATACTGCACCGTGACACCACTGATCTCACACTACTGTACCGTGACACCACTGACCTCACACTACAGCACCGTGACACCACTGACCTCACAATACTGCACCGTGACACCACTGATCTCACACTACTGTACCGTGACACCACTGACCTCACACTACTGCACCGTGACACCACTGAACTCACACTACAGCACCATGACACCACTGATCTCACAATACTGCACCGTGACACCACTGAACTCACACTACAGCACCGTGACACCACTGATCTCACAATACAGCACCGTGACACCACTGATCTCACAATACTGCACCGTGACACCACTGATCTCACACTACAGCACCGTGACACCACTGACCTCACAATACTGCACCGTGACACCACTGATCTCACACTACTGCACCGTGCACCACTGATCTCACAATACTGCACTGTGACACCGCTGACCTCACACTACAGCACCGTGACACCACTGACCTCACAATACTGCACCGTGACACCACTGATCTCACACTACTGCACCGTGACACCACTGATCTCACAATACTGCACTGTGACACCACTGATCTCACAATACTGCACTGTGACACCACTGACCTCACACTACTGCACCGTGACACCACTGACCTCACACTACAGCACCGTGACACCACTGATCTCACACTACTGTACCGTGACACCACTGACCTCACACTACTGCACCGTGACACCACTGATCTCACACTACTGCACCGTGACACCACTGATCTCACAATACTGCACTGTGACACCACTGACCTCACACTACAGCACCGTGACACCACTGACCTCACAATACTGCACCGTGACACCACTGATCTCACACTACTGTACCGTGACACCACTGACCTCACACTACTGCACCGTGACACCACTGATCTCACACTACAGCACCGTGACACCACTGACCTCACAATACTGCACCGTGACACCACTGATCTCACACTACAGCACCGTGACACCACTGACCTCACACTACAGCACCGTGACACCACTGATCTCACACTACTGCACCGTGACACCACTGATCTCACACTACTGCACTGTGACACCACTGATCTCAGACTACAGCACCGTGACACCACTGACCTCACAATACTGCACCGTGACACCACTGATCTCACACTACTGCACCGTGACACCACTGATCTCACACTACAGCACAGTGACACCACTGACCTCACAATACTGCACCGTGACACCACTGATCTCACACTACTGCACCGTGACACCACTGATCTCACACTACTACACTGTGACACTACTGATCTGACACCAATGCACCGTAACACCATTGATCTCACACTACAGCACCGTGACACCACTGAACTCACACTACAGCACCGTGACACCACTGATCTCACACTACAGCACCGTGACACCACTGACCTCACAATACTGCACCGTGACACCACTGATCTCATGCTACGGCACCGTGACACCACTGATCTCACACTAGTACACTGTGACACTACTGATCTGACACCAATGCACCGTGACACCATGGATCTCACACTACAGCACCGTGACACCACTGACCTCACAATACTGCACCGTGACACCACTGATCTCACACTACTACACTGTGACTCCACTGATCTCACACTACAGCACCGTGACACCACTGATCTCACACTACAGCAGCGTGACACCACTGACCTCACAATACTGCACCGTGACACCACTGATCTCACACTACTGCACCGTGACACCACTGACCTCACACTACAGCACCGTGACACCACTGACCTCACACTACTGCACCGTGACACCACTGATCTCACACTACAGCACCGTTACATAGTTACATAGTTACATAGTTTATAAGGCCGAAAAAAGACAAGCGTCCATCCAGTTCAGCCTATTTCTTGTGCACTGCAGCTATTCCGCAGCGTTGATCCAGGGGAAGGCAAAAAAAAAAACCATGCGTTATAGGCCAATTTACATCATTGAGGAAAAATTCACTTCCCAACTCCAATCTGGCAGTCAGATTAAATCCCTGGATTAATTAACTATCACTAAGCATAAGATGTAATGTTATTGTTCTCCAGAAAGGCGTCCAGGCCTCTCTTGAACTCATTAAGTGAGTTGGACATCACCACTTCCTCTCCCAGAGAGTTCCAGAGTCTCACGGCTCTGACCGTAAAGAATCCCCTTCTATGCTGGTGCAGGAACCTCCTTTCCTCCAGACGCATAGTGTGCCCCCTCGTCTTTGTCACCATCCTTGGTATAAACAGGTCATGGGAGAGATCTCTGTACTGCCCCCTGATGTATTTATACATGTTTATGACACCACTGACCTCACAATACTGCACCGTGACACCACTGATCTCACACTACAGCACCGTGACACCACTGACCTCACAATACTGCACCGTGACACCACTGACCTCACACTACAGCACCGTGACACCACTGACCTCACAATACTGCACCGTGACACCACTGATCTCACACTACTGTACCGTGACACCACTGACCTCACACTACTGCACCGTGACACCACTGAACTCACACTACAGCACCGTGACACCACTGATCTCACAATACTGCACCGTGACACCACTGAACTCACACTACAGCACCGTGACACCACTGATCTCACAATACAGCACCGTGACACCACTGATCTCACAATACTGCACCGTGACACCACTGATCTCACACTACAGCACCGTGACACCACTGACCTCACAATACTGCACCGTGACACCACTGATCTCACACTACTGCACCGTGACACCACTGATCTCACAATACTGCACTGTGACACCGCTGACCTCACACTACAGCACCGTGACACCACTGACCTCACAATACTGCACCGTGACACCACTGATCTCACACTACTGCACCGTGACACCACTGATCTCACAATACTGCACTGTGACACCACTGATCTCACAATACTGCACTGTGACACCACTGACCTCACACTACTGCACCGTGACACCACTGACCTCACACTACAGCACCGTGACACCACTGATCTCACACTACTGTACCGTGACACCACTGACCTCACACTACTGCACCGTGACACCACTGATCTCACACTACTGCACCGTGACACCACTGATCTCACAATACTACACTGTGACACCACTGACCTCACACTACAGCACCGTGACACCACTGACCTCACAATACTGCACCGTGACACCACTGATCTCACACTACTGTACCGTGACACCACTGACCTCACACTACTGCACCGTGACACCACTGATCTCACACTACAGCACCGTGACACCACTGACCTCACAATACTGCACCGTGACACCACTGATCTCACACTACAGCACCGTGACACCACTGACCTCACACTACAGCACCGTGACACCACTGATCTCACACTACTGCACCGTGACACCACTGATCTCACACTACTGCACTGTGACACCACTGATCTCAGACTACAGCACCGTGACACCACTGACCTCACAATACTGCACCGTGACACCACTGATCTCACACTACTGTACCGTGACACCACTGACCTCACACTACTGCACCGTGACACCACTGATCTCACACTACAGCACCGTGACACCACTGACCTCACACTACAGCACCGTGACACCACTGATCTCACACTACTGCACCGTGACACCACTGATCTCACACTACTGCACTGTGACACCACTGATCTCAGACTACAGCACCGTGACACCACTGACCTCACAATACTGCACCGTGACACCACTGATCTCACACTACTGCACCGTGACACCACTGATCTCACACTACAGCACAGTGACACCACTGACCTCACAATACTGCACCGTGACACCACTGATCTCACACTACTGCACCGTGACACCACTGATCTCACACTACTACACTGTGACACTACTGATCTGACACCAATGCACCGTAACACCATTGATCTCACACTACAGCACCGTGACACCACTGAGCTCACACTACAGCACCGTGACACCACTGATCTCACACTACAGCACCGTGACACCACTGACCTCACAATACTGCACCGTGACACCACTGATCTCATGCTACGGCACCGTGACACCACTGATCTCACACTAGTACACTGTGACACTACTGATCTGACACCAATGCACCGTGACACCATGGATCTCACACTACAGCACCGTGACACCACTGACCTCACAATACTGCACCGTGACACCACTGATCTCACACTACTACACTGTGACTCCACTGATCTCACACTACAGCACCGTGACACCACTGATCTCACACTACAGCAGCGTGACACCACTGACCTCACAATACTGCACCGTGACACCACTGATCTCACAATACAGCACCGTGACACCACTGACCTCACACTACAGCACCGTGACACCACTGATCTCACAATACTGTACCGTGACACCACTGATCTCACACTACAGCACCGTGACACCACTGACCTCACACTACTGCACCGTGACACCACTGACCTCACACTACAGCACCGTGACACCACTTATCTCACACTACTGCACCGTGACACCACTTATCTCACACTACAGCACCGTGACACCACTGATCTCACAATACTGTACCGTGACACCACTGATCTCACACTACAGCACCGTGACACCACTGATCTCACACTACTGTACCGTGACACCACTGACCTCACACTACAGCACCGTGACACCACTGACCTCACACTACTGCACCGTGACACCACTGACCTCACACTACAGCACCGTGACACCACTGACCTCACACTACTGCACCGTGACACCACTGACCTCACAATACTGCACCGTGACACCACTGATCTCACACTACTGCACCGTGACACCACTGATCTGAGACTACAGCACCGTGACACCACTGACCTCACAATACTGCACCGTGACACCACTGATCTCACACTACAGCATCGTGACACCACTGACCTCACACTACAGCATCGTGACACCACTGACCTCACACTACTGCATCGTGACACCACTGATCTCACACTACTGCACCGTGACACCACTGATCTCACACTACTGTACTGTGACACCACTGACCTCACACTACAGCACCGTGACACCACTGACCTCACACTACAGCACCGTGACACCACTGACCTCACACTACAGCACCGTGACACCACTGACCTCACACTACAGCACCGTGACACCACTGATCTCACACTACAGCACCGTGACACCACTGACCTCACACTACTGCACCGTGACACCACTGACCTCACACTACAGCACCGTGACACCACTGACCTCACACTACAGCACCGTGACACCACTGACCTCACACTACTGCACCGTGACACCACTGATCTCACACTACAGCACCGTGACACCACTGACCTCACACTACAGCACCGTGACACCACTGACCTCACACTACTGCACCGTGACACCACTGATCTCACACTACAGCACCGTTACATAGTTACATAGTTACATAGTTTATAAGGCCGAAAAAAGACAAGCGTCCATCCAGTTCAGCCTATTTCTTGTGCACTGCAGCTATTCCGCAGCGTTGATCCAGGGGAAGGCAAAAAAAAAAAACATGCGTTATAGGCCAATTTACATCATTGAGGAAAAATTCACTTCCCAACTCCAATCTGGCAGTCAGATTAAATCCCTGGATTAATTAACTATCACTAAGCATAAGATGTAATGTTATTGTTCTCCAGAAAGGCGTCCAGGCCTCTCTTGAACTCATTAAGTGAGTTGGACATCACCACTTCCTCTCCCAGAGAGTTCCAGAGTCTCACGGCTCTGACCGTAAAGAATCCCCTTCTATGCTGGTGCAGGAACCTCCTTTCCTCCAGACGCATAGTGTGCCCCCTCGTCTTTGTCACCATCCTTGGTATAAACAGGTCATGGGAGAGATCTCTGTACTGCCCCCTGATGTATTTATACATGTTTATGACACCACTGACCTCACAATACTGCACCGTGACACCACTGATCTCACAATACTGCACCGTGACACCACTGACCTCACACTACAGCACCGTGACACCACTGACCTCACAATACTGCACCGTGACACCACTGACCTCACAATACAGCACCGTGACACCACTGACCTCACACTACAGCACCGTGACACCACTGATCTCACAATACTGCACCGTGACACCACTGACCTCACACTACAGCACCGTGACACCACTGACCTCACAATACTGCACCGTGACACCACTGACCTCACACTACAGCACCGTGACACCACTGATCTCACAATACTGCACCGTGACACCACTGATCTCACACTACTGTACCGTGACACCACTGACCTCACACTACTGCACCGTGACACCACTGAACTCACACTACAGCACCGTGACACCACTGATCTCACAATACTGCACCGTGACACCACTGATCTCACACTACAGCACCGTGACACCACTGACCTCACAATACTGCACTGTGACACCGCTGACCTCACACTACAGCACCGTGACACCACTGACCTTACACTACTGCACCGTGACACCACTGACCTCACACTACTGCACCGTGAAACCACTGACCTCACACTACAGCACCGTGACACCACTGACCTCACACTACTGCACCGTGACACCACTGATCTCACACTACAGCACCGTGACACCACTGACCTCACAATACTGCACTGTGACACCGCTGACCTCACACTACAGCACCGTGACACCACTGACCTCACACTACAGCACCGTGACACCACTGACCTCACAATACTGCACCGTGACACCACTGATCTCACACTACTGTACCGTGACACCACTGACCTCACACTACTGCACCGTGACACCACTGAACTCACACTACAGCACCGTGACACCACTGATCTCACAATACTGCACCGTGACACCACTGAACTCACACTACAGCACCGTGACACCACTGATCTCACAATACTGCACCGTGACACCACTGATCTCACACTACAGCACCGTGACACCACTGACCTCACAATACTGCACTGTGACACCGCTGACCTCACACTACAGCACCGTGACACCACTGACCTTACACTACTGCACCGTGACACCACTGACCTCACACTACTGCACCGTGACACCACTGACCTCACACTACAGCACCGTGACACCACTGACCTCACACTACTGCACCGTGACACCACTGATCTCACACTACAGCACCGTGACACCACTGACCTCACAATACTGCACTGTGACACCGCTGACCTCACACTACAGCACCGTGACACCACTGACCTCACACTACTGCACCGTGACACCACTGACCTCACACTACTGCACCGTGACACCACTGACCTCACACTACAGCACCGTGACACCACTGATCTCACACTACAGCACCGTGACACCACTGACCTCACACTACTGCACCGTGACACCACTGATCTCACACTACTGCACCGTGACACCACTGACCTCACACTACTGCACCGTGACACCACTGACCTCACACTACAGCACCGTGACACCACTGATCTCACACTACAGCACCGTGACACCACTGACCTCACACTACTGCACCGTGACACCACTGATCTCACACTACAGCACCGTTACATAGTTACATAGTTACATAGTTTATAAGGCCGAAAAAAGACAAGCGTCCATCCAGTTCAGCCTATTTCTTGTGCACTGCAGCTATTCCGCAGCGTTGATCCAGGGGAAGGCAAAAAAAAAAAACATGCGTTATAGGCCAATTTACATCATTGAGGAAAAATTCACTTCCCAACTCCAATCTGGCAGTCAGATTAAATCCCTGGATTAATTAACTATCACTAAGCATAAGATGTAATGTTATTGTTCTCCAGAAAGGCGTCCAGGCCTCTCTTGAACTCATTAAGTGAGTTGGACATCACCACTTCCTCTCCCAGAGAGTTCCAGAGTCTCACGGCTCTGACCGTAAAGAATCCCCTTCTATGCTGGTGCAGGAACCTCCTTTCCTCCAGACGCATAGTGTGCCCCCTCGTCTTTGTCACCATCCTTGGTATAAACAGGTCATGGGAGAGATCTCTGTACTGCCCCCTGATGTATTTATACATGTTTATGACACCACTGACCTCACAATACTGCACCGTGACACCACTGATCTCACACTACAGCACCGTGACACCACTGACCTCACACTACTGCACCGTGACACCACTGATCTCACACTACTGTACCGTGACACCACTGAACTCACACTACAGCACCGTGACACCACTGAACTCACACTACAGCACCGTGACACCACTGATCTCACAATACTGCACCGTGACACCACTGAACTCACACTACAGCACCGTGACACCACTGATCTCACAATACTGCACCGTGACACCACTGATCTCACACTACTGTACCGTGACACCACTGACCTCACACTACTGCACCGTGACACCACTGAACTCACACTACAGCACCGTGACACCACTGATCTCACAATACTGCACCGTGACACCACTGAACTCACACTACAGCACCGTGACACCACTGACCTCACAATACTGCACCGTGACACCACTGATCTCACACTACAGCACCGTGACACCACTGATCTCACACTACAGCACCGTGACACCACTGATCTCACACTACTGTACCGTGACACCACTGACCTCACACTACTGCACCGTGACACCACTGAACTCACACTACAGCACCGTGACACCACTGATCTCACAATACTGCACCGTGACACCACTGAACTCACACTACAGCACCGTGACACCACTGATCTCACAATACTGCACCGTGACACCACTGATCTCACACTACAGCACCGTGACACCACTGACCTCACAATACTGCACTGTGACACCGCTGACCTCACACTACAGCACCGTGACACCACTGACCTTACACTACTGCACCGTGACACCACTGACCTCACACTACTGCACCGTGACACCACTGACCTCACACTACAGCACCGTGACACCACTGACCTCACACTACTGCACCGTGACACCACTGATCTCACACTACAGCACCGTGACACCACTGACCTCACAATACTGCACTGTGACACCGCTGACCTCACACTACAGCACCGTGACACCACTGACCTCACACTACTGCACCGTGACACCACTGACCTCACACTACTGCACCGTGACACCACTGACCTCACACTACAGCACCGTGACACCACTGATCTCACACTACAGCACCGTGACACCACTGACCTCACACTACTGCACCGTGACACCACTGATCTCACACTACTGCACCGTGACACCACTGACCTCACACTACAGCACCGTGACACCACTGATCTCACACTACAGCACCGTGACACCACTGACCTCACACTACAGCACCGTGACACCACTGATCTCACACTACTGCACCGTGACACCACTGATCTCACACTACAGCACCGTTACATAGTTACATAGTTACATAGTTTATAAGGCCGAAAAAAGACAAGCGTCCATCCAGTTCAGCCTATTTCTTGTGCACTGCAGCTATTCCGCAGCGTTGATCCAGGGGAAGGCAAAAAAAAAAAACATGCGGTATAGGCCAATTTACATCATTGAGGAAAAATTCACTTCCCAACTCCAATCTGGCAGTCAGATTAAATCCCTGGATTAATTAACTATCACTAAGCATAAGATGTAATGTTATTGTTCTCCAGAAAGGCGTCCAGGCCTCTCTTGAACTCATTAAGTGAGTTGGACATCACCACTTCCTCTCCCAGAGAGTTCCAGAGTCTCACGGCTCTGACCGTAAAGAATCCCCTTCTATGCTGGTGCAGGAACCTCCTTTCCTCCAGACGCATAGTGTGCCCCCTCGTCTTTGTCACCATCCTTGGTATAAACAGGTCATGGGAGAGATCTCTGTACTGCCCCCTGATGTATTTATACATGTTTATGACACCACTGACCTCACAATACTGACACCCTGACACCACTGATCTCACACTACTGCACCGTGACACCACTGATCTCACAATACTGCACCGTGACACCACTGATCTCACACCACTACACTGTGACACCACTGATCTCACAATACTGTACCGTGACACCACTGACCTCACAATACAGCACCGTGACACCACTGACCTCACACTACAGCACCGTGACACCACTGATCTCACAATACTGCACCGTGACACCACTGATCTCACAATACTGCACCGTGACACCACTGATCTCACACTACTGCACCGTGACACCACTGATCTCACAATACTGTACCGTGACACCACTGATCTCACACTACAGCACCGTGACACCACTGACCTCACACTACAGCACCGTGACACCACTGACCTCACACTACTGCACCGTGACACCACTGATCTCACACTACTGCACCGTGACACCACTGACCTCACACTACAGCACCGTGACACCACTGATCTCACACTACAGCACCGTGACACCACTGATCTCACACTGCTGCACCGTGACACCACTGATCTCACACTACAGCACTGTGACACCACTGACCTCACACTACAGCACTGTGACACCACTGACCTCACAATACTGTACCGTGACACCACTGATCTCACACTACAGCACCGTGACACCACTGACCTCACACTACAGCACCGTGACACCACTGACCTCACACTACTGCACCGTGACACCACTGACCTCACACTACAGCACCGTGACACCACTGATCTCACACTGCTGCACCGTGACACCACTGATCTCACACTACAGCACCGTGACACCACTGATCTCACACTACAGCACTGTGACACCACTGACCTCACAATACTGCACCGTGACACCACTGATCTCACACTACTGCACCGTGACACCACTGATCTCACACTACAGCACCGTGACACCACTAACCTCACAATACTGCACCGTGACACCACTGATCTCACACTACTGCACCGTGACACCACTGACCTCACACTACTGCATCGTGACACCACTGATCTCACAATACTGCACCGTGACACCACTGACCTCACACTACTGCATCGTGACACCACTGATCTCACAATACTGCACCGTGACACCACTGTCCTCACACTACAGCACCGTGACACCAATGATCTCACACTACAGCACCGTGACACCACTGACCTCACACTACTGCACCGTGACACCACTGAACTCACACTACAGCACCGTGACACCACTGATCTCACACTACTGCACCGTGACACCACTGATCTCACACTACTGCACCCTGACACCACTGACCTCACACTACAGCACCGTGACACCACTGATCTCACACTACTGCACCGTGACACCACTGATCTCACACTACTGCACCGTGACACCACTGATCTCACACTACTACACCGTGACACCGCTGATCTCACACTACTGCACCGTGACACCACTGATCTCACACTACAGCACCGTGACACCACTGAGCTCACACTACTGCACCGTGACACCACTGATCTCACACTACAGCACCGTGACACCACTGATCTCACACTACTGCACCGTGACACCACTGACCTCACACTACAGCACCCTGACACCACTGACCTCACACTACAGCACCGTGACACCACTGACCTCACACTACAGCACAGTGACACCACTGATCTCACACTACAGCACCGTGACACCACTGATCTCACACTACAGCACCGTGACACCACTGACCTCACACTACAGCACCGTGACACCACTGACCTCACACTACAGCACCGTGACACCACTGATCTCACACTACAGCACCGTGACACCACCGATCTCACACTACTGCACCATAACACCACTGATCTCACACTACAGCACCGTGACACCACTGATCTCACACTACTGCACCGTGACACCACTGTCCTCACACTACAGCACCGTGACACCACTGATCTCACACTACAGCACCGTGACACCACTGATCTCACACTACAGCACCGTGACACCACTGATCTCACACTACTGCACCGTGACACCACTGACCTCACACTACAGCACAGTGACACCACTGACCTCACACTACAGCACCGTGACACCACTGACCTCACACTACAGCACCGTGACACCACTGATCTGACACTACTGCACCGTGACACCACTGTCCTCACACTACAGCACCGTGACACCACTGATCTCACACTACTGCACCGTGACACCACTGAACTCACACTACAGCACCGTGACACCACTGATCTCACACTACAGCACCGTGACACCACTGATCTCACAATACTGCACCGTGACACCACTGACCTCACACTACAGCACCATTAATTTTCCAGTGCTTTAGAGACATCATGATCACTGTCCCCATTGGGGCTCACAATGTATTTTCTCTATCGGTTTGTGTTTGGAGTGTGGGAGGAAGCGGACGTTCTCCTGGGTGGACTCAGCGATGCAATGCATCTGTGCTACCCACTGAGCCACTGTGCTGCCCTACTCTGATCCCACATCACTATACGGTTGTATTCTTCGTACATACAGTACCATATTAATATTTGTGTTCGGCTCTAGCATCTGACGTAGAATTCAGTATTTCACAGTAAATAAAGAACTGGAAAGTCTCCGTCCAGGTATCGTGCGAGGGAGAGGAATAGCAGAGGTGAGTGGGGCGAGCGGGGGCCGTGATTGATACATTTGTGTGACAGAGTGAATGGTTTCCATGTTTACACACTAAGCAATGGTGATACAAAGTGTGTTCTGTAAACAGTGGAGAGGTAGATACCCCTGCATGTGACACATAGCTGACATACCACGTCTACATACTGCCACCAGAGGGCGCTGCGTAAAAGCTTGGTGCTGTGACTGCGATAAACAGGACCCCATTATTAGACGGGTGCTGCCACCCTAGACTGACGTTCCTACACTGCATGAAACATGTCAATTAAATGCAGTTATCAGTAAATTGAATAGGAGCAGATGTTGAGGGTTATCATCACTGACAGTAGCAATTAATCTTGCACAATAACCTAAATTTAAAGCTGCAGGTTGAAGATGTTCCAAATTTATCAATGAGGGGTATGCTGCTTGATACATCACACATGACCAACCAGGATCAAGACGATCACCAACCAGGATCAAGACGATCACCAACCATGATTAGGGTGATCACTAGCCAGAATCAGGAAAATTACCAACCAGGAGCAGGGTGATCACCATTCAGGATCGGGCTGATCACTAACCATGATTAGGCTGATCACTAACCAGAATCGAGAAGATTACCAACCAGGAGCAGGGTGATCACCATTCAGGATCAGGCTGATCACTAACCATGTTTAGGCTGATCACTAACCAGAATCGAGAAGATTACCAACCAGGAGCAGAGTGATCACCATTCAGGATCAGGCTGATCACTAACCATGTTTAGGCTGATCACTAACCAGAATCGAGAAGATTACCAACCAGGAGCAGGGTGATCACCATTCAGGATTGTGCCGATCACCAACCAGGATTAGGCTGATCACTAACCAGAATCGAGAAGATTTCCAACCAGGAGCAGGGTGATCACCATTCAGGATCGGGCCGATCACCAACCAGGATTAGGCTGATCACTAACCAGAATCGAGAAGATTTCCAACCAGGAGCAGGGTGATCACCATTCAGAATCGGGCTGATCACCAACCATGATTAGGCTGATCACTAACCAGAATCGAGAAGATTACCAACCAGAAGCAGGGTGATCACCATTCAGGATCGGGCCGATCACCATCCATGATTAGGCTGATCACTAACCAGAATCAAGAAGATTACCAACCAGGAGCAGGGTGATCAGCAAACAGGATCAGGCCAATCACAAACCACGATCAAGGAGACCACAAAAAAGAATCAGGGTGATCACCATTCAGGATTGGGCTAATCACTAGCCATGATCGAGGAGATCATCAACCGTGATCATGATTTTCATCAATCACGATCGAAGTGATCGGCAACCGGGATCAGGGCATTCAACAACCAGTATAGAGATCACCAACCAGAATCAAAGTGCTCACAAACCAGGATTGCGGAGATCACCAATCTGGATCAAGGTTATCACCAGCAGGATCAGGCTAATCACTAGCCAGGATTGAGATCATCAACAAGGAAAAGGGTGATCACTAACCAGGAATGTGTTGATCACCAACCAGGATTGAGGTGATCATTAACCAAGATCAAGTCAATCACCAAACAGGGTCAAAGCAATCACCAACTAGGAACATGGCGATCAACAATCAGACACAAGGTGATCACCAATCACAATAATGGTGATCACCAATAAGGATAAAAGGAATAACCAACAGGATAGAGGCAATGAAACACCAGAATCTAGATAACCAACCAGGATTGAGGCAATCACCAACCAGTATTGAGATGATAATCAACCAGGATCGAGGCAATCACCAACCAGTATTGAGATGATAACCAACCAGAATGAAGGCAATCACCAACCAGTATTGAGATGATAACCAACCAGGATTGAGGCAATCACCAACCAGTATTGAGATGATAACCAACCAGGATCGAGGCAATCACCAACCAGTATTGAGATGATAACCAACCAGGATTGAGGCAATCACCAAGCAGTATTGAGATGATAACCAACCAGGATCGAGGCAATCACCAACCAGTATCAAGGCAATTACTAACCAGGATTGAGGAAGGAGATCACCAACTAGGATTGAGATAACCAACTACGATTGCAGCGATCACAAACTAGAATGAAGATGATAACCAACCATGATTGAGTCAGTCACCATGAAGGATTGAGGCAATCACCAAGCTGGACTGAAGTGATCCCAACCAGGATTAAGCCATAACATTGCTAAAAACTCCAGATCACTATGATATAAATGTCTGGCTGACATCTTTGTGATCTGTCTGTGCTCTGATCAGATTGTACAACTGATCTCTGTGTAATGTCTCTCACTCCAGCCGGATTGTACTATTGATCCGTGTGTAATCTCTTGGCCTCGGGGTGTAATCTCTCGGCCTCGGTGAGATTGCGTCAGATCCGCGCTCTTGTTCTTCGGTTGCCGGTAACTTGTGTGATTTCTCCGGCTCTTCAGTTACACATCATTGATTTATTCATCCTTTACTTCAATCGGGTTGTATCTCTAATCTGTCTGTGATCTTTGGATCTCTTCAATTGTAAATATAATCCCTGTTTCTTGTCTCTGGTTCTTCAATCAGATTGTATAACTGATCTCTGAGTGATTTATTTGCTCTTATATCTACAGTAACTGATGACTTGCTGCTCTGTCTCTTCAATTATTATGTGATTGATTCCTGAGAGATCACTCTGCTGCTACATTCACTGTAAAGCACTGATCTATTTTTGATCTCTCTGGATCTTTGTTTGGATTGATCCTTTTATGATCTGTCACTTTAAATTGTATCCTGGAATCCTGAGTGTCTATGATTGGAGGAGATCAGTGATCCCTTTGTGATCTGTCTTTCTAACTTTTATTGTATGACTGATCTCTGTTTCTCAGTCTTATCATTGCTGCCTGTCCTAGTGGCAGAAACAGTGGGAAGAAGGAGGGTTCTCCATGGCGCGGTCCCCCGTCCCTCCTCTCCCATTCTGATGCTGACCAGTCCCCCGTCCCTCCTCTCCCATTCTGATGCTGACCAGTCCCCCGTCCCTCCTCTCCCATTCTGATGCTGACCAGTCCCCCGTCCCTCCTCTCCCATTCTGATGCTGACCAGTCCCCCGTCCCTCCTCTCCCATTCTGATGCTGACCAGTCCCCCGTCCCTCCTCTCCCATTCTGATGCTGACCAGTCCCCGTCTCTCCTCTCCCATTCTGATGCTGACCAGTCCCCCCTCTCTCCTCTCCCATTCTGATGCTGACCAGTCCCCCGTCCCTCCTCTCCCATTCTGATGCTGACCAGTCCCCCGTCCCTCCTCTCCCATTCTGATGCTGACCAGTCCCCCGTCCCTCCTCTCCCATTCTGATGCTGACCAGTCCCCCGTCCCTCCTCTCCCATTCTGATGCTGACCAGTCCCCCGTCCCTCCTCTCCCATTCTGATGCTGACCAGTCCCCGTCTCTCCTCTCCCATTCTGATGCTGACCAGTCCCCCCTCTCTCCTCTCCCATTCTGATGCTGACCAGTCCCCCGTCCCTCCTCTCCCATTCTGATGCTGACCAGTCCCCCGTCCCTCCTCTCCCATTCTGATGCTGACCAGTCTCCGTCTCTCCTCTCCCATTCTGATGCTGACCAGTCCCCCGTCCCTCCTCTCCCATTCTGATGCTGACCAGTCCCCCGTCCCTCCTCTCCCATTCTGATGCTGACCAGTCCCCGTCTCTCCTCTCCCATTCTGATGCTGACCAGTCCCCCGTCCCTCCTCTCCCATTCTGATGCTGACCAGTCCCCCGTCCCTCCTCTCCCATTCTGATGCTGACCAGTCCCCCCTCTCTCCTCTCCCATTCTGATGCTGACCAGTCCCCCCTCTCTCCTCTCCCATTCTGATGCTGACCAGTCCCCCGTCTCTCCTCTCCCATTCTGATGCTGACCAGTCCCCCGTCTCTCCTCTCCCATTCTGATGCTCACCAGTCCCCCGTCCCTCCTCTCCCATTCTGATGCTGACCAGTCCCCCGTCCCTCCTCTCCCATTCTGATGCTGACCAGTCCCCGTCTCTCCTCTCCCATTCTGATGCTGACCAGTCCCCCCTCTCTCCTCTCCCATTCTGATGCTGACCAGTCCCCTGTCCCTCCTCTCCCATTCTGATGCTGACCAGTCCCCCGTCTCTCCTCTCCCATTCTGATGCTGACCAGTCCCCCGTCCCTCCTCTCCCATTCTGATGCTGACCAGTCCCCCGTCCCTCCTCTCCCATTCTGATGCTGACCAGTCCCCGTCTCTCCTCTCCCATTCTGATGCTGACCAGTCCCCCGTCCCTCCTCTCCCATTCTGATGCTGACCAGTCCCCCGTCTCTCCTCTCCCATTCTGATGCTGACCAGTCCCCCGTCCCTCCTCTCCCATTCTGATGCTGACCAGTCCCCCGTCCCTCCTCTCCCATTCTGATGCTGACCAGTCCCCCGTCCCTCCTCTCCCATTCTGATGCTGACCAGTCCCCCGTCCCTCCTCTCCCATTCTGATGCTGACCAGTCCCCCATCCCTCCTCTCCCATTCTGATGCTGACCAGTCCCCCGTCCCTCCTCTCCCATTCTGATGCTGACCAGTCCCCGTCTCTCCTCTCCCATTCTGATGCTGACCAGTCCCCCGTCCCTCCTCTCCCATTCTGATGCTGACCAGTCCCCGTCTCTCCTCTCCCATTCAGATGCTGACCAGTCCCCGTCTCTCCTCTCCCATTCAGATGCTGACCAGTCCCCCGTCCCTCCTCTCCCATTCTGATGCTGACCAGTCCCCGTCTCTCCTCTCCCATTCTGATGCTGACCAGTCCCCCGTCCCTCCTCTCCCATTCTGATGCTGACCAGTCCCCGTCTCTCCTCTCCCATTCAGATGCTGACCAGTCCCCGTCTCTCCTCTCCCATTCTGATGCTGACCAGTCCCCGTCCCTCCTCTCCCATTCTGATGCTGACCAGTCCCCCGTCCCTCCTCCTCCATTCTGATGCTGACCAGTCCCCCGTCCCTCCTCTCCCATTCTGATGCTGACCAGTCCCCGTCTCTCCTCTCCCATTCAGATGCTGACCAGTCCCCGTCTCTCCTCTCCCATTCTGATGCTGACCAGTCCCCGTCTCTCCTCTCCCATTCTGATGCTGACCAGTCCCCCGTCCCTCCTCTCCCATTCTGATGCTGACCAGTCCCCCGTCCCTCCTCTCCCATTCTGATGCTGACCAGTCCCCCGTCCCTCCTCTCCCATTCTGATGCTGACCAGTCCCCCGTCCCTCCTCTCCCATTCTGATGCTGACCAGTCCCCGTCTCTCCTCTCCCATTCTGATGCTGACCAGTCCCCCCTCTCTCCTCTCCCATTCTGATGCTGACCAGTCCCCCGTCCCTCCTCTCCCATTCTGATGCTGACCAGTCCCCCGTCTCTCCTCTCCCATTCTGATGCTGACCAGTCCCCCGTCCCTCCTCTCCCATTCTGATGCTGACCAGTCCCCCGTCCCTCCTCTCCCATTCTGATGCTGACCAGTCCCCGTCTCTCCTCTCCCATTCTGATGCTGACCAGTCCCCCGTCCCTCCTCTCCCATTCTGATGCTGACCAGTCCCCCGTCTCTCCTCTCCCATTCTGATGCTGACCAGTCCCCCGTCCCTCCTCTCCCATTCTGATGCTGACCAGTCCCCCGTCCCTCCTCTCCCATTCTGATGCTGACCAGTCCCCCGTCCCTCCTCTCCCATTCTGATGCTGACCAGTCCCCCGTCCCTCCTCTCCCATTCTGATGCTGACCAGTCCCCCGTCCCTCCTCTCCCATTCTGATGCTGACCAGTCCCCCGTCCCTCCTCTCCCATTCTGATGCTGACCAGTCCCCGTCTCTCCTCTCCCATTCTGATGCTGACCAGTCCCCCGTCCCTCCTCTCCCATTCTGATGCTGACCAGTCCCCGTCTCTCCTCTCCCATTCAGATGCTGACCAGTCCCCGTCTCTCCTCTCCCATTCAGATGCTGACCAGTCCCCCGTCCCTCCTCTCCCATTCTGATGCTGACCAGTCCCCGTCTCTCCTCTCCCATTCTGATGCTGACCAGTCCCCCGTCCCTCCTCTCCCATTCTGATGCTGACCAGTCCCCGTCTCTCCTCTCCCATTCAGATGCTGACCAGTCCCCGTCTCTCCTCTCCCATTCTGATGCTGACCAGTCCCCGTCCCTCCTCTCCCATTCTGATGCTGACCAGTCCCCCGTCCCTCCTCCTCCATTCTGATGCTGACCAGTCCCCCGTCCCTCCTCTCCCATTCTGATGCTGACCAGTCCCCGTCTCTCCTCTCCCATTCAGATGCTGACCAGTCCCCGTCTCTCCTCTCCCATTCTGATGCTGACCAGTCCCCGTCTCTCCTCTCCCATTCTGATGCTGACCAGTCCCCCGTCCCTCCTCTCCCATTCTGATGCTGACCAGTCCCCCGTCCCTCCTCTCCCATTCTGATGCTGACCAGTCCCCGGTCCCTCCTCTCCCATTCTGATGCTGACCAGTCCCCCGTCCCTCCTCTCCCATTCTGATGGTGACCAGTCCCCCGTCCCTCCTCTCCCATTCTGATGCTGACCAGTCCCCGTCTCTCCTCTCCCATTCTGATGCTGACCAGTCCCCCGTCCCTCCTCTCCCATTCTGATGCTGACCAGTCCCCGTCTCTCCTCTCCCATTCAGATGCTGACCAGTCCCCGTCTCTCCTCTCCCATTCAGATGCTGACCAGTCCCCGTCTCTCCTCTCCCATTCTGATGCTGACCAGTCCCCCGTCTCTCCTCTCCCATTCTGATGCTGACCAGTCCCCCGTCTCTCCTCTCCCATTCTGATGCCGACCCGTCTCTCCTCTCCCATTCTGATGCTGACCCGTCCCTCCTCTCCCATTCTGATGCTGACCAGTCCCCCGTCTCTCCTCTCCCATTTCTGATGCTGACCAGTCCCCCGTCTCTCCTCTCCCATTCTGATGCTGACCAGTCCCCCTCTCTCCTCTCCCATTCTGATGCTGACCAGTCCCCCGTCCCTCCTCTCCCATTCTGATGCTGACCAGTCCCCCCTCTCTCCTCTCCCATTCTGATGCTGACCAGTCCCCCGTCTCTCCTCTCCCATTCTGATGCTAACCAGTCCCCGTCTCTCCTCTCCCATTCTGATGCTGACCAGTCCCCCGTCTCTCCTCTCCCATTCTGATGCTGACCAGTCCCCCATCTCTCCTCTCCCATTCTGATGCTGACCAGTCCCCCGTCCCTCCTCTCCCATTCTGATGCTGACCAGTCCCCCGTCCCTCCTCTCCCATTCTGATGCTGACCAGTCCCCCGTCTCTCCTCTCCCATTTCTGATGCTGACCAGTCCCCCGTCCCTCCTCTCCCATTCTGATGCTGACCAGTCCCCCGTCCCTCCTCTCCCATTTCTGATGCTGACCAGTCCCCCGTCCCTCCTCTCCCATTCTGATGCTGACCAGTCCCCCGTCTCTCCTCTCCCATTTCTGATGCTGACCAGTCCCCCGTCCCTCCTCTCCCATTTCTGATACTGACCAGTCCCCCGTCCCTCCTCTCCCATTCTGATGCTGACCAGTCCCCCGTCCCTCCTCCTCCATTCTGATGCTGACCAGTCCCCTGTCCCTCCTCTCCCATTCTGATGCTGACCAGTCCCCCGTCCCTCCTCTCCCATTCTGATGCTGACCAGTCCTCCGTCCCTCCTCTCCCATTCTGATGCTGACCAGTCCCCCGTCCCTCCTCTCCCATTCTGATGCTGACCAGTCCTCCGTCCCTCCTCTCCCATTCTGATGCTGACCAGTCCCCCGTCCCTCCTCTCCCATTCTGATGCTGACCAGTCCCCCGTCCCTCCTCTCCCATTCTGATGCTGACCAGTCCCCCGTCCCTCCTCTCCCATTCTGATGCTGACCAGTCCCCCCTCTCTCCTCTCCCATTCTGATGCTGACCAGTCCCCCATCCCTCCTCTCCCATTCTGATGCTGACCAGTCCCCCGTCCCTCCTCCTCCTTTCTGATGCTGACCAGTCCCCCGTCCCTCCTCTCCCATTCTGATGCTGACCAGTCCCCCGTCTCTCCTCTCCCATTTCTGATGCTGACCAGTCCCCTGTCCCTCCTCTCCCATTCTGATGCTGACCAGTCCCCCGTCCCTCCTCTCCCATTCTGATACTGACCAGTCCCCCGTCCCTCCTCTCCCATTCTGATGCTGACCAGTCCCCCGTCCCTCCTCTCCCATTCTGATGCTGACCAGTCCCCGTCTCTCCTCTCCCATTCAGATGCTGACCAGTCCCCGTCTCTCCTCTCCCATTCTGATGCTGACCAGTCCCCGTCCCTCCTCTCCCATTCTGATGCTGACCAGTCCCCCGTCCCTCCTCCTCCATTCTGATGCTGACCAGTCCCCCGTCCCTCCTCTCCCATTCTGATGCTGACCAGTCCCCGTCTCTCCTCTCCCATTCAGATGCTGACCAGTCCCCGTCTCTCCTCTCCCATTCTGATGCTGACCAGTCCCCGTCTCTCCTCTCCCATTCTGATGCTGACCAGTCCCCCGTCCCTCCTCTCCCATTCTGATGCTGACCAGTCCCCCGTCCCTCCTCCTCCATTCTGATGCTGACCAGTCCCCCGTCCCTCCTCCTCCATTCTGATGCTGACCAGTCCCCTGTCCCTCCTCTCCCATTCTGATGCTGACCAGTCCCCCGTCCCTCCTCCTCCATTCTGATGCTGACCAGTCCCCTGTCCCTCCTCTCCCATTCTGATGCTGACCAGTCCCCCGTCTCTCCTCTCCCATTCTGATGCTGACCAGTCCCCTGTCCCTCCTCTCCCATTCTGATGCTGACCAGTCCCCCGTCCCTCCTCCTCCATTCTGATGCTGACCAGTCCCCCGTCCCTCCTCCTCCATTCTGATGCTGACCAGTCCCCCGTCCCTCCTCTCCCATTCTGATGCTGACCAGTCCCCCGTCCCTCCTCCTCCATTCTGATGCTGACCAGTCCCCCTCTCTCCTCTCCCATTTCTGATGCTGACCAGTCCCCCGTCCCTCCTCTCCCATTCTGATACTGACCAGTCCCCCGTCCCTCCTCTCCCATTCTTGATGCTGACCAGTCCCCCGTCCCTCCTCTCCCATTCTGATGCTGACCAGTCCCCCGTCCCTCCTCTCCCATTCTGATGCTGACCAGTCCCCCGTCCCTCCTCCTCCATTCTGATGCTGACCAGTCCCCCGTCCCTCCTCTCCCATTCTGATGCTGACCAGTCCCCCTCTCTCCTCTCCCATTCTGATGCTGACCAGTCCCCCGTCCCTCCTCTCCCATTCTGATGCTGACCAGTCCCCCGTCCCTCCTCCTCCATTCTGATGCTGACCAGTCCCCCTCTCTCCTCTCCCATTTCTGATGCTGACCAGTCCCCCGTCCCTCCTCTCCCATTCTGATACTGACCAGTCCCCCGTCCCTCCTCTCCCATTCTGATGCTGACCAGTCCCCCGTCCCTCCTCTCCCATTCTGATGCTGACCAGTCCCCCGTCCCTCCTCTCCCATTCTGATGCTGACCAGTCCCCCGTCCCTCCTCTCCCATTCTGATGCTGACCAGTCCCCCGTCCCTCCTCTCCCATTCTGATGCTGACCAGTCCCCCGTCCCTCCTCTCCCATTCTGATGCTGACCAGTCCCCCGTCCCTCCTCTCCCATTCTGATGCTGACCAGTCCCCCGTCCCTCCTCTCCCATTCTGATGCTGACCAGTCCCCCGTCCCTCCTCTCCCATTCTGATGCTGACCAGTCCCCCGTCCCTCCTCTCCCATTCTGATGCTGACCAGTCCCCCGTCCCTCCTCTCCCATTCTGATGCTGACCAGTCCCCCCTCTCTCCTCTCCCATTCTGATGCTGACCAGTCCCCGTCCCTCCTCTCCCATTCTGATGCTGACCAGTCCCCCGTCCCTCCTCCTCCATTCTGATGCTGACCAGTCCCCCTCTCTCCTCTCCCATTTCTGATGCTGACCAGTCCCCCGTCCCTCCTCTCCCATTCTGATGCTGACCAGTCCCCCGTCCCTCCTCTCCCATTCTGATGCTGACCAGTCCCCCGTCCCTCCTCTCCCATTCTGATGCTGACCAGTCCCCCGTCCCTCCTCCTCCATTCTGATGCTGACCAGTCCCCCGTCCCTCCTCTCCCATTCTGATGCTGACCAGTCCCCCGTCCCTCCTCTCCCATTCTGATGCTGACCAGTCCCCCCTCTCTCCTCTCCCATTCTGATGCTGACCAGTCCCCCATCCCTCCTCTCCCATTCTGATGCTGACCAGTCCCCCGTCCCTCCTCCTCCATTCTGATGCTGACCAGTCCCCCTCTCTCCTCTCCCATTTCTCATGCTGACCAGTCCCCCGTCCCTCCTCTCCCATTCTGATGCTGACCAGTCCCCCGTCCCTCCTCTCCCATTCTGATGCTGACCAGTCCCCCGTCCCTCCTCTCCCATTCTGATGCTGACCAGTCCCCTGTCCCTCCTCTCCCATTCTGATGCTGACCAGTCCCCCGTCCCTCCTCTCCCATTCTGATGCTGACCAGTCCCCCGTCCCTCCTCTCCCATTCTGATGCTGACCAGTCCCCCGTCCCTCCTCTCCCATTCTGATGCTGACCAGTCCCCCGTCCCTCCTCTCCCATTCTGATGCTGACCAGTCCCCCGTCCCTCCTCTCCCATTCTGATGCTGACCAGTCCCCCGTCCCTCCTCTCCCATTCTGATGCTGACCAGTCCCCCGTCCCTCCTCTCCCATTCTGATGCTGACCAGTCCCCCCTCTCTCCTCTCCCATTCTGATGCTGACCAGTCCCCCATCCCTCCTCTCCCATTCTGATGCTGACCAGTCCCCCGTCCCTCCTCCTCCATTCTGATGCTGACCAGTCCCCCTCTCTCCTCTCCCATTTCTGATGCTGACCAGTCCCCCGTCCCTCCTCTCCCATTCTGATGCTGACCAGTCCCCCGTCCCTCCTCTCCCATTCTGATGCTGACCAGTCCCCTGTCCCTCCTCTCCCATTCTGATGCTGACCAGTCCCCCGTCCCTCCTCCTCCATTCTGATGCTGACCAGTCCCCCGTCCCTCCTCTCCCATTCTGATGCTGACCAGTCCCCCGTCCCTCCTCTCCCATTCTGATGCTGACCAGTCCCCCCTCTCTCCTCTCCCATTCTGATGCTGACCAGTCCCCCATCCCTCCTCTCCCATTCTGATGCTGACCAGTCCCCCGTCCCTCCTCCTCCATTCTGATGCTGACCAGTCCCCCGTCCCTCCTCTCCCATTCTGATGCTGACCAGTCCCCCGTCCCTCCTCTCCCATTCTGATGCTGACCAGTCCCCCCTCTCTCCTCTCCCATTCTGATGCTGACCAGTCCCCCATCCCTCCTCTCCCATTCTGATGCTGACCAGTCCCCCGTCCCTCCTCCTCCATTCTGATGCTGACCAGTCCCCCTCTCTCCTCTCCCATTTCTGATGCTGACCAGTCCCCCGTCCCTCCTCTCCCATTCTGATGCTGACCAGTCCCCCGTCCCTCCTCTCCCATTCTGATGCTGACCAGTCCCCCGTCCCTCCTCTCCCATTCTGATGCTGACCAGTCCCCTGTCCCTCCTCTCCCATTCTGATGCTGACCAGTCCCCCGTCCCTCCTCTCCCATTCTGATGCTGACCAGTCCCCCGTCCCTCCTCTCCCATTCTGATGCTGACCAGTCCCCCGTCCCTCCTCTCCCATTCTGATGCTGACCAGTCCCCCGTCCCTCCTCTCCCATTCTGATGCTGACCAGTCCCCCGTCCCTCCTCTCCCATTCTGATGCTGACCAGTCCCCCGTCCCTCCTCTCCCATTCTGATGCTGACCAGTCCCCCGTCCCTCCTCTCCCATTCTGATGCTGACCAGTCCCCCCTCTCTCCTCTCCCATTCTGATGCTGACCAGTCCCCCATCCCTCCTCTCCCATTCTGATGCTGACCAGTCCCCCGTCCCTCCTCCTCCATTCTGATGCTGACCAGTCCCCCTCTCTCCTCTCCCATTTCTGATGCTGACCAGTCCCCCGTCCCTCCTCTCCCATTCTGATGCTGACCAGTCCTGCATCATTCCCGGTCTCCCCTGCTATCTACTTCCTGATGTCCTGATTCGGGACCTGTGATGGCCTCAGCAAGTTGCCGGCCTCGGTAGTTCATCACTCTGATCAGTGATCCATTCTAATCATTTTGTGAAAACCATTTACTTGACACCGAATGACCTTTTAAACAGTCTGTATAAGATTATAGTATAGAAGAGCGTGTCCATACGGCCACAAGGTCTTCATAGATCACTCGGTCTCCTTAATTAGATCTCTCTACATCTCCATGATCAGATTATATCACTGACCTATGTGTTGTGATGGCCACACATATCAGATAAATACCCATCAATTTCAGTGTGATAAGTTATCAAATCTGTATGGGGCGTCCCGACTCTTCATCAAAAGCTCATCAGATTGAGCATGTTTGATATCAACATGCCCAATCTCTTGTTCTCCTGGGAGATAAGCTGCCGCCATATCACTGCTCGCCACGGTGACTGATATCTCGATCAGATAGTATTTAATACCACCCAGAATGTTCTGTTCTTGCAGATTACGCCTTGAACATATTGGCTTAATGTGAGAAGACTATTAAATAATGCGGGAGCTTGAACAGCTGTGTCCTCCACCCTCCCCCATCATAAAGCCCCCGCAGCGCCAGGTCCAGGTCCACCGCCTCCAGGTGCAAGAAATACAAAGGCCAGGAATTATATCTGGAAAAGTGGATTTTATTCTTTATTTCGATAACACATTCTTCTTTTTTTTTAAGCTCTTAACGTTACAGGTAATTTTCCTTCTAGAGAAACAGAAAATCATGATAAAAAAAAAATCCTGATAAAACTAAAGAAAAATATTTCTGTTCAATTTACCGACAGAGAAATTTACCACAGACACAAATATAGATATATTCAGCAAGAAGAATAGAAAAAGTAAAAAAAAAAAAAAAAAAAAACACAAACCCGGCCGGAGAAGGCTAAAATATTCAATGGGCGATGAAGGTGTGAAACCAAAATATATTAAAAAAAGGAGGAAAAAAGATTGAGATTACATTCAGAATTAAGGATTTTCTGCATCGATTCAAGGTGCTTACCAATAATTACATTCATTAATTATAGTGTGAGAAAACACAAACTATTGTGACATGAAAAGGAGCAAGAAATAAAAAATGTGTTAAAAATACAATAAAAATAAAATTCAGTAAAAAAAAAGAAAATTACAATTTCCTTCCAAAATAAATAAGAAATGTATGGAAACAAGAGCAATGAAAATATGTGTTTATATATATATATTTATATAAAAAAAAAAATATATATATATATATATATATATATATATATATATATATATATATACAGCGCCTACAAGTAGTATTCAACCTCCTGCAGATTTAGCTGGTTGACACATGCGGAATTAACTTGGCATTGTGACATTTGTACTGTAGATCAGCCTGGAAGTGGGAAATGCACTGCAGCAAATTTTGTTTTTGTTTTTTTTTTTGTTTTTTTTTTAAAACGTAAAAAGTTAATTCAGAGTGTCATTTATTATTCAACCCCTCAAACCTCAAGAATTCTGTTTGGTCCCCCTAAAGAATTAAGAAGTAGTTCAGGCACCAAGAATAATGAGCTTCACATGTGTGGATTAAAGATCTCTTTTGCCAGCCTTTTCTATTTAAGACCCTCCCCAAACTTGTGAACAGCACTCAGACATGGTCAACATGGGAAAGACAAAGGAGCATTCCAAGGCCATCAGAGACAAGATCGTGGAGGGTCACAAGGCTGGCAAGGGGTACAAAACCCTTTCCAAGGAGTTGGGCCTACCTGTCTCCACTGTTGGGAGCATCATTCGTAAGTGGAAGGCTTATGGAACTACTGTTAGCCTTCCACGGCCTGGACAGCCTTTGAAAGTGTCCTCCCGTGCCGAGGCCAGGCTTGTCCGAAGAGTCAAGGCTAACCCAAGGACAACAAGGAAGGAGCTCCGGGAAGATCTCATGGCAGTGGGGACATTGGTTTCAGTCAATACCATAAGTAACGTACTCCACCGCAATGGTCTCCGTTCCAGACGAGCCCGTAAGGTACCTTTACTTTCAAAGCGTCATGTCAAGGCTCGTCTACAGTTTGCTCATGATCACTTGGAGGACTCTGAGACAGACTGGTTCAAGGTTCTATGGTCTGATGAGACCAAGATCGAGATCTTTGGTGCCAACCACACACGTGACGTTTGGAGACTGGATGGCACTGCATACGACCCCAAGAATACCATCCCTACAGTCAAGCATGGTGGTGGCAGCATCATGCTGTGGGGCTGTTTCTCTGCCAAGGTGCCTGGCCATCTGGTCCACATCCATGGGAAGATGGATAGCACGGCCTACCTGGAGATTTTGGCCAAGAACCTCCGCTCCTCCATCAAGGATCTTAAGATAGGTCGTAATTTCATCTTCCAACAAGACAACGACCCAAAGCACACAGCCAAGAAAACCAAGGCCTGGTTCAATAGGGAAAAAGTCAAGGTGTTGGAGTGGCCTAGTCAGTCTCCTGACCTTAACCCAATTGAAAACTTGTGGAAGGAGCTCAAGAATAAAGTCCACATGAGACACCCAAAGAACCTAGATAACTTGGAGAAGATCTGCATGGAGGAGTGGGCCAAGATAACTCCACAGACCTGTGCCGGCCTGATCAGGTCTTAGAAAAGACGATTATTAGCTGTAATTGCAAACAAGGGTTATTCCACAAAATATTAAACATAGGGGTTGAATAATAATTGACCCACACTTTTATGTTTAAAATGTAATAAAATTCAACTGAGCAACATAACTTTTTGGTTTGTAAGATTTATGCTTCTGTTCATAAAACCTACTCTCGTTTGCAGTTTGAAGGCTCTAACTTATTTGCATCTTTTCAAACCAGCTAAATCTGCAGGGGGTTGAATACTACTTGTAGGCGCTGTATATATATGATAATAATAAGAAATACAAATATGTCAAATATAAAAATGCAAAAGAAATTAAAATAAATGAAATATGAAATGTTGTACATAGTAAATAGAAAAAGATTAAAATATTAAAAATGTTAATGTGTCAAATACAAAAAGAAAAATGAGAAATAAATAAAAATGAAACATTTCTACAAAGTAATATAAAAAAAAAAAAGATGAAAACGATAAAAAAATGCAAACGTGTCAAATCTAAAAAGTTAAATGCAAAACAAATAAAAATAAATGAAAAACGGAAATTTCCTACAAAATAAAATATAAACTTACAAATATAATAAAAATGCAAATGTGTCGACAATAAAATGGAAAATTTAAAAATAAATAAAAATGAAAATCCCTCTAATTTTAATACAAAATAAATAAAAAATAAAAATTTATGAAAATAAAAGAAATGCTAATGTGTCAAGTTTAAAAAAAAAAGAAGAATGCAAAATAGCCGAAAATGAATGAAAATTGACACTGCGGTTAATTTGTTAAATGCAAAATAAAATAAAAAAATAGAAAATATAATAAATGGACTTTTCCTTTAATAAATATAAGAATTAAAAAGAAATAATTTCTGAAATAAATACATGTAAAATAAAAGCGAAATATTCTGTGAGAAGCTTAAAATGCGGGAAACATTCAATGTCAGAATCAGGGGCTGAGATAACATCGGAAATAAGAAAAAAAAAGCTAAAAAATATAGACTGATTTAGAGGTGAAAAATACACAGGAAATAAATAGATCTATTAATAAATAGATGGACATTTTACCGAAAAGTTAAAAATAAGTTAAAATAAATAATTTCAGAAATGTTAAAGAAATTTCAAAAAAAATGTCAAAAGTTCTTAAAGAAATGATAAAATCTATCACGGAGAAGAGAGAATAAAGCCTCGCACGTACAGTAATGCACTTGATTCCCTTTTTTTAGTGTAAATAAATCATAAAAATGATCCGAAAAGAAGAGGAGGTGAAGAGTTAACTACGAGAATGACACCGAAGCTACAATCATTACGATCTCTTCTGCCTTCCCATGTCCTCCTATATACAAAAAATGTCTATATACACCAATAAATATCTCAAATTTCATTATTACAGTTCAGAAAAATGACCCTAGAAAGTAAATGCGGCTCTTCCGTGTCGATTGTTGGATTGCGTGGAGATTCTCCATAAAAAAAGATTAACACGTACAATTAATATTCTTGACTGTTTTTTGGATTTTTAGACTTTTAGTAACTAGTCAGCTGCTTGGTCGTGGCGGGGGGATAATTGCTGATATGTAAGATCTGTAACCACCCCTAGTGGATGAACTTGTGCTCATCCAGTTTCTTAGCTACACAATGGATTCCTTTTGGAAGATACCATTTTTCAGGGGGGGTGGAGGGAGCTAACCTACCGCTGAGTGTCCAGAACTTGACTTTGGTGACATCATGGGACACTCTGTGACATCACAGAACCAACATAACATTATAACCATTTGCTTCAACCTAGAGCACATGATGTTATAAGGAAGACCTGGAACGTGAATATGTGGCCAAGAAGAAAAAGTTGCCAAACTCCTCCAATTATTTGTGGTTCTGTATTATGAGGTGGAGAGACTCTATACCCCTGGATGGGGATTACTATGATCCCTACTATAATGATCTGAGATAAGCGGAGGCAGAATTGTCATGCCGACCTGTGATGATCTACACAGCGGGCTTGAGGCTTGGTCACCAACGGGATCTTATAGTGACCACCAGTCTACACAACCTGCACTCGAAATATGTCCTCCCTCTCTGGAGTCAGCCATATCCAGTGGCGTAGCTTGGGTTGCCAGCATCGGGGGCAAAGCAAGTATTTTGCTCCTCCTCTATGGACCATGAGCGCTCCTTGATATCCTTCCAATATTCAAGCTCCCTTAAGCCCCAAAGTACATGTATTAAGAAAATACTTTGTTTCTGTTGACTACTCATTTTCTATTGAACTATGACATTTTGTAAAAATAAATTGATATACAGTGTAATATTTGTAACTTTTTATACATCTTTGTGTTTTTATATGTAACTGATACATTTCCCTATCCCCAATCCTAACCTAAACCCTAACCCTAATTCTAGCCCTAACCCTAATTCTAGCCCTAACCCTAATTCTAGCCCTAACCCTAATTCTAGCCCTAACCCTAACTTTAGCCCTAACCCTAATTCCAGCCCTAACCCTAACTTTAGCCCTAACCCTAATTCCAGCCCTAACCCTAACTTTAGTCCTAACCCTAATTCTAGCCCTAACCCTAACTTTAGTCCTAACCCTAATTCTAGCCCTAACCCTAACTTTAGCCCTAACCCTAATTCCAGCCCTAACCCTAACTTTAGCCCTAACCCTAATTCCAGCCCTAACCCTAACTTTAGTCCTAACCCTAATTCTAGCCCTAACCCTAACTTTAGTCCTAACCCTAATTCTAGCCCTAACCCTAACTTTAGCACTAACCCTAATTCTAACCCTAACTCTAACTTTAGCCCTAACCCTAATTCCAGCCCTAACCCTAACTTTAGTCCTAACCCTAATTCTAGCCCTAACCCTAACTTTAGCCCTAACCCTAATTCTAACCCTAACTCTAACTTTAGTCCTAACCCTAATTCTAGCCCTAACCCTAACTTTAGCCCTAACCCTAATTCTAACCCTAACTCTAACTGTAGCCCTAACCCTAATTCTAGCCCTAACCCTAACTTTAGCCCTAACCCTAATTCTAGCCCTAACCCTAACTTTAGCCCTAACCCTAATTCTAGCCCTAACTCTAACTTTAGCCCTAACCCTAATTCTAGCCCTAACTCTAACTTTAGCCCTAACCCTAATTCTAGCCCTATCGAGAACAGAACATAAAAGTCACTACCCCTAGAGGGTCTATATTCTGGCAGACTCGTTTCCTTGCATGTGCCACATGTAGTGACTTTTATGCTTTCGCATTAATCTTCGATTTTTAATCGTATCAAATAAAGTTTTTGATTTTAGAGGATCTTGGAAGCCGGATTGATCTGTTCTCGTTGTGTATTACCGCTGCACTGCTGGTTCCGAGCTTTGGAATATTTAGTGGATCAGCTGACTCTTTTTTTTCTATTTTTTTTTTAATTCTAGCCCTAACCCTAATACAAGTCCTAACCCCAATTCTAGCCCTAACTATAAATCTAGCACTAACTCTTGCCCTAACACTAATTCTAACCCTAGATCTACCCTTAGCCCAAAACTATAAATCTAGCCCGAACCCTAATTCAAGCCTGCATCCTAACTCTAGCCCTATCCCTAACTCTAGCCCTATCCCTAACTCTAGCCCTATCCCTAATTCTAGCCCTAAATCTACCCCTAGCCCAAACTATAAATCTAGCCCGAACCCTAATTCAAGCCTGCATCCTAACTCTAGCCATATCCTTAATTCTAGCCCTAACCTTAACATAAGTCCTAACCCCAATTCTAGCCCTAACTCTTGCCCTAACACTAATACTAGCCCTAAATCTACCCCTAGCCCAAACTATAAATCTAGCCTGAACCCTAATTCAAGCCTGCACCCTAACTTTAGCCCTAACCCTAACTCTAGCCATATCCCTAATTCTAACCCTAACCCTAACTCTAGCCCTAACCCTAACTCTAGCCATATCCCTAATTCTAACCCTAACCCTAACTCTAGCCCTAACCCTAATTCTAGCCCTAACCCTAATTCTAACTGTAGCCCTAACCCTAACTCTAGCCCTAACCCTAACTGTAGCCCTAACCCTAACTCTAGCCATATCCCTAATTCTAACCCTAACCCTAACTCTAGCCCTAACCCTAATTCTAGCCCTAACTATACATTTTGCCCTAATTCTCACTCTAACACTAATTCTAGCCCTAACTATAACCCTAGTCCTAGCTATAAATCTAGCCCTAATCCTAAATCAAGCCTGCACCTCAACCATAACTCTAGCCCATACCTTAAGTCTAGTCCTCAGTTTAGCTGTCGATAGAATTTGGCACAAGGGGCCACCATCCTGTGGCTTCCCCCACACTACGCCACTGGCTATATCTCTTTGTGATCATGAGATCACCAAGTTCACACACTGAAATAATCATGTATGAGTGGCGACCACCATGCTCAGACGGAGAGGGTGTCACAGCCCTGTCCTCGTCCGTAGCAGTAGATAGTTAGATCTTTTAGGTTATAGGACGGCAGCTGACTACTTGTATGGACTCGCCGATTGGATTTGGATGAATTGCCCTCAGATATGTGTGGGAAATGTGAGCGGAGCCGCTCCGGGCGGACACGCGGACGGCTCAGCACAGTTCTGCCTGGTTAGCCCTTGCTGGCGAAATGACCCTACAGCCTGGAGTGACCCTAATGTTCCGGAGGGTGGGGGGCTACTTCCTATAGTAGAAAACTCAATACCAACCATTGTCGTGGTCGACAAGAACGAGGAGATTATCCCAGCTCTGGACTATCACCCTCATCATCTTTACTCTGCGCCCCCTACCACCCTCATTCGCTCGTCCAGTGTAAAATATTTCTCAGCTGTCGTAGGTACTCTGTCCCACTTTGCTGCAGATGATTGCCTTCTCCATGGCGGCAGACTATCCCCTCCCCACCATCCCCCCACACTTCCTCTCCTACCCATCTCCACCTCAGGGTTTCGGCCAGCGCCCCTGGGTATGTAGAGGGGGTGAGGATTTTCAGATGGCAGTGTCCCATAACACAGCCTGTTGCCTATGGCAAGGTGGAGTCCCCCCCTTCCGAACTTCAGACCCCCGCCTCCAGCTGGGCAGGATGGGCAGGCTTTCCTGTTTGCAGAGCCCCCTCTCCGCCCTTGGCTGACGTGACTTGATCTCGTGGCACAGAAATCTCTTCCTCTCGATCACCTCCTGTAATTTCCCATCACGCTCTTGGCCACCAGAGGGCAGAGTTGGGGTGGGGGACAAAACAGCCTGATGGAAGGAGAGAGAGGAGGTCAGGAGGTGGTGATCAGAAGCAAGGGGTAATGAGCTGATGCATGCGGGAGTGATGCTCTGCAGGGTGGTCAGGTCGTATCCATAAAGGTGTAATGCTCTGCACGGTGATTAATTTATGTGCATGCAGGAATATTGTTCTGCAAGGTGAATGATACGCATGCAGAAGTAATGCCTTGCTGTGTGAATGCAGGCGTACGGTTCCGCAGGTAGCCTCAAACATGCATGCAAGAGAAATGCTCTGCAGTGCGGCCAGCTGATACAAATTCAGAAGTAATACTCTGCAGATTAGTTGACATGCACGTGGTAATTCCCTGCAGGGATGATAAGAACGCAGGAGTAATACCCTGCAGAGCGCTGAGATAATCTGCATACAGAAGTAAAGGGCAGAGAAATGCCCTTAAAGGAAAAGAACTGACTTTAGTGAAGGTGAGAGTCTGGGCATGCAAGGGTCAGGTGAGATAATCTGCACACATGGGGAAAAGAGAAAACCAGCAAAGGAGGAGTAATGCTCTGCAGAGATGCAGAATGAGTTTTGCTCTGCAGGGAGTAAAAGGATCTTAAAGGAAATGAGGTCAGAAAACTGCACAAAGTAATCTGCATGGAGGCGTAGTGCTCTGCGGAGAAAGGAGATGATCACAATGCAGCAGTAATGCTCTGCAGAGAGGTGAGTGAACTCCATTTGGAAATAATGTTCTGCAGAGAGAGAGAATGATAAAATGATGTGATGAGTTTTGCACAATGGCGAGCTGGGCACATCTGCATGTAGTAGCAATGCTCTGCACAGAGGTGAGAGATCTGCATGCAGGAGTAATGCTCTGCAGCGTCATGATCTGATGTGCAGTACCTGATTCTGCCTGTTGGAGGATGTCTGGCGCACCCCAGAGGTGGAGGCTGAGCGGCCCAGGCGATATCCACCTCCGAAATCTGCAGGAAGGACACAGGAAAACACCATCATCAGCCATGCAGTTCTATCCACCCACCATCGGGGGCAGCAGAGCACAGAATGGTAATGATCAGAGAGACGATCGATCAGCACGATTATCATCAGATTTATCATACTAGGAGTCATATAAAGCGGGAACTACTATCAGCCATGCAGTTCTATCCACCCACCACCGGGGGCAGCAGAGCACAGAATGGTAAAGATCAGAGAGAAGATCGATCAGCACGATTATCATCAGATTTATCATACTAGGAGTCATAGAAATCAGGAAATACTATCAGCCATGCAGTTCTATCCACCCACCACCGGGGGCAGCAGAGCACAGAATGGTAAAGATCAGAGAGAAGATCGATCAGCACGATTATCATCAGATTTATCATACTAGGAGTCATATAAAGCGGGAACTACTATCAGCCGTGCAGTTCTATCCACCCACCACCGGGGGCAGCAGAGCACAGAATGGTAATGATCAGAGAGACGATCGATCAGCACGATTATCATCAGATTTATCATACTAGGCATCATATAATGCGGGAACTACTATCAGACATGCAGTTCTATCCACCCACCACCGGGGGCAGCAGAGCACAGAATGGTAATGATCAGAGAGAAGATCGATCAGCACGATTATCATCAGATTTATCATACCAGACGTCATATAAAGCGGGAACTACTATCAGCCGTGCAGTTCTATCCACCCACCACCAAGGGCAGCAGAGCACAGAATGGTAATGATCAGAGAGAAGATCGATCAGCACGATTATCATCAGATTTATCATACTAGACGTCATATAAAGCGGGAATTACTATCAGACATGCAGTTCTATCCACCCACCACCGGGGGCAGCAGAGCACAGAATGGTAATGATCAGAGAGAAGATCGATCGGCACGATTATAATCAGATTTATCATACTAGGCATCATATAAAGCGGGAACTACTATCAGCCGTGCAGTTCTGTCCACCCACCACCGGGGGCAGCAGAGCACAGAATGGTAATGATCAGAGAGATGATTGATCAGCATGATTGCCATGAGATTTATTATACATCAGACTGGTATCCACCATTAGCACACGGGATGCCAAGTGTGGAGGTACCATAGTAAGAGCTGTAGGTTCAGTATGAAATCTATGTGATAGTTTGGGGATGTACCTGTACTCCTATGACATGCTGGAAATGTTTGACATGGCACTGGAAGACCGGTCCTTCCCACCCCACGAGCAAGGGAACTATCCAAGCTTTGTTGGCTCCGAACAGGGATCCCGGACACAGCTGTTCCATGACTGGTCTTTTCTGCTCTTCCTGGATTTCCGTTCCAAACACGGGGCACGTCGGTCAATGCTGGGAAGAGGAAGAAAGTTACAATTACATTAGTTGTCTACACGGTGGCACATGAGCTCCGTGCTGGCACAGTCCAGACCATACACAGCTGGCAGGTAGACAATGCCACACAAGTTGACTTACGTTCCCCGAGTTGGCTCCGTCGGCCACATGACATCCTTCTCTGTAATTCATATACAGACCCAGGCCTCTCCTCTTCTGCTGCACCAGCTCCGCCACCTACACGATTATCTGAAGCCTGAAGAACTGGTGTTCTTGAGCCCTTTATGCTGGTCTCGTATGCTGGTGGTCTCTTGCCCGTAGGGTACGTCCAGATGGCTGGAGAAGCCTGCTCCCCTTGGACCTGATGGAGATGTGCTGAAGGAGGTCGACTTGGGAGTTGAGTGCCCGCCACACGGGATGTTGGGCAGATAAGACCAGCCAAGACTGAGATCTCCCTCTCCGTTTTCTCCTCAACCTGTGAGGCTGGTAAGAGAGAATGTGTCACCTTGACGGAAGAGTACACCATGGTATAAGAAAGGGCTTTGTCCCGATTATGTCCATGGGGAATAGGTAACATCGATGCCCCTTTTTCCTGTGAAAATGTCGACCCTCTTGGGGTTTCAGACTCTGGTCTGCGCTGGGCAGAGGTCTGTGGGGGCAATGGTGTTGAGTGACTGCGGGCACGACCAGATGGAGGGAGATGAACTGACGATGAGGAAGCTGCACTTGGCATCTCCTTGTGAGGAATCGGCAGCTTAGATGATGAGGCTGACTGTGAAGGCTTTGTGACCTTTTGGCCCTTTCCAGATGGTGCCCCTAGAAGAGGAGGTCGATGCTGTAGAAGGTTAGGAAAAGGTGGAGGGATGTCAACCTCCGGAGTTCTAGGTGGTGGAAGTCGGCGACGTTGAGGATGTCGTAGATGGGATGGATGCTCTTCATGAAGAGGGTATTTCATTTCCTCATAAATTGCCTCTTCTTCACCATCTGACTCTTCCTCGGGTGGGGCTGGGGTGGGTGGGGGTGGGGGCCTTCTTGACGCATTGCCTACCATCTCAATGTAGACAGGTTCCTCTGGGGACGGTGAAGATGCACGTGTGCTGGAAGTGAGTATAGCAGATGTTGAGGCAGGTCGGTTCGCATAGGCTTCATCAAAGGAGGCAGAGAGATGTGTATGGGGGCTGCGTTGTGGCTTCTGTGGGGGCATCCGGCGAGAGTCAGAGGCACTTTTTAGAGACCCTGTAAAACAAAAATAAGAGTTTGACCGTTGGTGTGAAAGATGGACTGAGTTATTCCTATGACCAGTAGTTGGGGTCCCATGGTGCCCTTCTCACCTTCCTTCCTGATCCTACGTTCCTCTGCTGTCCTTCCCTCTCCACCAAGGCTGAGTTTTGTGCTGGGGTTTCTCTTAGGTTTAGCAGGGGGTCTCCTCCCTGGAGGACCCCCTTCATTTCCACTATCCTCTGGTGCACTGCCTACTGAGTGACAGGAAAGAGACCGAGGAGCCATAGCACTTGCACATGGGAGAGGGGCCCGCTCCTGAGAGGCTGGCATGGTCATGAAACCCATACGGAAGTGGCGACGGAATGAAGCCATGTCCCGAACTTTTCCCGAGCTATAGAAAGAAAGACACGCAGGGTACAGGACTGTCCATTTATTATGCCTTGCTTCTGCTCTTTTTGTGCATATATTTGTGTTTCTTCAGATACTTTGTTATACCATACCTGATGAAGAGACCTAAGAAGTCTCGAAAGCTTGCTTTGTAGCATCATTTATTTTAATTATTATTTTGTTTCTTTCCACTGAGAGCAAACTTTTTTCAACTGGCTAACACGATACCAAACCTTTTTTTTTTCTTTTAACAGGATTGTCAAAGATGTCTTATAAAGATATAATATTGCTTTCCACCCATATTACTATACTGATGGTGTATAAATGCTGGTAGCATTGTAGGTACAATTAGAGGCCCTGCCTGCACCTGCGGGGTTACCTGATGATTCCATGACTGTGGTTGATTAATCACCAGATGGAAACTACATAACCAACCATTTATAACCGAAAAAGTCCAACATGTCTGGCCTCATGTCTAGTGAAGATTAGAGTGACTTCGTCAGCAACCACCAAATAACCCTGAGCAGGCCTCGACTAGGCTAATGTATTCATCAGCGCAATGTCCCAACCGGTGCCCATCACCAAGTGTGCCCTTCACACCACATCTCTACCTTTTCTTAGGTTCCTCCTCCTTCTGTCTCCACTCCACCCGACTCTTCCTGTACAGCAGATTCATGGCTCCAGCCTTTTCTATCCCAAGAAATGTCACAGTGTCAGAGGAGCTGGGGGTCATCTTCTGGAGACCGACCTTTAGACCCCGCTGAGGGTGGAGACTGTGTGAGGCAATGTAGAATATGTCAATATGAGGAAAACATGGTGAAGAAGAAAAGAGCCACGACCAGCTCATGGGTGGGGTGTGATATACTATGGTGTTGACCCCATTTTGGGCCCAATAGAATTTGAATTGTGACCTCTTGCATCTAAAGATATTTAAATAACTGCAAAGTCAGGTGAGCATGTTGTCTATGAATTCCAGATGTCCCATACATAATCACACTTAGCTCGTGTTTTCTTAATGAGAAGGGAAAAATCTGCTACCAGGTACCTTAGCCCCTCCAGATTCCTCTGTCCCCCCTGATTGCTCTGTTCCCTCAAGACTCTTGTCCCCTCCAGAATGCTCATTCTCATCCACCTTTCTCTACACTCCTGTCTTCTCCACACCTTTCTTTCCCTTCCAGACTTTTCAGTCCCCTTCTCCAGACTCCTCCATCAACCTTCATCCCCTCCAGACTCTTATGTCTCCTGCAGACTTCTCTGTCTTCCTCCACACCCTTCTGTCCCTTCCAGACTTTTCATTCCCCTACTCCAGACTCCTCCTTCAACCTTCATCCCCTCCAGACTCTTATGTCTCCTCCAGACTTCTGTCTCCCTCCACACCTTTCTGTCCCTTGCAGACTTTTCATTCCCCTACTCCAGACTCCACCTTCAACCTTCATCCCCTCCAGACTCTTATGTCTCCTCCAGACTTCTCTGTCTCCCTCCACACCCTTCTGTCCCTTCCAGACTTTTCAGTCCCCTTCTCATGACTCCTCCATCAACCTTCATCCCCTCCAGACTCTTATGTCTCCTCCAGACTTCTCTGTCTCTCTCCACACCTTTCTGTCCCTTCCAGACTTTTCAGTTCCCTACTCCAGACTCCTCCTTCAACCTTCATCCCCTCCAGACTCTTATGTCTCCTCCAGACTTCTCTGTCTCACTCCACACCCTTCTGTCCCTTCCAGACTTTTCAGTCCACTTCTCCAGACTCCTCCATCAACCTTCATCCCCTCCAGACTCATGTCTCCTCCAGACCTCTGTCTCCCTCCACACCTTTCTGTCCCTTGCAGACTTTTCAGTCCCCTACTCCAGACTCCACCTTCAACCTTCATCCCCTCCAGACTCTTATGTCTCCTCCAGACTTCTCTGTCTCTCTCCACACCTTTCTGTCCCTTCCAGACTTTTCAGTTCCCTACTCCAGACTCCTCCTTCAACCTTCATCCCCTCCAGACTCTGTCTCCTCCAGACTTCTCTGTCTTCCTCCACACCCTTCTGTCCCTTCCAGACTTTTCAGTCCCCTTCTCCTGACTCCTCCATCAACCTTCATCCCCTCCAGACTCTTATGTCTCCTCCAGACTTCTCTGTCTCACTCCACACCCTTCTATCTCTTCCAGACTTTTCAGTCCACTTCTTCAGACTCGTACATCAACCTTCATCCCCTCCAGACTCTTATGTCTCCTCCAGACTTCTCTGTGTCACTCCACACCCTTCTGTCCCTTCCAGACTTTTCATTCCCCTACTCCAGACTCCTCTTTCAACCTTCATCCCCTCCAGACTCTTATGTCTCCTCCAGACTTCTCTGTCTTCCTCCACACCCTTCTGTCCCTTCAAAACTTTTCAGTCCCCTTTTCCAGACTTCTCCATCAACCTTCATCCCCTCCAGACTCTTATGTCTCCTCCAGACTTCTCTGTCTCCCTCCACACCTTTCTGTCCCTTGCACACTTTTCAGTTCCCTACTCCAGACTCCTCCATCAACCTTCATCCCCTCCAGACTGTTATGTCTCCTCCAGACTTCTCTGTCTCCCTCCACACCTTTCTGTCCCTTGCAGACTTTTCAGTCCCCTACTCCAGACTCCTCCTTCAACCTTCATCCCCTCCAGACTCTTATGTCTCCTCCAGACTTCTCTGTCTCACTCCACACCCTTCTGTCCCTTCCAGACTTTTCAGTCCCCTACTCCAGACTCCTCCTTCAACCTTCATCCCCTCCAGACTCTTATGTCTCCTCCAGACTTCTCTGTCTTCCTCCACACCCTTCTATCCCTTCCAGACTTTTCAGTCCCCTACTCCAGACTCCTCCATCAACCTTCATCCCCTCCAGACTCTTATGTCTCCTCCAGACTTCTCTGTCTCACTCCACACCCTTCTGTCCCTTCCAGACTTTTCAGCTCCTTACTCCAGACTCCTCCATCAACCTTCATCCCCCCCAGACTCTTATGTCTCCTCCAGACTTCTCTGTCTTCCTCCACACCCTTCTGTCCCTTGCAGACTTTTCATTCTCGTCCTCTACACTCTTTTGTCCCATCCAGAGTTCAGTTTCCTACTACGGACCCCTCTGTCCTCCTGCAGGTGCTGCTGTTTTCTCCAGAATCCACTGTCTCCTTCACACTCTGCTTTTTTTAAAACTTCATCCTCTTGCATACTCCTCTGTCTCCTTCAAATTTCTGTTTCCTCCAGGCCCCTTTGACCCCATCAGATTAATCTGCCTCCTCTCCATACCTCTCATTCCCACTCCAAACTACTATGATCCCCTCCAGACATTTCAATCCCAGTCCAAACTATTCTATTCCCCCTCTAGGCTACTTTGTTCCCTTCCAGTCGGCTACACTGTCTCCCCTAGCCCTCTCTATCCCCATCCAGGCCACCCAGTTCCCCTTCAGGTCACTCTTTCCCCTCTAGGTCATTCTGGCCCCCTACAGACCAGTGTTTCCCCTCCAGGCCACTGTTCCCCTTCAGACCATCTATCTCCTTCCAAACCACTATGTAGCCCTCCAGATCTCTCTGTCTCCTCTATATTTCCTTTTCCCCGACAGACTCGTATGTCCTTCCAATCCCTCTGTCATGCTCCAGACACATTTGTCCCCTCCAGAACTGTTTCCTCCACCAGACCCTTCTATCCTCTCCACATGCCTATCTCCCTCAGACTTCTTTGTCCTTCTCTAGACCTCCATCCTCCTCTATATACCTCTGCCCCCTTCAAATTTCTGTCCCCTAGACTCCTCTGTCTTTTTCCATCCTCCTCTGTTTCTGCAGACTCCTCTGCTCTCCTCCAGATCCTTTGTGCTCTCCAGACTCCTTTGTCCTCTTCCAGACTCCTCTGTCATCTTGACAACACCGCTGTGCTCCTCCAGACTCCTCTGTCCTTTTCCAAATTCCCCAGTCCCCTAAAGACCACTCTTTCCTCCTCTAGATGCGGCTGTCCACTCCAGAATTCATTGTCTCCTCTAGACTTTTCTTCTCCCCTAGACTCCTTTGCCCTCTTGCAGACTCGCTCTGTTCCCTTCCCACTCCTGTTTCTCCAGGCCCATCAATCTAGCTCCAAAGCCCTCTGTCCCACTCCAGACCCTTCTATCTCGCTCTGGGTCCCTCTGCCTTGCTCCAGACTCTTCTGTCTCGCTCTGGGTCCCTCTGCCTTACTCCAGACCCTTCTGTCTCGCTCTGGGTCCCTCTGCCTTACTCCAGACCCTTCTGTCTCGCTCTGGGTCCCTCTGCCTTACTCCAGACCCTTCTGTCTCGCTCTGGGTCCCTCTGCCTTACTCCAGACCCTTCTGTCTCGCTCTGGGTCCCTCTGCCTTACTCCAGACCCTTCTATCTCGCTCTGGGTCCATCTGCCTTACTCCAGACCCTTCTGTCTCGCTCTGGGTCCCTCTGCCTTACTCCAGACCCTTCTGTCTCGCTCTGGGTCCCTCTGCCTTACTCCAGACCCTTCTATCTCGCTCTGGGTCCATCTGCCTTACTCCAGACCCTTCTGTCTCGCTCTGGGTCCCTCTGCCTTACTCCAGACCCTTCTGTCTCGCTCTGGGTCCCTCTGCCTTACTCCAGACCCTTCTATCTCGCTCTGGGTCCCTCTGCCTTGCTCCAGACTCTTCTGGCAATGATTCAACTCCAATGAGAATAGAAGGTTGGGCATGCAGAACCTTCTGTCCACTAACATCTGCAGTCAGAGGTGAGTCTGAACACCTCCATACACATTAGATGGTTGGCCATTCCGACTGAAGTCAATAGGTTCTGCTGATGTTAATCTCAAGATAATGGGCATCTTCAGTGTATGATCTTTAGCCTTCCAGTTGACCCTCCTGGAGCTGTAGCAATGTCATAATGTATGTATGTGGTCAATGATGCCAGAATTGTAATAATTAAAGGGGTTGTCCATTTTTAAAAAAAATCCTCTTGTGTGCTGAACTTATTCAGTAAATATCTACAACCAATATACTTATATTAAAAAAGCTTGCAAGTGCCGCCCATGTGTCTCAGCAGCACCACTTTGGGTTTGTTTTTGGGAGTCTCTAGTTTTACATCATATGTGATGTGTGTGAAGGGGGCTGGCTGATTGACTAATTTCAATAGATAAGTCAAACCCCTTCTCCGTCTTCTCTAATTTCAATAGCTTAAGTCTTGGCATTGGCGGTGACAGAAGAGGTGTCTGGCTTAGCTACAGAAATGAGTCTATCAGCCAACCCCCGGGCACCTTTCTTAATAGCGTGTAATAAGATTAGATACCTTATAAATGATCACCATGTCTTCTATACCCTACCTTGGGGTGTCTCACTTCGGTATGTTCATCCCACAGCCATGTCTTTTCGATCTTGCATGTGGGTCAAGTTAAATAAACTGACCTCACGTTGTCTACAATGACTGTCTAGAGAAGATCATGCGGGAATCCGTTCCTGTCCCAAGTCAGGAATCAATCCATAAAGTCTGTTCTGAAAACCTCTTCACCAACGTTTCGAAGCCTCCGTCCTACATTTCACAGTTGGGGCAGGAAGCTTCCTCTTCCTATGAAGACGTCACCAGTTTCGCATGAATATGAAAGTTGACCATACAGAGACGTTATTTGGCATGCATCTCCTCCACTCGAACACTGTCTCAAAGGATGGAGACAAAATATAATATACGGGTAGTGAATAATCTACACTGGAAGATGGTCCATCGGCAAAAGTCATCTACAAAACCTCCAACATGATTTGACCACGGAAAGAAAGTTGGGTTACTACTAGCTATTTTACGGGAAAAATAGGAAGAATATGTACAGAGCGTAAATCTTAACTCGTCAGTGTATACGTCTTGTCTTCAGAATAAGGAAGAACTCAATCCTGACTCAAGTCAGTGGTGGATGATGTCTTGGCCGCCAAAGGTACGCTGATGAACAGCCCATAGGTAGGTCATACAAACTGCTTCAACACAGAGAAGACGTCCTGAACGTGCTGTTGCCTCTACTTTTTCCCGTAGTAAGGTCATCACAAAGAAACAACGAGAGTCAAGATTTTGGGCGGAAATTTGCTCACAGAAGAAGGAGACTGGAAGACATCTTCACAGATAGTTCTGTAGAAGAAAACAAAATAGGTATCTTGGAGCATCAAGTTCTTTTTGGCTGTGGTTCCTACCATTGGTTCATAACTCCCAAACGTCTACAAACCAAAAGGCTTCACTAAAGGGTAAAAACAGCAATGTCTGTGTAGAAAATAGCTGACAGAGAAACAATAGAAAACAGACGAGATGTAGTAACCAGGGCTGTGGAGTCTGAGTCCTGGAGTCGGAGCCCGTTTTGGTGGAGTCGGTATAAAATGGACCAACTCCGACTCCTAAAATATATAATAAATTGGGTGCAGTCGTTCAATGCAGTTTGTGGGCAATATTTTTTCATAAAAATTTGGGAAAGTTCTGAAATGTCCTATAAATGTCCGTCCCATTCCTGATCTCAGGGTCTGGACTTTTAGCTGAGATGAATCTGTGGTACAGTAAATTTATCACTTACACATCAGCCGTGTATGAGGGAGTCGGAGTCGTGGAGTCGGTGTCATGGAAATTGAGGAGTCGGAGGTTTGGCTTATCGACTCCACAGCCCTGGTAGTAAGAGCGAAGATGCAATAACAAAGGAAGAAAGTATAAATGAAGATGTAGCATCAGCAAAGGTGAAGTAAGAGAGAGCAAAGGTAGTAACAAAAAGAATTAACAGTGTAGATGTAGTAACAGAGGAAAGTTGTAAAGGCAAAGATGTAGTAAAAGAGAAAACAGTAAGAGGCAAGAGAGGTAGTGACAGAGAAAGGTAGAAACAGAGACGATATAGTAACAGAGACGATATAGTAACAGAGACGATATAGTAACAGAGATGATATAGTAACAGAGAAAGGTAGTAACAGAGACGATATAGTAACAGAGACGATATAGTAACAGAGAAAGGTAGTAACAGAGACGATATAGTAACAGAGACGATATAGTAACAGAGACGATATAGTAACAGAGAAAGGTAGTAACAGAGACGATATAGTAACAGAGACGATATAGTAACAGAGACGATATAGTAACAGAGAAAGGTAGTAACAGAGACGATATAGTAACAGAGACGATATAGTAACAGAGACGATATAGTAACAGAGAAAGGTAGTAACAGAGACGATATAGTAACAGAGACGATATAGCAACAGAGACGATATAGTAACAGAGAAAGGTAGTAACAGAGACGATATAGTAACAGAGACGATATAGCAACAGAGACGATATAGTAACAGAGAAAGGTAGTAACAGACAATATAGTAACAGACGATATAGTAACAGAGAAAGGTAGTAACAGAGACGATATAGTAACAGAGACGATATAGTAACAGAGACGATATAGTAACAGAGAAAGGTAGTAACAGAGACGATATAGTAACAGAGACTATATAGTATCAGACGATATAGTAACAGAGACGATATAGTAACAGAGACAATATAGTAACAGAGACAATATAGTAACAGAGAAAGGTAGTAACAGAGACGATATAGTAACAGAGACAATATAGTAACAGAGACGATATAGTAACAGACGATATAGTAACAGAGAAAGGTAGTAACAGAGACGATATAGTAACAGAGACGATATAGTAACAGAGACGATATAGTAACAGAGACGATATAGTAACAGAGACGATATAGTAACAGAGAAAGGTAGTAACAGAGACGATATAGTAACAGAGACGATATAGTAACAGAGACGATATAGTAACAGAGAAAGGTAGTAACAGACAATATAGTAACAGACGATATAGTAACAGAGAAAGGTAGTAACAGAGACGATATAGTAACAGAGACGATATAGCAACAGAGACGATATAGTAACAGAGAAAGGTAGTAACAGAGACGATATAGTAACAGAGACGATATAGCAACAGAGACGATATAGTAACAGAGAAAGGTAGTAACAGACAATATAGTAACAGACGATATAGTAACAGAGAAAGGTAGTAACAGAGACGATATAGTAACAGAGACGATATAGTAACAGAGACGATATAGTAACAGAGAAAGGTAGTAACAGAGACGATATAGTAACAGAGACTATATAGTATCAGACGATATAGTAACAGAGACGATATAGTAACAGAGACAATATAGTAACAGAGACAATATAGTAACAGAGAAAGGTAGTAACAGAGACGATATAGTAACAGAGACAATATAGTAACAGAGACGATATAGTAACAGACGATATAGTAACAGAGAAAGGTAGTAACAGAGACGATATAGTAACAGAGACGATATAGTAACAGAGACGATATAGTAACAGAGACGATATAGTAACAAAGAAAGGTAGTAACAGAGACGATATAGTAACAGAGAAAGGTAGTAACAGAGAAAGGTAGTAACAGAGACAATATAGTAACAGAGACGATATAGTAACAGAGACGATATAGTAACAGAGACGATATAGTAACAGAGAAAGGTAGTAACAGAGACGATATAGTAACAAAGAAAGGTAGTAACAGAGACGATATAGTAACAGAGACGATATAGTAACAGAGACGATATAGTAACAGAGACGATATAGTAACAGAGACGATATAGTAACAGACGATATAGTAACAGAGAAAGGTAGTAACAGACAATATAGTAACAGAGACGATATAGTAACAGAGACGATATAGTAACAGAGACGATATAGTAACAGAGACGATATAGTAACAGAGACGATATAGTAACAGAGACGATATAGTAACAGAGAAAGGTAGTAACAGACAATATAGTAACAGAGACGATATAGTAACAGAGACGATATAGTAACAGAGAAAGGTAGTAACAGACAATATAGTAACAGAGACAATATAGTAACAGAGACGATATAGTAACAGAGACGATATAGTAACAGAGACGATATAGTAACAGAGAAAGGTAGTAACAGACAATATAGTAACAGAGACGATATAGTAACAGAGACGATATAGTAACAGAGACGATATAGTAACAGAGACGACATAGTAACAGAGACGATATAGTAACAGAGACGTTATAGCAACAGAGACGATATAGTAACAGAGAAAGGTATTAACAGAGAAGATGTAGTAACAGAGAGGAAAGGCAATAAAAGCAAGGAAAGGTATTATCAGAGAAGAAAGTAGCAGGGAAAGTAGTAAAAGAATGGTGAGGTAGCAACAAAGGGAAAGGAAGTAGTGGAAAGAAGAGGTAGTAATAAGGAGAAGAGTAGTAGCAGGAAAAATGTATCAGGGAGGTGAGGTAGTAATACAGAGGATAGATAGTAACAGAAACTAGAAATAGTCATAGTCAGGAAAGACAGTAATAGGAAGTAAAGTAGAGGTAGTAACAAAAAGTACAGGTAGTTAGAGAGAGAAGAAGTAGCAGGAAATAGACAATAGAGAGGAGAGGATGTAACATAGAGAAGAGGTAAGAGCAAAGAAGAGAGGTAATAACAGAAAGAAGAGATGACAAATAATAGCACGGATAGATAGGGATGAGAGATAGTAAAAGCAATATGAAGTAGTAACAAAGAACAGAGAAAGTAACAGAAAGAAGAGGTAGTAGAAGGGAGATGACACACCAAATAAGTGATAGTAACAGAAAGTAGTAAAGGAAAAAATTAATAACAAAAAAGAGGAGTACTAACAGTGAGGAGAGGTAGTAACAAAGAGGAGAGAGTGTCAAGGAGCAGAAGAAGTGACAGAGAGGAGAGGTAGTAACAGAGAGAAGTGACAGAGAGGAGAGGTAGTAACAGAGAGAAGTAACAAAGAGGAGAGGTAGTAACAGAGAGAAGTGACAGAGAGGAGAGGTAGTAACAGAGAGAAGTAACAAAGAGGAGAGGTAGTAACAGAGAGAAGTGACAGAGAGGAGAGGTAGTAACAGAGAGAAGTGACAGAGAGGAGAGGTAGTAACAGAGAGAAGTGACAGAGAGGAGAGGTAGTAACAGAGAGAAGTGACAGAGAGGAGAGGTAGTAACAGAGAGAAGTAACAGAGAGGAGAGGTAGTAACAGAGAGAAGTAACAAAGAGGAGAGGTAGTAACAGAGAGAAGTGACAGAGAGGAGAGGTAGTAACAGAGAGAAGTGACAGAGAGGAGAGGTAGTAACAGAGAGAAGTGACAGAGAGGAGAGATAGTAACAGAGAGAAGTGACAGAGAGGAGAGGTAGTAACAGAGAGAAGTGACAGAGAGGAGAGGTAGTAACAGAGAGAAGTGACAGAGAGGAGAGGTAGTAACAGAGAGAAGTGACAGAGAGGAGAGGTAGTAACAGAGAGAAGTAACAAAGAGGAGAGGTAATAACAGAGAGAAGTAACAGAGAGGAGAGGTAGTAACAGAGAGAAGTAACAGAGAGGAGAGGTAGTAACAGAGAAGTAACAAAGAGGAGAGGTAGTAACAGAGAGAAGTGACAGAGAGGAGAGGTAGTAACAGAGAGAAGTGACAGAGAGGAGAGGAAGTAACAGAGAGAAGTGACAGAGAGGAGAGGTAGTAACAGAGAGAAGTAACAGAGCAGAGGTAGTAACAGAGAGAAGTGACAGAGAGGAGAGGTAGTAACAGAGAGAAGTGACAGAGAGGAGAGGTAGTAACAGAGAGAAGTGACAAAGAGGAGAGGTAGTAACAGAGAGAAGTGACAGAGAGGAGAGGTAGTAACAGAGAGAAGTAACAGAGAGGAGAGGTAGTAACAGAGAGAAGTAACAGAGAGGAGAGGTAGTAACAGAGAGAAGTGACAGAGAGGAGAGGTAGTAACAGAGAGAAGTGACAGAGAGGAGAGGTAGTAACAGAGAGAAGTGACAGAGAGGAGAGGTAGTAACAGAGAAGTGACAGAGAGGAGAGGTAGTAACAGAGAGAAGTGACAGAGAGGAGAGATAGTAACAGAGAGAAGTGACAGAGAGGAGAGGTAGTAACAGAGAGAAGTGACAGAGAGGAGAGGTAGTAACAGAGAGAAGTGACAGAGAGGAGAGGTAGTAACAGAGAGAAGTAACAAAGAGGAGAGGTAGTAACAGAGAGAAGTGACAGAGAGGAGAGGTAGTAACAGAGAGAAGTAACAGAGAGGAGAGGTAGTAACAGAGAGAAGTGACAGAGAGGAGAGGTAGTAACAGAGAGAAGTAACAGAGAGGAGAGGTAGTAACAGAGAGAAGTGACAGAGAGGAGAGGTAGTAACAGAGAGAAGTAACAGAGAGGAGAGGTAGTAACAGAGAGAAGTAACAAAGAGGAGAGGTAGTAACAGAGAGAAGTGACAGAGAGGAGAGGTAGTAACAGAGAGAAGTAACAGAGAGGAGAGGTAGTAACAGAGAGAAATAACAAAGAGGAGAGGTAGTAACAGAGAAAAGTAACAGAGAGGAGAGGTAGTAACAGAGAGAAGTAACAGAGAGGAGAGGTAGTAACAGAGAGAAGTGACAGAGAGGAGAGGTAGTAACAGAAAAGTAACAAAGAGGAGAGGTAGTAACAGAGAGAAGTAACAAAGAGGAGAGGTAGTAACAGAGAGAAGTGACAGAGAGGAGAGGTAGTAACAGAGAGAAGTGACAGAGAGGAGAGGTAGTAACAGAGAGAAGTGACAGAGAGGAGAGGTAGTAACAGAGAGAAGTGACAGAGAGGAGAGGTAGTAACAGAGAGAAGTAACAGAGAGGAGAGGTAGTAGCAGAGAGAAGTGACAGAGAGGAGAGGTAGTAACAGAGAAGTAACAGAGAGGAGAGGTAGTAACAGAGAGAAGTAACAGAAAGGAGAGGAGAGGTAGTAACAGAGAGAAGTGACAGAGAGGAGAGGTAGTAACAGAGAGAAGTGACAGAGAGGAGAGGTAGTAACAGAGAAGTAACAAAGAGGAGAGGTAGTAACAGAGAGAAGTAACAAAGAGGAGAGGTAGTAACAGAGAGAAGTGACAGAGAGGAGAGGTAGTAACAGAGAGAAGTGACAGAGAGGAGAGGTAGTAACAGAGAGAAGTGACAGAGAGGAGAGGTAGTAACAGAGAGAAGTGACAGAGAGGAGAGGTAGTAACAGAGAGAAGTAACAGAGAGGAGAGGTAGTAACAGAGAGAAGTAACAGGAGAGGTAGTAAAGAGAAATAACAAAGAGGAGAGGTAGTAACAGAGAAAAGTAACAGAGAGGAGAGGTAGTAACAGAGAGAAGTAACAGAGAGGAGAGGTAGTAACAGAGAGAAGTGACAGAGAGGAGAGGTAGTAACAGAGAAGTAACAAAGAGGAGAGGTAGTAACAGAGAGAAGTAACAGGAGAGGTAGTAACAGAGAGAAATAACAAAGAGGAGAGGTAGTAACAGAGAGAAGTAACAAAGAGGAGAGGTAGTAACAGAGAGAAGTGACAGAGAGGAGAGGTAGTAACAGAGAGAAGTGACAGAGAGGAGAGGTAGTAACAGAGAGAAGTGACAGAGAGGAGAGGTAGTAACAGAGAGAAGTAACAGAGAGGAGAGGTAGTAACAGAGAGAAGTGACAGAGAGGAGAGGTAGTAACAGAGAAGTAACAGAGAGGAGAGGTAGTAACAGAGAGAAGTAACAGAGAGGAGAGGTAGTAACAGAGAGAAGTAACAGAGAGGAGAGGTAGTAACAGAGAGAAGTGACAGAGAGGAGAGGTAGTAACAGAGAGAAGTGACAGAGAGGAGAGGTAGTAACAGAGAAGTAACAAAGAGGAGAGGTAGTAACAGAGAGAAGTAACAAAGAGGAGAGGTAGTAACAGAGAGAAGTGACAGAGAGGAGAGGTAGTAACAGAGAGAAGTGACAGAGAGGAGAGGTAGTAACAGAGAGAAGTGACAGAGAGGAGAGGTAGTAACAGAGAGAAGTGACAGAGAGGAGAGGTAGTAACAGAGAGAAGTGACAGAGAGGAGAGGTAGTAGAGAGAAGTGACAGAGAGGAGAGGTAGTAACAGAGAGAAGTGACAGAGAGGAGAGGTAGTAACAGAGAGAAGTGACAGAGAGGAGAGGTAGTAACAGAGAGAAGTGACAGAGAGGAGAGGTAGTAACAAGGAGGAGAGCTAAATAGAAAGGTAAAAAACAGAATGAAGAAGCAGGATGAAATATTGTAGGAAAGACTGAAAAATGTAGACGAGTGGACAGAAGAATGGAACAAGGAAGCGTGGAAGAAAACTGGAGAATGAAGGAAACAGAGAAATGTAAGTAGAGTCCAGGAAAGGATGAAAGAAACATAGAAAAGTGGAAGGAAGGTGAGAAAAAAATAAGAAATGTGGATGGAATAAGGGAGATTGGAAGAGAACTAAAAGAGTAACATCTAAAAAAGAAATATAGGAGTGCGGAAGAAAGAGAAAAAATAAGATCGAAAGGAGGAAAGGAAAAATATAGAAATGAGAAAGAAAAGAGGAAGAAATACAGACCTGTCAAAAGAAGTAATATAAGGCTATGTTCACACATCATGTTTTCTTCAGCGTTTCTTATGCATTTTTTATGCAAATTTTGAGCTGCGTTTGGCAGTACCAGCAAAGGCTATGAGATTCCAGAATTCTTAGTTCACACATCATAGTTTTTTTTTGTTCAGGATTTTGCGACTTGCGTATTTTTTTGCAAAATAGAGCATGTCACTTCTTTCAACGTTTTTTCAGCGTTTTTCACCCATTGGAAGTAACGGATAGTGAAAAAACGCTGAAAAAATCGCCTAGTGTGAACATAGCTAACAGGTTTTGCTGCATTTTTAGTGAAAATAAGCAACTACAGCAGTATGTGAAACTCATTTATTCTTGTGATTTTACCATCTTGTCTTGTCTGAGATGGTTCTTTGTATTAGGACAGTGTAATTAAATTAGTGATGTGTACAGTGTAAACATTGGCTGAGCTAGGTGTGAGATTGAACAATCAATACCTGTGACCCAGGCAGGTGTGAAATTGAACAATGCCCTGAGCAACTCAATGGCAGACCCCATAGTGTGAAAGTAAATAGTGTCCCACAAACTCAATGTCTTAAGGCCCCGTCACACTTAGCGACGCTGCAGCGATCCCGACAACGATACGACCTGTCAGGGATCATTGCTGCATCGCTATGTGGTCGCTGGTGAGCTGTCAAACAGGCAGGCTCACCAACGATCAGGGGAGCAGCGACATCATGGAAAGAATCTTTCCACGATGTCCTGCTCCTGGTTACCAGCCTGCTGAAGCAGGAGCAGGCTGGTAACCATGGTAAACATCGGGTTACTAGGGGCACACGCGCGCTTAGTAACCCGCTGTTTATCATGGTTACCACTCTGCTACGGTGAGCGGGAGGTTACCGCTCACTTTAGCAGGCTCGTAACCATGATAAACAACGGGTTACTAGGTGCTTGTGTGCCCCTAGTAACCCGATGTTTACCATGGTTACCAGCCTGATCGCTGCTCCCGCTGGTCACACACAGCGATGTGTGCTGACCACCGGGAGGGCAAGGACCAAAAAATGGTCCAGGACACTTTGCAGCGATCAGCGACCTCACAGCAGGGGCCTGATCGCTGCAAAGTGTCACACACAGCGACATCGCTGGTGAGGTCGCTGTTGCGTCACCAAAACCGTGACACAGCAGCGATCTCGCTATGTGAGACGGGGGCTTTAGGTAAACTATTCCTGAACAATTCACCTCCCCCACTGTACATGTGTAATTCTGCTTAATATGGTGTCACATATGTCTTTCATTGGTGATCTGTGTTCATGCTTCTGTGGTGGAAGCAAACCGGAACTTTGGCTATGTTCACACATCACGTTTTCTTCAGTGGTTTTTTTGTGCATAAACCAGAATGAGGTTTTTTTTTTCACTGAACTTTATGTACATGCATAACAGAGACAAAAGGACATAAAAACGCTGAAAAGACGCTCACAATAAAAGCAAGAAAACAGCAACAAAAATCCTGAACAACCTCCTGGCATGATGTGTGAACATAGCCTAAAAGTGCAAAATTAAGAGATAGAAACAGTAGGTACATATAGAATCATATTCAAATATATGCAGTACAGACCAAAAGTTTGGACACACCTTCTCATTTAAAGATTTTTCTGTATTTTCATGACTATGAACATTGTACATTCACACTGAAGGCATCAAAACTATGAATTACCACATGTGGAATTATATACTTAACAAAAAAGTGTGAAACACCTGAAAATATGTCTTATATTCTAGGTTCTTCACAGTAGCCACCTTTTGCTTTGATGACTGCTTTGCACACTCTTGGCATTCTCTTGATGAGCTTCAAGAGGTAGTCACCGTAAATGGTCTTCCAACAATCTTGAAGGAGTTCCCAGAGATGCTTAGCACTTGTTGGCCCTTTTGCCTTCACTCTGCGGTCCAGCTCACCCCAAACCATCTCGATTGGGTTCAGGTCTGGTGACTGTGGAGGCCAGGTCATCTGGCGTAGCCCCCCATCACTCTCCTTCTTGGTCAAATAGCCCTTACACAGCCTGGAGGTGTTTGGGGTCATTGTCCTGTTGCAAAATAAATGATGGTCCAACTAAACGCAAACCGGAGGGAATAGCATGCCGCTGCAAGATGCTGTGGTAGCCATGCTGGTTCAGTATGACTTCAATTTTGAATAAATCCCCAACAGTGTCACCAGCAAAGCCCCCCCCCCCACCATCCCACCTCCTCCTCCATGCTTCACGGTGGGAACCAGGCATGTAGAGTCCATCCGTTCACCTTTTCTGCGTCGCACAAAGACACGGTGGTTGGAACCAAAGATCTCAAATTTGGACTCATCAGACCAAAGCACAGATTTCCACTGGTCTAATGCCCATTCCTTGTGTTCTTTAGCCCAAACAAGTCTCTTCTGCTTGTTGCCTGTCCTTAGCAGTGGTTTCCTATCAGCTATTTTACCATGAAGGCCGGCTGCACAAAGTCTCCTCTTAACAGTTGTTGTAGAGATGTGTCTGCTGCTAGAACTCTGTGTGGCATTGACCTGGTCTCTAATCTGAGCTGCTGTTAACCTGCGATTTCTGAGGCTGGTGACTCGGATAAACTTATCCTCAGAAGCAGAGGTGACTCTTGGTCTTCCTTTTCTGGGGCGGTCCTCATGTGAGCCAGTTTCTTTGTAGCGCTTGATGGTTTTTGCAACTGCACTTGGGGACACTTTCAAAGTTTTCCCAATTTTTCGCACTGACTGACCTTCATTTCTTAAAGTAATGATGGCCACTCGTTTTTCTTTACTTAGCTGCTTTTTTTTTGCCATAATACAAATTCTAGCAGTCTATTCAGTAGGACTATCAGCTGTGTATCCACCTGACTTCTGCACAACACAACTGATGGTCCCAACCCCATTTATAAGGCAAGAAATCCCACTTATTAAACCTGACAGGGCACACCTGTGAAGTGAAGACCATTTCCGGTGACTACCTCTTGAAGCTCATCAAGAGAATGCCAAGAGTGTGCAATGCAGTCATCAAAGCAAAAGGTGGCTACTGTGAAGAACCTAGAATATAAGACATATTTTCAGTTGTTTCACACTTTTTTGTTAAGTATATAATTCCACATGTGGTAATTCATAGTTTTGATGCCTTCAGTGTGAATGTACAATTTTCATAGTCAGGAAAATACAGAAGAATCTTTAAATGAGGTGTGTCCAAACTTTTGGTCTGTACTGTATATATATATATATATATATATATATATCTATATAGATATATTATTATATATATGCCATCTATGGAATATCTCATATCTATTGCACTGTTTATAATTTTCCAATGTCGGGCACTACAGGGCCTGTGACCCCACACGAGGACGCTGTTATATGCGGCTTTAGCTATGGATTGTGACAATAATTTATTGAAGAATTAAAACCCAGAGCGGCTGAGACCCCTGAATGTAAACTCGCAGCAGACTGTCCCCTGAACCCCCTCCACCACCGTTATACACTGCAATATATTGTTATTATAATGAAGGTCAATAGGAAGGGAACATACAAATGTGTAATCTGGTTATTATGTGTATGTATATATGTGTATGTGGGCATGTGCTGCTCACTATGAAATTAGCCACGGACGATGGAAGTGTCCTGCGCTGCTGGAGAAACGACGAGCCGCGATGGAATACGGAATGTTGGGATATTGTCAACGCGTTTCAGAGTCACTCCGACTCGTTCTTCAGGACAACCACATGTGTGTATACATAGGAGTGTTTATACATAGGTGTGTATACATAGGAGTGTTTATACATGTATACACAGTTGTGGAGCATGAAAGGGTTAAAATCCTGTGGGACTTCAAGATCTAGACGGATCAGCAGGTGTTGTCTAACCAACCAGATATGGTGACAGTAGATGAGAAGAATCAGAAGACACAATGGTAATAGAGGTGGCCGTGCCAAGTGACAGTGACATCAGAAAGAAGGAATATGAGAAGCTGGAGAAATACCAGGGCTTCAAGGAAGTCAAGGAAGAGCTGGAGAAGACGTGGAAGGTGAAGGCAACAATGACTCCAGGGCTGATAGGAGAACTTGGAAGAATGGAGATCCCCGGAGCATCAGCTGAACTCTCTGCCCAGAAAAGCGCAGTGCTGGGGGCGAGTAAGACCCCGCCAGACCCCTCAAACTCCCAGAATGAGGACGGACACAAAGACCACCCCACGGGGAGGAGAAACTAATGTCTTATGTGTTTCATGTGTTACAATTGGTAAGGGCCGCATGTTGTAGACACATTTCTGCAGGTTTTCGCTGGTAATATTTGGGCATTAAATACCTATAGTATCTGCGCCCTGTATGTGGCAATAGTTCCCGGGATATTTTTTAGTTACTTTTTGTACACGTTATTTCAGCACTACGTCTGGCTATTATTTCTGCTCTGAATTTTGATATTATTTTAGCCTTGTAGAGTGATTTTGTTCTGCATTATATGAGCATTGTATAGTGGACTGTATATTGGTATTAATTTAGAAGATTTTTTGGTATATTGGTATTTTTGAATAAACAGATTACGACCCACATAATAAATCATGTGGGTAAGGGGTCTCCACAAAAGATTGGACCCCGTTACCACATGGCCTACTCAAAACAATACATAGAGATTGGGAGAACAGCTGAGTAGAATGGCATCGAAAAACGTTACTGTATAAATATTAAAAGACAGTCCATCACTATAGTAACAATGACATATAGATAGGACAAGCGGACATATAGTCCCTCATATTGCATATAAATAGGTCTAAACAGAAGGTTCACCCCGAGGGTCAGGACATGGTGCTAAAATTAAGACAGGGAGAGGGACATGTAGTTGAAATAATTAGGAATCACTCCCAGGTGGGTTGTAGACTCCCAAAAATCATGTTGCACCAGACTCACCCGGATAGAGAGGGACCCCAGACCTGCAAAAGGTGGTGCAGGGATAGGACGCAGGGTTAGAAAAAGCCTCGACGCGCGTTTCGCTGGTGTTAGGACCTGGCTTTCTCAAGAGGCATATTGGTATTTTTGGTATTAATTGATGGGATTTTCTGGTACAGATTTAGGCCCTGTATGTTGTTGGAAATTATTTCACTGAATATTGGTATTAATTGTTTTTCATTATTTCAGCACTGTATTTTGACATTATTTAGTCTCTGTATATTGTAACTATTTTAGCACTGTATATTAATGTGTTACTGCGTATTTGTTGTGTGTATTGTGTATTTAATGTGTTACTGTGTATTTGTCTGTATTGTGTATTTCCTGTGTGTATTTGATGTGTTACTGTGTATTTAATGTCAGTATTGTGTATTGGTCTGTATTGTGTATTTGTCTGTATTGTGTATGTGTTGTGTGTATTGTGTATGTGTTGTGTGTATTGTGTATTTCCTGTGTGTATTTGATGTGTTACTGTGTATTTGTCTGTATTGTGTATGTGTTGTTTGTATTGTGTATGTGTTGTGTGTATTTGATGTATGTAATGTGTTTTTTGATATCTGCATTGTGTATTTGTTGTGTGTATTTGTGTGGATCGGTGATGTTGAAAGCTATGCTGTCGGCAATGCATTTTGCCATCAGGGATAACTCCGGCAGACAGGTTTCAACTGAGGTTCCAAACTCAGCATACTGCCCACTGCCAGCGTTGGAAGCAGGACATTATGAGGTCGCGATGAGGTGGTTTGTATGGACAAATACAAGGCTGATTCAGTGTGGATCCTTCACGGGAGCCACATTACTGCGTGGAAGAAAGGCCTGGCAATTTACTTCTGTTTTTCTGCCAAGAAAAGGATGGAGACTACAACTAAAGGAATTCGCTATAGTGGTGGAAGATGCACCCCTAGGTCGGCAGGCACTCAACATGCTACTGGGAAAGAGCCGATGGTCAACCTGAGTATGACCAATGCTCATGATGGGTCAGGATCGAAACCACAAGGACGTCTTGGTGCTGATATTGCTTGGTCGAAAGGGAAGATCAAAAGCTGCAGAGATATCATAAAGGTCAGAACTTGGAATGTACGAACCATGGACCAAGGCAAACTTGACATTGTCAAAGCCAAAATGGAAAGAACGGGACTCTACTTACTTGGAATTCGAGAATTAAAATTGGCTCAATCAGGACATTTCCAGTCAAACGAACACCGGGTCTAATATTCGGGCAATGATAACCGAAGAAGAAACAGTATTGATTTTATTCTCAACTGAAGATTAGCCGGCACTGTCCTGAAGTACAATTCAGTCAGTGAGAGTCATTTTGATATGACTGCAAGGAGCGCCAATTCATGCCACAGTTATACAAGTCTACTCACCAACAACAGATGCTGAGGAGGACATTGAACTATTCTACAATCAAGTTCAAGAAGAAATCGACAAGATGCCAAACCAAGACTTACTCATTATCATGAGAGACTTGAATGCCAAAGTGGGCCATGGCAAACATGGAATCATTGTTGGAAACTTTGGACTTGGTGAACGAAACAAGGCTGGAGGAAGATTCATTGAGTTATGTATGACAAGTCAACTCTCCATCATGAACACCTTCTCCCAAAATCACAAACAGAGACTCTACAAATGGACATCACCGATGGGTCCTATAAAAATCAGATTGACTACATCTATGTTCGCCAAAGATGGAGGTCGTCGATCATTACTGGAAAAACAAGCCCAGGAGCTGACTGTGGAACCGATCATGAACTTCTGACAGCAAAGATTAGAGTCAAGTTGCGTGAACAGACTAGACAACAGGTTGTTTCCAACTTCGATTTTACCAACATACCTGAAGTTTTTTGGAACGCTCTGCACAACCAATTTACATCACTGGACTTGGATGAAAGAAAACCTGAAGAATTATGGACACATTTAAAGACTATTATTACTGAAGAAGCCAGAAAGACAATAAACAAGAGGCAGAAGAGACCCCCCCCCAGCAGCCATGGTTAACAGAAAGGACCCTAAAGATCATCAAAGAAAACGAATGACAAGAGCAAAAGGTAACAAGCAGGAGGCAGACAAAATCAGTAAAAGATTAAAGAGAGCCATTTGAGTAGACAAAGAACTTTATTACCAAAAGATATGTACAGAGATAGAGAATGAACATCCGAAGGGCAAGACCAGGAAAGCATACCAAAAGATCAAAGAGGTACTACAAAAGTTTCAACAAAGAGTGGGAATGTTGAAAGACGCCAAAGGGAACAAACTAACTGAGCCAGAACAGATCAAGGAAAGATGGAAAGATTACACGGAGAACCTCTACAAGAACAACTCAGTGATACGGGAAGAAACTGAAACTGGAAGTGATAGCGAATCAAACATCTTAAAAGATTAAGTTGTTACTCTGATAAAGCTTCTGTCAAAAACAAAGCACCTGGATGTGATAATATTCCAATAGAGCTAATAAAATCTTCTGAAGGAGCAGTTGATGTCACCACACACCTGAGTGAACAAATAAGGACAACTGGTAAATGGCCCAAGGACTGGACAAGATCAGTTTTTATTCCTATTCTGAAGTAGGAAGATGATACCGACTGTGGAAACTATCGGAATATTGCGCTCCTATCTCATGCCAGCAAAATACTACTGACGATCTACAAAGATGGCTACAGCCTTACATTGACAAAGAGCTGCCAGAGGAACAAGCAGGATTAAAAAAAAGGCAGAGGAACAAGAGATGTAATTGCTAACATTAGATGGATAATGGAAAAGGCCAAAGAATACAACAAGGAGATCTATTTTTACTTCATCGACTACAACAAAGCCTTCGACTGTGTTGATCACCAGAAACTTTGGATATTATGAAGGATACGGTGTGACGAACCATCTAATCAGCCTTTTTTGGAACCTTTACATCGACAAAGAAGCAACAGTTTGAATAGAACACGGAGACATGGCATGGTCCAAAGTAGAGCGAGGTGTCACCATTTCTCTTCAATTTATCTGCAGAAGATATTTTCAGGACTTGCCGAAAAAGAAGACGGAATCAGAATTGCTGGACGAATCATCAACTATCTTAAATACGCAGACGATACAACGCTGATAGCAACACGCGTAGATGGAATGAAGGACTTAAGGAGATGGAAAGCTCGAACATGGGACTGCTACTCAATACCAGGAAGACAAAGATATTGACTACTTCTAGGTACAACCGGGACACATTTAAGATGGAATTGGAAGTTGTAAAGGACTTCAACCTACTTGGATCAATGATCACTCAAGATGCAACGACACCGGAAGTCAATAGGAGAATGGCTATGGGCAAATCAACAATAAAGTCAGTGGACAAGGTCTTCAAATCGGGGAACATTTCACAGGCGACGAAGACACGGCTCGTACGTACTGTAGTCTGGTCTTTTCTGTAGTAAGATACGGATGCGAAACCTGGACGATAAAGAAACAAAATAGAAGAAGAATCAACGCCTTCAAAATGTGGTGCTGGAGAAGGATGTTATCAATACCATGGATGGCAAGAAGAACAAATCAAGCTAGACATGTCACTGGAAGCAAGGATCACCATGCTAGAACTTGCCTACTTGGGACACATCATACGAAGAGAGCAATCACTGGAGAAGGACATCATGGTCGGAAGAATAGAAGGAACAAGGCGAAGAAGAAGACCAGCAACCCGATGGCTTGATACTATCAAGATAATGGTGGAGAAGACCCTGGTGACCTATCTAGGCTTAACAAGAACGATCTTCCTACAGAGCGTTCATCCACTAAGTCACCATGGCTAAAGATCGAGCTGAAGGTCGTTAAATAAAATATATGAATGTATGTACGTAAATATGTGTATGTATATATGTGTGTGTGTGTATGTATGTACATATGTGCGTGTTTATGTATAATGTGTGTATGTATATATGCATGTATATAAATGTGTGTATACTGAATATGTATGTGTGTATGTATGTGTCTGTACTGTATGTACATGTGTGTATGTATATATATATGTATATAAATGTGTATGTACATATGTGCGTGTGTATGTAAGTATGTGTATGTATATACCATATTTACTGTATCTACATATGTGCGTGTGTATGTATATATGTGTGTGTATGTATATATATGTGTGTGTGTATGTATGTACATATGTGCGTGTTTATGTATAATGTGTGTATGTATATATGTATGTGTATGTATATATGTGTGTGTGTGTATATATGTGTGTGTATGTATATATGTATGTGTGTGTATATATGTGTGTGTATGTATATATGTGTGTGTGTGTATATATGTGTGTGTATGTATATATGTATGTGTATGTATATATGTGTGTGTATGTATATATGTGTGTGTGTGTATATATGTGTGTGTATGTATATATGTATGTGTGTGTATATATATATATATATGTGTGTATATATATGACTCACCCCCTGGGCCATGTTGGGCAGCGTTGCGCATGCGGGGAATACCCGGAGCCGGGTCCGATAGGGGTAGTAGTCCTCGTGGCGGTGACCCGGTCCGTGCCCAGGGTGTCAAACTAAGTGGCGGTGCTTGGCATAAGATGTTGTTCTGTTCGACTACGCCACCCGTTGATTGCGGCTATGAAGCCGCCGCTGCAGGGCAGACCGCTGAGGCCGGTGGTACGGTGGTGCAGCGTGGATGGTATAACCCCCAACGGGAGGGGTATAGCCTCAGGGCAGCTGGCTAGGCAGGGAGGAATGATGGTGGTCGTGGTGGTGTAACAAGGAATCACTGAGACGTGCGGTTGCAGTTTTCACAGCTTTACTCACAGTTCTTTATCAGGTCACTTGTGCGCAGTAAGGACCACCCGAGCCGTGCTGCGCCCACCAGGTGAGGGACTCGGCTAACTCCCAGGCAGTTCCGGAGCGTGGTCCAAGGCTCCCCTCTCTTCCTTCCTACTGGCCGTCCCCACTAGGGACCCACCTTTGTCCGGCTCCCTCGGGCCTTCTGGTGGTGAAACCTTTCCCGGTTTCCCTGACCCTATATG